>NC_058132.1:604978075-605061975 GCF_016433145.1 Gracilinanus agilis | reverse complement strand
TCTCTCTCTCTCTCTCTCTCTCTCTCTCTCTCTCTCTCTCTCTCTCTCTCTCTCTCTCACACACACACACACACACACACACAGATACACCCCTCTCTCTCATTTCCAAAATGGCAGTGGAATAAGCAGAAGTCTGATGAAATAAGTAGTTAGATGACAAGCAATTTTATTTTGCAAAACAATCACTATACAGCAACAAATACAATTGCAAATCTGATTGAAAAACATGAACTAACTACCACCAGCCACTGAAGAAATGCCTCTCTATGGTAACAGGCTCTAGAATTCTCAGAAAAAAAAACCCATAGATTTGTAAGATATATTTTAACACTTGGAATCTGGGCACACTGGGTATGCATTTTTTGCTTGTTTTTTTTTTTTTTCCTCTTTGCTAAAGTTGAAGTGAATTGTTATGATTAACCTTTTCTGAGTCTGAAAACAGGCAGCTTTGTTTGTTGTAGAGGGAATTGCTCCAGCTTACTCACCTAGGCTATAATTCTATCTGTATAATTTTAAACACAAACATGGAATCTAAGCTGAAAGATCCATGTTTTAGAAGGAATATCTGAAATCTGTCTCCACATAATATGAGTTTATTTCCAAGCAGCAAATCCTTTTTCTGCCTTTTAAGGGCCAAATAATTCCCTTTTCTCTCTCTTCTGGCATGAAAGAAAAAAAAATGTTTCTATTTCCAGTTGTGTCAGAATCAATTATGAGGAATATCACTACATTAATACTAATGCGATATTATTTGGTGGTTAATAATAGCATTTCCTGTTGTGCAAAGCAGGAAAAAATGTAGTCTACTATCGGTTTTTGTAGGCTGACTGCCTTTGAGTTTTCCTACTTCCATCAGTTTTCTCTGTCCAGCTCTTTTCAGGTCCTTGCTACTCAATGCTGCCTAGACCTTTTGCCTGTGGATGGGTCTGGTGCCCATCATCCTTGCTAACACAGCAGGTGAATCCAGAGAGAGTTGGTTCTCAAGTGAACGTGGCCTTTAAAACTCTTCGTGAATCTGGATCATTATAATTTAAAGGTTTCTCAGTTGCAGGTGATTCCAGAGAGAGTTGGTTCTTTTGGGAACACTGGCCATAGAACTCTTCATGAATCTGGATTACTTAGGCAGTTACAGTGAGACTGATTCTCAGTAGCCAAAGCCAGAGTAAATCTGGATTTAGAGGATCTAGAATGAAAGCTTTTAGAACTCTGACTTCTAGACCACCAGATGCATCGTCTTCTTCGTTAGGATTGTGTTTGCAAAGCTTAGGTTCAGTAGTGTTCTTGAGATTGAAGATAAGGCTTGGCTTTTTTGCAAGGGGCTTCAAAAGCCCTGTAACTTAACCTGTGTGCTTCCTTCAAGTCAGCAAAATCTGCTTCTTTTTGCTGATTTTACCAAGAATCACGCTTCCTTCTGGGCAAGGCAAATGACTCATTCAAAATGACTCTTTTGAATGAGTCATTGCTAGGGCTGGACAAGAAAATTTGCTAAATCAAAGCACGAGACTAATGACTCCGATGTCTTCCACTAACTTAATTCTAGACTTCTGTATGCCCATAACTAAACTTCACCATCATGAATTGATTTTTTTTGTTATTTTTGTTTGTTTTTGGTATGTGTAATTTTAAAGAAGATCTAAAAAAAATACTCGAATCACAGGTTAAATGTCGTCCTGACCAGTTGGTGTTCAATTTTAGCCAAGTGGATGTTCCACAGTATCTTAGTTGCTAAGTAACACTACCAAAAAGCTTAAGAAAAATACTGCCTAGTTATTTTGCACTCACTGGTGATACAGGGTCTGGGCATTGTGGTCCACACTACTAGTTTTCCTGCTTGTATTTTCTTGTGCAACATAAAGGACTTTGGTGCACTAAACCAGGAAATATTTCTGGGTAAATGCCAGGGTTAGTTTAAGCAAAATCTACTCAGCGATTACAAGGCAGAAATTAGAAACTCACCATCCCACTCAGTTTCTAAACACAACATTGGCATCAAACTGATGACTGATAAGACAGGGTTAGACAGGATTGAGAGTGTATAAAAGCTCTCATTCGAAAGCTAATATAGTGAGGGTTTTTCTGTGTTTCTAGGGTTTTCCCTTTGGAAATTCAGATTAATGATAATGTCAAATGGGTCATTACTCTACCCCTCCATCTCACTGTCTCTTCACCTTTTGTATTTTTGTTAGATGATACACACTAAAAAGCTGCTGAATCCCACACTAATCCTCTCCTCCCTAAATGTTGCCCTCAAGTTTTGAATTAGCTCAAAAGGAACACCAGACCTCCTTGTCTGATGTGACAGCTCAGTTTTAGCCCAGCCTCTAAGATGAGGAATCTTGGGAACTCCTAAAATAGCAGAGTTTCCATAAAGCATGTCATCTTTCGGCCCTGTTTCGGGACAGCTCAGAAATGGACTGTAGAAAATGTCGACAGTCATCTGTGATTTGAATGAATCTTTTTAAGATTTCTAGACAAGATGACTGCAGATAATATCAGAACAGCACTCTCCTTTGAGAAACCATACTAAGCTATAGTGTTTTTTTGTTTTTTGTTTTTAGTTTATGCATTGTTTATAGCATAAATCCTGGAAGGTATAGCCATTAAATTGGATGTTGTATCTCCACTTTTTGTTTCTATGCACACTTAAAAAAAGAAAAGGAGTCTTCTAATTAAAAGCCTTTTTTGGCATGTGGATAAATATTCTATTTCAATGGGCGGCCACCTCTGATAGCCCAGCTAGTTTAACGAGGAGATGAATGACATTTCCCAAATTTGCTCTCTCGGATTCAACTTTAGCAAATGAAAAAAAGGAAATAAATAAAAGAGGCCATCATCTCATAGTTATAGGAGTAAAACCCAAATTACTTCTTAATTTAAAAAAATTCCAGAATCTCAAACCAACAGTTTTTCAACCCCTTTACATATATCTAGACCTCCCCAGCAAACTCCCTGTTGGTGAAGAGAAACATAAAAGGAAAATAAAAATTCTAGCATCACAGAAGAGACTTGCATCTGGCACTAAAACAGGGGCACGGTTTTTAGTTGTTACAGAAAGCAACTTCATGCTAAAAGTTTTTCTCTTTTTAAATGTTTTGTTTTTTTTTTAATAGGGAAAAAACCCTGCTAACATCTACTTTCACATACCTAAAATTTCAACACCAAAGGGTGCAAGAGACACAGATACTGTGAATAATAAAGAAGTATAATATTCAAGTATATGAGGGAGTATCACAAATGGCCACAGAGAAATATATTTATATATATATGTATATCTATAATACTGTATCAAACAGATGGAAAGGATGTGAAACTTGTAGTGTGGACACAAATCTAGCCAATTAACTGACATCCTAATCAGATACAAGTCCATCATTGTGGAAGTGCTCCATGTCTAATAGCTGCTCTTTTCCATCACTTCCTCAAAAACACAGTTCAAATGTTCTTCAACTACTTTTTTTTAATTAGTTAAATAATTTATCGGAATCACCTATACACTGATTTAATTATCCAGGCCCCAAATGTTAATAACTTAATTGAATCTTTCTCCCTATTTATACAAAATAACACTTTTTAAACTTGTTTTTTTTAATATGTTCTTCTCATCTTGTAATCAGACTCTTTCAGTTTAATTTAACCTGTAATAAGTTACAAAAGGACAACTTTTGTTGCCCATAAACAGACCAGTGAAATGAGCAGCTTGGATGTTAACAAGGCTCTTCAGGAAATAGTGGATGGCCTTCAGGCACATGATAGGTAAAAATGCATTTTTTTTTTAATCATAGTACTCCATGCAAGACAGAGCAGAGCAACAATGATCATCCAATGGCATATATTGCAATTGAACTCATGGAAAGTCAATGAGTCTCCCTGTTGCAAATGGAAATCAGGTCAATTTCTGCATCTACTTAAATTTGGGGGATTATTTCTTATTGTCATGGTTATCGCAATCTCGGGATCAGATTTATTTTAGAATTTGTAAGGATTGAATACAACACCTGCTCTGAGCCTGTTCCTGCCAAGAGCTCATGCCTAAATAGCATTACTTCATTTAGTGTTAAATGAGACAGATTCATAAGCCCTGCTTAGCCAGGGCAGCAGTGACATCTTCGGCCAAAGTGGCCAGCTGGGGGGATTCAAGCAGGTTGATGCTTCCGGATGAAGAGACGTTGCTGAGTCGCCTGGGCGAAGCCACACTGGATCTGCCTGGAGACTGTGTGATGATCTCAGCACCATGGTCTACCCGAGCCTTAGCGTGCTCTCTGAAATTCAATTTCTGGCTGTCAATCTGTCCAGGAGAAAGAACATTTATTATTCACTTAATCATCACACATTCGAGTGGGGGGATCCCTAATCTATGGATTGGACCAATATGGGGGTACTGGGGTATCCCCATATTCCTGACCACCCCAACCCTTTAATTGGTGATTCTATTGGCTTCTGAGACATTTCCTACCTTGACATTACCACCTCCAGGTATGTGGTGGGCATTGTCAAGTGATCCCACTTTAGCTTGTGCCTTTTCTTTGAAATCCAGCTTCACGCTTTCAATTTTCACACGGCCACCACCTGTAGGAGACAGAGAGATTCTTATGGACAAAGATACTTTTGCTGTGGTTTGTACCCTGGTCAGAGAATAGGTAGCCACCTTAAAAAAAATTAGCCTTCTGTGGACAAAGCCAAACCACAGAACGGTATATATTGCTTAACTTCACTGGAATTGGCTCTTTTTTTTTTTTTCTTTAAAGTGAAAGTTTTGGACTAGAAGTTCCCTTCCCACTCTATATTTGTGATATGATCACAGCTGTGTAAAAAGTCACCAAAGTTTGTACAAAACCTTTTTAATGTAATATAATCAAAATGATTCATTTTATATCTTTTAATTTTTCTGTTTTCTGTTTCTTATTTGGTCATAAATTCTTCCCTTCTTTATAGATAAATTTCTAATAAATATATAAATATTTTATAGGTAAATTGTTCTATGTTGCCTTAATTTATCTACATTATTCTTATGCTGTATAGTTTAATGTTTCAGTGTCTTCCTTATTCTCTGTATTTCTAGTCTAAATAATCCAAGTTGAGGCACTGTTGTCTTTAATGTATTTAATCTGCGTGTATCTCAATTGCAGGAATTCTACAAACCTGTCATTTGTTAGAAACTTCTTTAATGTATTTAATATGCATGTATCACGATCGTAGGAATTCTACAAACCTGACATTTGTTAGAAACTTTTTTTAACATATTTAATCTGAGTGTATCTCAATTGTAGGAATTCTACAAACCTGACATTTGTTAGAAACTTTTTTTTAACGTATTTAATCTGAGTGTATCTCAATTGCAGGAATTCTACAAACCTGACATTTGTTAGAAACTTAAGGGATGGAATATAATAAAATGTGCCAGAAGTTTAGAAGGAGGGGAACGTGACCTGTCTGAATTATTTCCATATTAAACTGTTTTTTTTTTTAATTATTTGTTACCTGGCCTGTGACGGATGTTCTTTAGGGAACCACATTTGGATGTCACGTGGCTTAAGTCAATCTTCTTGGTCACAATTTGTATCTGCACAAATCACATAAGATATATTTTAGATGGTTTAAATATTCACACAAAGTGGTGTTCGAGCCCATATAGAATTAGTGGAAAGCATACAATGCATGTGCACACACACACACACACACACACACACACCAGAACACATTTGGGTAGAAAGGAAGGACCCAAGTGGAAAAAGTCCTGGAACAGAAGATTTTATTAGTAGAAACAGGAGACACCACAACTGGATTAATACAAGCTTTCCTTCAGTCAGAGCAATAGGTATTACTGTGTTAAAACCTTTTATAAGCAAAGACCCAGAGAATGCAGAGGAAGATGAATTGGTTAAAACAGAGAAATGCTTTATAGATTAAAAAGTGTCGCTTGTGACCAGTAGATTTCAGACATAAGCAGAGCATAATGAACAGGCTTCTTTTCTAAGATATAAAGAAGTGGCCTTGCCTTGGCCAGTGGAGCTTTCTTAAAGCACCATGTAATAGTATCAGAGGAGTTAGTGCTCAGCTCTTTTCTCTTTGTTTTCTTGAGTTTCTCCTTCCCAGTCCTTGGAGGGGGGGGATGTTTTTCCACCTACTTTCAGGCCATTCAGACTCCCAATTCAAACCTTGCTGCTTAGGCATATTCATTGGCTGTACTTGTAAATGAGGATAGTAGCAGCTGGTTGAATTCATCCTGCCTTCCTTCAACTCTCTATTACAACAGTATGAAGTATTCTGGTTGACTATCCAGTCCCAGGACCAAGTTATGTGTCCTTATCAGTGTAAGGAGTAAAGGGAAAAGTAGTCACGAGTATCAATATCTGACAGCCAGCATTTAACCCATCCAACCCCTTTCATTAAGCTCAGCAGTGAGCAATGTATTGATCCCACGGTAATTACTCTTCAGAATGTTCCAGGAACCAGATGCTAGGGTGGGAATGTCACTTGATTGCTTCCCTCCCCTTCCCTTCTGCTCATTTGAGTGGTAAACAACCCACAGCCAGCAAAAACTCGGACATCTGGTTCTGATCACCTGCCACTTGCTTGAGGGAAATTCAACCAGAATGAAATCTTTATATGTTGGAATATCTATTGAAGAGATGGGACTGGCATTTGCTCCCAACCCTAGAAAGAATCCTCCTTGTTCTCTAGGTAGAGACCATTTCAGTGATGTCCTGGAGATATTTAATGTCTGGTCTTTGGATTTGTACTTTCCCATCCTGCCATATCACTTTTGTTCTAGTGAAGGCAAGAAGGGAAAGTTCCTGAGAAACAATCTCCATTGGGATTTAAATTCTTGTATTTTGAATTAATTATAAGTAGAATTTACTTGATCATTTCTGCAATATTCCAAGTGATAGGTCATTTGTTAATACTGGAAGTTACTACCCTGCTTTGAGGACTTCTAAGAATATGTTTCTGTTTCCTATACAAATTGGACGGATATAATTTCAATGAAACTATTGGAATGTGACGCCTCAGCTAGCAGATATTGTATTTCACCAGAGGAAGAAGAGAGGGAGTGCCTGGCAATCAGTCCAGTGAATCAAAATGGGAAAGAAAATGGACTTCTTGTCCTCCTAGCTTCAAAGGCAGACCTTATGCATTTTAATTTGCTGAAAGACTCATGAGGGAAGGATAGGAAGCCCATTACTCAATAGACAAGGTTGACATGCCACTAGACCAGGCTGACACATTAAACAGTATTGAAAGGGGGAAAAAGTGCTTGGGGAGGAGCAAGGCAGGAAAGGCGACAGAGGATTGGCTCTGCAGGTGGCTCACTCACAATCAAGGACACCCTTCAAGTAGTAGCTTCTACTTACATTTCCTCCCCCTGCAGAATGTTTGATGTTATCCTTGGAACCACATCTGGACTGAACCTCGCTAAAATCCATCTTCTTGTTTAAAATCCTAACCTAAAAGGAATTGAAGGGAACTTACTGCAAATGTCTTTCATTCTGGAGGGGGATTAGGAAGCCAGAATGACCCTGCTTTTCCATGTGGGGTAAAAGTGAGTCTTATTATGAAAGCTAAGTATGGTAGCTGCCTCGATATTAATTTGTCAAAAGTCTGAAGAATCACAGTATGTCATATCAGTCACTAGAATTTAATGGCAGTATGGTGTCTTCCTTGGCATTCATTTAATAAATCATTTGAACATATTCTACTTAACTTTACTATTTGGGTTTTATCTAAGAATGGTGTCACTTAACTGCAAACTGTGCAGGGTAAAATGCTAGGATGAACACTGTTTAGGCACAAAAGTGTAAGCCTACACCTTGGACTCAACATAGTATGGAGGATCTGCCAGATTTCTTCTTCCTTGGCATTCATTTAATAGATCATTTGAACATATTCTGCTTAACTTTACTAGTTAGGTTTTATCTAAGAAGTGCATCTTTGCTTCACCTTAGGGTTCTCTTTGATATTCCTTATTCCTTAGAAGTTATTTACATCCTGTACAATGAAAAACAGCTGATTTCTTTTAGGAATGCTAGGAAAACTTTGAGAAAGACAGTGGGAACAAATTAAAGATTTCAAGTCATAAGACCTGTATTTGAATCTTGCATTTACCATTTACTAGCTATGTGGAAGTTATCTATTTTCAGTGAGTTTTACTCCCTTAAACCTCAGTAAGATGGGGTTAATAACATCTATACTATATTCCTCACATATTTATTTTGAGGATCAATGAGATAAAGAATTAAATGTGCTTTTCAAAATGCTATATGAATATCAGCCCTTACTACTTACTACTTACTACTACTACTACTACTACTACTACTACTACTACTACTACTACTACTACTACTACTACTAGTACTTTTAAAAAATCTTTACCTTCTGATTTAGAATTAATACTGTGCATTGATTCCAAGACAGAAGAGTAGTAGGGTTTAGGCAACTGGGATTAAGTGACTTGCCCAGAGTCACACAGCTAGGAAGTAACTGAGACCAGAGTTAAACCTAGGACTCCCATGTCTAGACCTGGCTCTCAACCCCTTGAGCCATCTAGCTGCCCTCTATTACTATCATTATTAACAAAGAGGAAAGGATCCTGGGATGGAGCATTCCATTCTAGCAATGATTTCTTCTTTGAAGACAACAAATATGCTCAAACCAGAAATGAAAGATTAGGACCCAAAGATGGGGTAAAAAGACTAATAACAATTCAAGCTGAATAACTATGTAGGTTGTCATTATGAACACAAGATTGTCAACTCTTTAAAGGAACTATTTACCAAGAAAAATTTAGGTATTCATTGATATAAAGGCTTAAAGCAAAATCCTCCAAACAACTTTCCCCCCACCCACTGATGTCTGTTAGACAATAAGGTGTGTAATCCTATTAAGTCAATAATTGACTCCATCAAATTAGCTTTGTTGTAATGTCCTTCACAGCAAATGTGGAAACCTTTTCCATTCTCTTCTTGGGCACTGGACTTATTGTTCAAAATTTAGCAAAATATGAACAGGGTGAAAGGAAAGGAGAAAGGAGAGCAAACATTCCACTATAAGCTATAATTGTATCTTTGCTAGGATTTCCTTTTCCCCTCTCCATCTCTACTTGAAGTACCATTTTCTCTACCCATCTCAACCCTTCTAGGTTTTACTAAGTAGCAGCAAATGGAACGTGGCTCACTTCCCACAATCCCTCTTTTAAACTATAGAGGTATTGGACTTGGGATTCTTTTTTACCCCTTGAACCTTTCAGAAGTCAGAAAGTTGACTCCCTATTATGATTTACTTTAATTTTTAATTTATCATCCTTAATGAACTTAACTCTTGGCTCCCAAAATGGGAGAGTAGAATCAATTAAAAAACTTCTATAAGTCTCATTCCTTAGAAGTGAAGTCAGCTATAGGTGTGAAAAAATGTATCCTGCTGCTGAGCTGGAAAGATCTAACAAAATAACACACAATCTGAAATGAGGTATATTAGGAGAGCTCTCAATAAATGGTGTTTTAAGACCTTACCTCAAAATCAAAAAAGTAAGCTAATATCAATCTACATGAAGCTGCCACTCTGATTCTTTCTGATACTCATTTTTGGGTTCTGGCTGTTTCTTAGGGTTGAAATAAAAACATGGGCTGAAATGAAGGTCTCCTGATCTCAGCTGCTTTTCCTTCCTTTTCTGACATGGAGAATAATCCAAATGTTGCATGCATTGGCAATACTTGGGAGGAATTTTTTTCTCCTTATTTAGAAACAAGCAAAAAACTCAAACAAAAACATAGCCCCCGGACTTACATTAGGCTTTAAGGTTGATGCCATGACAGAGGGGGAAAAAAGAAAGAGTCGAAAAAGCAAGATAAAATTGGACTGAATTCCTGGACTAGCATTGCCTGCTGGTATGTCCCCTAAAGGGCAATGTCACCAACACCTCTCATCAGTGACTCTAAGACATGGCCTAATTTAAAAATGGGAATTCAGAAAGCATGATGACTTGACTTGGTTTTAGGACATATGATAAAAATACCATTTAAAAAAAAAAGGGAGCAAAAGGAGAGACTGAATTCACTAATAAACATAGTTCCCCTTGAAAAGTATAGTACAAACTCTTGACAGCTGCATGGGTTTAAACTAATGAGTACCATTCCATTTCAACGTTTAGTGATAAACTGTTTTTTGAAAGTGGAACATTCTATTTGTTTTCCTAAAATTGCTCCATTCGATTGGTATCTCTAAGGGCCTCATTAGTCTGGATATGAAGTAGATGTCATCTGAATTCTTCTAACCGCCTTTAGGAGCAGATTGGGGCTTAATGGTCCTTCATAGATCTTTGCCTCTAGATGACTTGTTTACTAAGGAAACACAATCAGTGAAAATGAGAAGTAATTAATTCAATGAAAGGGCTTTTTATTTTTTATGAAGATAATGTTACTATTTGCTTACGAAATATGAACTTTCAACCATGATTGTAGAGAGTTTTGCTTTTTGTTATCCAAAGAACTAGATACTAAATGGCAGGGTGTGCTGTGGGAGCCTGAAGTTATTAATGATAAAGATTAAATATTAAAGGATTTGCTCAGGATGCAATAAAGTATTATCCAATGGAAACATTTTCACCAATCCTCTATTTTCTTCTTTTTTTTAGGTCTTATTCTTTTCCCTTTGTTGCAACTGTAGCATTGAATAGGAGCTCTTAAATATCTTCAAAATGATGATAAATTTGTCAATGTATGTTCTGTTAAGGTTGCAATATCATGGTGTATATATTTTCTCTGAAAAAACAAAGATTCCCACTTATTTCCTGAGCCAAGAAGCTTGTACCATTTTGCTGACATTGTGTTCCCACTTTAGAGTCTTGCCTGTAAAAAATTGAGTAGCACAGGACATATAAGATTGCATTCATCACTCCCTTCCTATAGACTGGAAAAAGTGTCTTTTTTACATGCAGAACTTATCAGACATGACAAGTTCCAGTCTAATGCCTTTCCCTAATCAGCTGACTCCTGTGGAATTCTCCCAGCTTCGCTGGAGGAAATGTCTGGCTCTTCAGCTCCACAGACTTCCTGAGGCTCAGTTAACAACATATTCTGCCACTGGTGGTAGTCATTTCAGAAAACAGAAAAAAAAAGATGCCTAGTGAGGATGGCAAGGTCCTATCACAGAGTAATTTTCTGATAAAAGCTGTCAGTTCCTATTCTCCAGGGTCTAAATAAAGAACAGTTTCTCAGGCACTTAGATGTCAATTGTCCTCATGTTTTGTAAAATATATCTTAAGGGAAAAAACTATCTGAACAAATCTTTCAAATGTGCATGTTTAAATACCAGAGTACAACTATAATGGGCTTTTGTGCAACAGAGCAATTAACTCTTTATTGTTTGTGAATGGGGGAGCAGATGGGACAGTCATTGGGTTATAGAATAAGGGTTTTAGCACCAGAAAGACATTTTGAGGCCATTTTTTCCAATTTTTATTTTTTTGATTTTTTATTGACGAGGAAGCTGTGGCTTGCTGAAGTTAAGTGATTTGCTCAAGGGCAGATGGGTAGTAAATGGCATAGGTAGGATTAGAATCCCAGTTTTTTGACTCTGGAGTCATCAATCTTTCCCCGCATGTATTAATTACAATGTCCTCCCTTTCCAGATCATTACCAAGCAATATTTAACCTAAATGCTAATTGTTCCAATACACAGACATTTATAAAGCATCAATTATGTCAAGGTGTTGTAGTAGGTTCTGGAATTTCCAGAATGGTCTAACTTTTCTCCTGAGAGAGTATATAGCCTACTGGAGGGAGAGATCCCTGAACAAAACCAAAACTCCTCGTCTTGGCATTAAAATATCTCTACTATCTGGATTCAGTTTACCTTCTTGCCTTTGTATTCTTACTCAACAAACTAACCAAACAGGAACATTCTCTCTCCCCTTCCATGTAGGTGAAGCTTTCCCACTTTCCTACTTTTTACTCATTATTTCTCTCCATCTGGAGGGCCCTTTTTCTACATCTCCCTTAAAAAACACCTACCCATTCATTCTCCAAAACTCAGGCTAAATGTCATTTTAATTCTTCTTTCCCAATTACCTAAGCAAGAAATAGTTTCCCTCCCCTCTAAATTTCTATAATATCTTGAGCTATTTTTACAATAGTTACCACATGCTGTTTTGTAGTATTGGTGCCTGGGTATATATATGAATTCTTTGACTAAAGTTTTACACTTTTTGAAAGCAGGGACTATCTTATTCATCTTTATATCTCCTAATGTAGTGAGCACTTAGTTTTTTTTTTTTTAATTTTAAACCCTTAACTTCTGTGTATTTACTTATTGGTGGAAGATTGGTAAGGGTAGGCAATGGGGGTCAAGTGACTTGCCCAGGGTCACACAGCTGGGAAGTGTCTGAGGCCAGATTTGAACCTAGGACCTCCCGTCTCTAGGCCTGGCTCTCAATCCACTGAGCTACCCAGCTGCCCCAAGCACTTAGTTTTGTACACAGCACATGCTAAAAACATTTTGTTGAATGAATGAATGTGGGAGTGAACAAATACGTACTAGAGAAGCTATTTTTTAAAGGTTATATACCAAATAGAAATTTGTACAAACTAGAATTTCTTATGATCCTCCAATATTAATCTTTGGTTTTATCACTGCCATTAATATACCCTTAATATATAGTGATTGGAATGACGGGCAGGGAAATCAAAATAATAGGTCATTCATAGAGAACTGTTAGAGAACTTAGGAAGTCTAGTTCCCCACACTTTATAGATGAAAATATATTCAACATATGACTTTTGACATTGTTGTCTTTTCCTTATGGTATACTGAATGCACTATTCTGTGCATTTAAAAAAGACTTCAATATTCTTTTTTTCCCCTTTTCTTTTTTTCTTCTTAACTAAATTCCTGCTAGGTTTTTCTCCCCCAGGAGACAAGGCAGAGTTTAGGTTCATAGTGCTTTTAAAAACAGAGGTAATTTGGGGTAAAAGTTAACTTCTTTCTTTCATTTAGTTATTCTTTAGGAAGGAGAGTGAAGAAAGCTATTTTATATAGATTGTTGTGAGTTTATGAATTATAAATAATGGATAGTATCATAAATGCAATATCCCCAATGCTACAAACAACACCTTTGACACTAGTTTCCAAATAGTTGTAAAATGCTTGATATTGGCTCCCATCTTGACAGTTCAGTTGAAATGACATAGCTATATATACATATATATATATATATGTATCTGTGTTTAATTGCTCATATGAAGAGATAAACAATCTCTCTAGAGTGGTCTTCCTGTAGGAAAAGAATGATATGAATAGAAGAAGAGGACTATATCTAAGAAGAAGAGGACTATATCTACAAAGAAGGACTTCTGGACTAGAAAAACTGGAAAAATTCATCAAATGCTGATGACTCCAACTTGAGATAGGATTCCAGGGCAGATCTTCTGACCCTCTATTTAGTACTCTACTATGGAAATGGCAGTAAATCCAAAATTAAACTGTTTCCAGAGTGAATAACTTGCAAAGTCATGGAAAATCTAGTTTAAAACTTAAGTATCTGCAAACTACTGCTCATTAGTTTTTTTATTCCTCTACCTTTGGCCTTCTCTTTTCATTTGATCAACAGAGGACAACCAGATATTCTCTGACTGCTCAGGAAATCTACCAGGTAAAGACTCGAAACTTGATTAGATTTACTCTATTGGCACTTAGTTATATCTCTCTACTGGGTCTCTTTCCTTTAGTCTCCCTGAATCCTAAAGGCTTGTTCCCCCCATGTTTATTTTTTTTCCAAAATAAAAATTTTGAAATCACCTTCTTTTGAAGATGTGCTAAAATTCATGGTAAAAAATATTGAAGTTTGAAGAGTTTATGTATTATCCCCATGTAAATTGTTTGACTACTCAGAAGCTCAAAAGGTTAAGACTGAAACAGAGACAGAATGCAATACTTGAAAGGATAAGAAATTTAAAACAATTTTTACCTTCTTTTCCCCTCTTCCTTTGCTAACTTGACCAGGTGCTGGGAGGGCATCATTAAACTGGTCTTGGCTCTTTATTTCTCACCCAGCAGTTATTACAAACAGAGACGTAATGAGCAATTTGGGTGCCTATGAAAAGCCTTTTGTACTGTTTTTTTACCCTGTGTTACTGTGGGGAGCTATCTTTTTTTAGGAAACTTAGAGATTAAGTGACATGCTCAGGGCCACTTTTATGGGTATTGTTGGAAATGGATATTAACCCAAAAATCCTGATTCTACGAAGCCATACTGAATCTCATAAGAATGGTAAAAATCAAAAAGAATCACCAATATGGGTATTGTTGGAAATGGATATTAACCCAAAAATCTTGATTCCATGAAGCCATACTGAATCTCATAAAAATGGCAAAAATCCAAAAGAATCTAAATAAGACAGTTGAGCAGGAGGGGGAAATTAGTTATTCTAGTGGCTTCTATGCTTCTTGCTAACATGTATTAATTTTCCTGCCCTATAAATTGCCATATTCTGGATATATGGCTGCAGCTACCCCACCCTAGTTTGGGTTCTAGACCAACAATGGTGCCTGCCTATCAAAGAAACTCTGATACTGGGCTATCATAACTTTTATTGTTGGTTCATTGAGATCTCTCTTTTTTTTATTAGGTATGGCAAGAATGAACTCCCCTATAGTTATTGGCAAAAGTGTTTTTCTTTCCTCATTTTCTGTTTGAATAATTATCTGAAGAACATTTCCATGGCAACGGCCTTTATTTTTAATGACAATTTATTCACTCAGATCAGATGAACACCAGAAATAGTTTATATTGAAAAGAAATACAGACAGGAGCACATTAGATATGAAAATGGAAGCTCATAATGTTCTTTTTTGAAATTAAACTAGTAAAAACCTTGCAGCTAGGTTAAATTTATATATAGGCTTACTGGGCTTTTTATAAGCTCCTAAAACAAACAAACAAACAAACAATGCTAGTTGTATTTCTTCCCAAGGTAAGAATATAAAATGCCATGCATTGTCCTTCAAATCTAATTCAACTGTGTGCATTGAATAGTAGCTTCATCTATGTCTGACTTTCATCTTACTTATTACAGCTTTTTATCTGGTCATTATATTTTTATTAGTTCCACCAATTATTTGCCTTCTAGGTTTAGGAGGGGAGTTATTGTAGTGGCTTTGATGTTGCCGACTGACATGCATTTAATTTTTTATGCCTTGTAAATGATAATATCCTGAGGCATAGCCTTAGAAGACCAACTCTAGTTATGTCTCTGGAAACTAGGATGATGACATTCATTGAATCCGTGTCACACTAGAATCAGCTGATGGAACTAGGCGACATGACAGCTTTGTTCAAGTTTGACTGGCTAGGGAAGACAGATAAAATTGTTTGGCTCTGAAAGGCAGAAACAAGAGCAATAGATGGAAGTTTTAAGAAGAAAACTTGGTGCTGATATTGGGAAAAGAATTAGCTATTAAAAAGTAGAATTGGCTGCCTCTGTAGGCAATGGATTTTCCCTTATTGGAGGTCTTCAGGTGGGGGCTTCTCCTCTGTGTTATAGGGGAGATTCTTTCTGGGTATAGGCGACTGTGGTCTCTTTCTACTCTAAAATTCTATTAATCTATGTGATCAGACCCAAAAGTAGATTCATTTTCATAATTTTCCTACTCATAGCCAAATATTTGTCCATTAAACTCACTTTACGAATAATTTCTAAACATGACAAAGGAAAGGGGAGGTAATAAATAATTATTATGCAGCTTCTTTGTGCCAGGACCTTTGTGCTAAGGGCTATGCTGATATTATCTCAATTGTAATAATCCTCTGATGTAGGTGCTTTCATGATCTCTGTTTTACACCTAAAGAAACTGGGGCAGACAGGTTAAGTGATTTTATCCATGATCATATAACCACTAATTATTTGAGGCTGGATTTTAACTTGTGTTCCTGACTCCAGGACCACTTCTCTACTCACTGTACCACCAAGCTGCTTCTAAGGGATAAGTTTTATTTGTCTTCTGTATATTTTACAGTGATCTCATATACATTTCTTATGTTCTCTTATGATTGCCAAAAGCTCTTTACCACTTTCAACTAAGTCTCATAAACTCCTCTAAGTTTTTCAAAAAACAAAGCCTCAACTATCTGACTCATGAATGTCTTTTATAAACACACATTTCCATGAAAAAGTAACATAAAAGAAAGGTAGAAGCAGTGTGCCGAATTTCTTTGGCACCTATTGTCTGAATATTTTAATGCCATTGGTTCACATAGCATAACTTTCTTATAGCTTCATAACTTTCTAAAGGCTGCAAATCTCTCTAGAAATAATTGTCTTTCATCCAGATGTTCATATTTTGCCTAGACTATACAAATGATTTCAAAATTGTTGCATTTAACAAAGACATACTTATCAGATTGCTGGAGCTGTGTTAATTAATTTAAAACATCTGCATTAGGCTGAGATCATATATTTTCATTTTTTCATTCTGATGAATTCCCTCTAACTGATTTCAGCTTCAAGGATTACCCTTATATGGTCGATTGCAGAGCTCAATGTATCTTAAACTATTTTATCTATTCCATTAATCACATACTTATCTCACTGAATGGTGCCATTCCTCCAAAAAAAACCCCATGCAAACAGTATAGAATAGAAGAAGAAATTTCTCCTACTATTTGTCTAAATTTGCCTTTCCATTTCTAAAACTTCTGTAAGTGTGAAAATCTGTGTGGGGTTCAGCTTGGACAAAAATAAAGTTTTTCACTTCAAGATGACGTTAAGTGTTCAAGACCCTTTTATGTCTATCATCTTTAAGAACTGAATGTTCCTATCTCTATTAATTGCTACTTTTTTCTTACTTATTTGTATGTTTATCTGGTTATAGGCTGATATCCTTTGTGATGTCTATATAACAATAATAATTAATTTAGCAAACACATATTGAGAACATGCAATTCTCAAGGTACTAGACTAGATGCTGTGGGAGATAAAAAGATAAATGTCATGGGTTCTTTCCTGCAGAGAACATAAAATGTCAAAGAAGAGACATCATTATTATATTCAAATGGTTCTTGGATCTCACAGATTTGGATATTATTTCCATACAAATAATTTATTCATTCCTGCAAACCCTGTGTGAATTATGTCTATATTCTTCATTAAGTTTTCTATAGGGGTTGGTTTCACTCAAAATTCTAAAGGTGTTTCTCAATTTCTTTTAGACTGTGAGGCTACCAGTAGACTCCAATTGTCCATCTGAGCAGCAGATACTCTCTTCCTATTTTTTCCTGATGACACCCTTCCTCTCCCCTCTATTGATCCTCATTAATGGTTATATTTTTCAGGCTAATTATACCATGTCCGTCTTCACCAATTCTCATGATATTCATATTCAATTTTTTAGAGACTGTAGTGTTCCTTGTTTCACAGCAATATGAAGCTGGTACAACATTGACATTAAAAAGATAGGCCTTAATTTGCAGGAAATTTTAGGGGTCATTAAAGGAGATTTGCAGTTTATTGAGGAAAATTGAGCTTCTCCTTCTTCTGTTTAATTTTGGGTTCATGTCCATCTGTAATGTCTGTCAGGATCAGGAACTGTTTCCCATATGACAAGTTGCAAGAGTCTGAACTTGGGCTTTTGTAGTAGGAATGGAAAAGGGGCCTTAAACACCCAAATCTATATCACTAGTACATCATAAGGAATTCTTCCCTCCACCTACGTATTCCATTGGTACTTCAAACTTTACAAATTCAAAACCAAACCTATCTTTTCTTCCTACTTTCTACTTCAGGCAGAATGTTCCTCTTTATGCTCAAACTAAGTCTGTCTTCTGTCATTCCTTCCCCTCTGTCCCTTCCCATATTGTTCCAAATGCTAAGCCCTGAGAATTTACATATTACTCTTCAATATATTTATATTAATTTCCTCGGTGTGCTAGATGGATGCCCTTGTGGAAGATTTATAGAAGAACATGCACAAGAGTTGTATAGGATCACAAGGTGGCACATGAAATGTGCGCCAATCAGTGGAATCCTGCAACAATGAGATCACAGATGCATCAAAGAACTGTTCACTGATACTATTGTGATGGTGTTTTGAGAGGCAATATTGGCAGACTGAAAAGTGTGATGAATTGTAGTTGGGCCACTAGTATACAAAGTCCCGTCGTAGTCATGCTTTTTAGTCTAGGGAAAGTTACAACCTTTCAGAGTTTCATTTTTCTATTATTTGTATTGCCAAAAGAGTGGATATTCTGAGAAAAAATTCTTTGCTTTAAAAACATTGGTTATTGCTGACTAATCTACCTTAAATCTCTTTCTTCTTAGATATATATTTTACATAACAATTCTAGATGAATATTTCTCAAATACAAGATATTATGTTTCTTTCCATTTAAAACCTTCAGTAGAACTTCACCACCTTTTGAACAATATTCAAACTGTTGAATTCAGCATTCAATGCTCTGCAAAGTTTGGCAACAACATTCTCTTCCCACCTAAACTCCCAGTATTTTTTATTTTCCTATACAACTGTATTATCTCTCATTCCATTCCCTGAACATTCTGGGGTTTTCTCATCTTTACAAGCAAATAGATTTTGTTTCTCCTTCCTGTAATGATCTCCTTTCTCCATCCCCATTCTCTATTTGGGGAAATACTGCTCATTCCTCAAGTTCCAGGTCAAACATTGCTCTCTTCCTTGATCCTCCCACCCAAAAGGGCTTTTTCCTCTTTTTAAAATTCCTATTGTACATGACTAGTACTTCATCCCTTTCTTGTTGGCACATTTCATATTTTCTTGACATATTTGCAACAGGGTATATCTTAATCATCTTTGCTTTTTTAACAATGTTTATGCAAAAGGTGGATGATCAAAATGATTTTTGACTGAAAGTCTATCACTCAAGAGTAGCTGAATAATAAGTAATGACTATTTGAATCTAGAGTAAAAAACTTTCAAAGGAAATCTCTTGTCTAACATTGCTGACTTCACAGTATAGTCTTTTTTGAAGGATTAAGAATTGGAATAATCATTGACTAGAAGAAATAAAACTATTCTAGGAAAGCCTTGGAATGGCTTTACTTGGTTTTTTGTAGATTTATGTTTTATAACAAGGAACTCAAGCCAAACACATGTGCCTTGTTTCACCCGGAATATTCTGCTGGTACAGATTATCAGCTAATTTGATAATTTTGTACTATTGATGATAATAATAATGAGTTAATTATGGACCACTTTTATCAGTTAACTGTGTCCACAACAAATATGGATTCTGGGTTTAGTTTTCTCTGAATATTTTTCTTCCGCCCTTACCTCTCCTTCCTATTTTTAATTGTTTTCTAAAGAGGGACAGGAAAATAAGACACCATCAAGAAGGGACATTTAGGATGTCTCCTCATACATAGTCAGAGTAATAGTAGCCAGGTGGTGTACTGACTAAAGTACCAGTCCTGGAGTCAAGAAGCCCTAAGTTTAAATCTGACCTCAGACACTTATTCTACCTGTGCAACCCTGGGCAAGAAACTTATTCCTATTTGCTTCAGTTTCTCCATCTATAAAGAGGAGTAATAATAGCATGTACTTCCCAGGGTTGTTTAGAAGATCAAATTAGATAATACCTGGCATTAACACTCTTCTCCATTCCTTTCCCCTGAGAACCATTTCAAGAAAATGGTACAGTGTATTACAATGTCTTCATTATGCTCTTCTTTCCCATTCAAGAAAGTACTTTTATTCACTGGATGAACAAGACATGTACCTAAAGCAATATTTCTTCTTTATCTTGTGAATAATTATATAAGAGGGTTAGGACAAAAGTCAGTCTAATACCTCTTAGCCAGCAAATCGAGAAAGGGACTCTCTCTCACCTTATTTTTTTCAACCTCAAAATCCCAATGGTCAGGAAAGTTTCTAGAAAACTGTAGACAAAACTTTTTTTTCCCCTTGAAGGGCTCATCACATAGGAATGCAAACAGCATTCTTAATTTTCTTCCTTTTCCCTTCTTCCTAAAAGTTAAATTAATTGAAAGATAATTGTCTAAGGGGTCTGAAGTTTAAATTCTGTCATATGTTTTCTTGATATACTGAGTGAATAAACACCTCCTGCTTTGTCAGTGAAGAATCATTATAAAGCTCGTGCTTCGGATTTGCTTTTTCTTTTCCCAGGACAACTGGAAGCTGTCTAGACTTTATTGTAGGTTAAAATTTGCCATCAATGAAAGGAAAGATTGTCTCCAAAAACATGCCAGGATTAAAAATCTATATTTTACTGATTTCTGTCATTTTCTAGATGAAACTTGCTAAATTAAAAAAAATTATGATAATCTCTAATAAAATTTCACTGTAGCTCCTGTCAATGTTTTCCAGTGTTGTTAGGTATCATATAACATAGTAGGAAAGCCGTTCAGTGCAGATACTAAAATATTCGTATCAGAGAAGACAAAGAAAAAGAGAGAATAACAAATAAAAATATATATTTCAGATATAAGTTGGAAGATAATCAACAAAATTGATGGGGAAATATTCTGCTGCTTTCCTTAATCTACACACTTTAGGAACATTTTTTTTGGAAAAAACTCAATAGAAACCTATTTTTAAATTTGTAGGTCCAATTTTTCTAGAAATTGGTGCCGCAAATACCATAGCTTCTTTTTAGTCCCAGTGACATTTCTGATACATATTACACATACTTCCCTTGGGATCATAAGCAAAACCAGATTGTGTTGAATCGTAATACTTTCCAGAATATAAACTAGCACAATTGAATCTGCTTAGAAAAAATGACAAGAATTGGAAAGAATGATGAAAACTTATGATCTCAAAATCATGGATGCTTTTCTGAACCAAAAACTAAAATTATAGTAATTTAAATTAATATTTTTATCTTTGATCAAACAATGCAAAAGAGCTCAAACTATCCTTAGAAATTAACTATGTATTAATATAAAAAGAATAAGAAATCTAAATATTTTATAGATTTCAAATATGTGCTTTCAATTGACAAGGAACTAACCTCCACGGGGAAAGAATTTTAGGGCATTTTCAAAATCTGCGGGTTTTATTCTAGTGGAAATTGGAATAAACTATACTAAAATCAAATATATAAGTGGATTCTAATTTAATAGAATTTTAAGTGCTCATTTTCACTTCTATTATTCATTATCTTACGAAGAGAAGTTTGGTCTGAATTTATTTGGAAGTATTTTTTCATATCTTTATTACAAACAGGAATTCTTAGCTTTATTTTATAGGTACCTTCTAAAAATTATGTTTTTAAATCCATAAAAATAAAAAGCATAGAATTTCAAAGGAAATAAATTATAATAAAATACAGTTATAACATATTAAAGGTGAATCCAAAGACTTAAGGTTAAAAACTCCTAATTGAAATATCATAAATCAATCAACTCATAAAAACATAGCAAATCCTTATTTATGCATTCCTTCTGTCAAGAGTCAGAGTTCCAAGAAAGAGGGATTTAAATTTTTATAAATAAAGGTCTAGGTAATTGAATTTAAGTGACTGGCCCAGGGTCACACAGCTGGACAGTATTTGAGATCAGATCAGAATGTAGGACCCTCCAGTCTCTAGGCTTGGCTTTCTAAGCTGAGCAGCCTAGCATCCCCACTAACTGACTTCTGATTCTTAAATTATCAGAGTAAACTTTGAGATCTATTAATGACATCCTTGATCACAGCCAAGAAAAACACATAAGATTATTTCAGCACTCCTAGGGTGACTTTGTATGTATAATATATTGAGTAAGCTATTTTTTTTACATCTGAATTTTCTGATATAGGACCACAAGAAGATATTAGACAGAAAAAGAGACTATCTTTAAAATAAAAAATAATATTACACCCTTGGATCAATAGGTTATATCTGGAGACAAGTAGTCTCCTCATGCTCTAAGGAAGTCATTTATCTAAGTTGCCTGACTATAAGCCATTTCTTTGCCATGATAGTCAACACCAAAAGTCAATGGTAGAAGAGCTTGTAGGTACAGTGTAAGAAAGGAGAAATATTATGGGAAGCAAGAAAATGACTTGTATATACATCTGTTAAGTTTAAGAGACACCTTGACAGAGTGAAACAGGCGTTGGGCTTGAAGTTAGAAAATCCTGGTTGCACATCTTGCCTCTATCACTTGCTATGTCTCTGGCAAGGTATTTAACATCTATATGCTTCAGATAGTTACCTAGGACCTATCTACTAAGTCATTTTCTTGTAGATCTGCAAAGGAGGAGGGATATTTCCATAAGAAAATTCTTACATTGATGAAATCACAGATTATTCATATATTTACACATTTGTGAACTGGATTTTTTTCTATCTCTGCCTCTCATTCTCATTTTCTTCTGGCTCTGATAGGTGTGCTTTTGCCTGTAGGGCTCAGGTCCCTAGGACCCCTTCTGGCAGTCTCTACACTATGCCTCCATAAGCCTTTATGTCTCCCACTTATAGCATTCCTTTTTGTGCTGTCTGCTCTCTCTTAGGATGTAAGCTCCTTGAGGAGAAATACTGTCTGGCTTGCTTGTACTATATCCTCAGCATTTAGAACAGTACCTAACACATTCATGATAAGTAATAACTTCTCTCTGTCTCTCTGTCTTTGTCTCTATCTCTAATATTTGTGTCTCTCTCTCCATTTTCTATTATTTTATTTGGGAGCTGCAATCAAAACAACATTGCTTCTGGAAAGGGCATGCCAGTCAACGCTCTGATGGCTCCATTTGCCATTTCTATGTCTTCCCAAGCCAAATTGCTGTTCCCTTGGCCATGTTTTTATGTATGTTTTCTCCCTCATTAGAAAATAAACTCCTTTGGGGGCAGGGACTGTTTTCTTTTTGTTTTTGTTCTTCCAGAGTTTATTACATAGTTCTTAGTACAAGGTAAGTGCTTCATAAACATTCTATTCATTTGAGTATTCTTATTTCATTTTGCCACCACCACTGTAATATCCATGGGGAAGAATCAGAATTAGGGGATTAGGATATGCTTTTAGAACACTGAATAACACTTGCATTATTCTTTCTTTTCAGGGAAACATTGGCCAAGTGATTCCCCCCCTGAGCATGTAGCACATATGTTAACATGAAAGAACTAAGCCAGTTTGGAATCCCTTGATAGCTCAGTAGAAACATTATTGTCAGCTAAGAAGCTCAAGACCTTTTGGTTAAAGGTTAACAGTTTGACTTTGCCAAAAGAATGATGAAGTAAACACAAAGCACAATGGAGGGGCTGAAACTGGAGCTCTCTCCCATAGAATTAGTACACAGCTCATCTTTTGTTATCAACATAGTCAGGACTGCCTCTACTTATAGAGTTGAGACCAAGTCAATCAAAGAGAGAACCTGGAAAAATGCACAAGAACACTGGAGGGTATAAGTAGAAAAATCATAGCTGGGGGTTGGAAAGAGCTGGAGAGGGAGGTAAAAATGGTAAAAGTCCAACCTGGCCAAATGAATAAGAGATCAGCAGCTAAGATTAAAAAAAAACCCTCAACTAAAATTGATATTAGACATTGAATTCAGGTCTTCTATAAAGCAGTGAAAATTACTCAGTCCTTGTCCAACAGATTCAGCCAAGAAGAATCTCCTACGCAACCAACTTGTATGAGTGATTCCAATGGGTTATTCAACAATTTTGTATAATAACAACAGCAATGGGAGTGAAAATAACTCATCTGATTTTTATACTCATATTTGCTTCCAGGCTAGCTATTCCGGTCAGGCTTCAAACTCTAAGGAAACTTTAATCTATTATCAACTTTCTTTTTTTCCTACCCTTGCCTCCCCCTTCCATTTCCTTCCTTTCCCCCTTATTTTCTTTTTTTTTCCCACCCTTTTCTCTCTACTTTCAAATTATGATATAGCAAGGTATCAGATATTCTCATATCCCATGAATTGTTTAAGTAAAGAATTAAATATTCATTTAGTTCTTACCTGTCCGCCTTTAGGCTGATATCTGATATTGTCTGTGGACCCAATTTTGGACCTTACATTCTTCAGATCAGGCAGTGGTTGGTTAATAAGCCGTAGTTGTTTAGGCGTAGCTGGAGACTTTGGAGGAGTACGAATAATGGCAACTTTTTTCTCGGTGGGCACCAGGATGGCGGATTTGGGAGTTCCTGGTGTGTGAGGGGTTCGGGGGTAACTAGGGGTACCAGGAGTGCCTGGGGTACGAGAAGAATAACTGGGTGGTGTACCGGGAGTGATGGCAGTAGAGCCTGGAGTAGTGGGTGTTGATGTACCACTTTTTCCTGTTCTGCGAATTGGCTCTGACCCTAGAAGGAAAAAGCAACAGAGTAAATAGAATTCAGTTCCCCAAGGTGGATTTGTCCTTTAGGTCAAGATAATTATTTTTAAAAGTTGGGTGTAGAAGCTGAAACTGTTAGTTCTTTTGACCTTGGGAGTATGGAGGGGCAGGGGACTAAGCTGATCTAGTGTCCACAGTAAGCAGAACACCAATATGTGGTAAGTTCCTGGGGGTGATGGGTTGCCATTTTTTGACTAAGGAATGGAAGGAGTCAAAGCTTCCATGGCATTTAAGAGAAAGAAAAAGAGAGAGAGAGAAAGAGAGAGAGAGAAAAAGAGAGAGAGAGAGAGGGAGAGAGAGAGAGAAAGAGAGGGAGAGAGACAGAGAGACAGGGGGAGAGAGAGAGAGAGACAGAGAGACAGGGGGAGAGAGAAAGACAGAGAGAGAGAGAGAGACAGAGAGACAGAGAGTAAGGGGAAGACAGAGAGAGACAGAGACAGAGACAGAGACAGAGAGAGAGAGGACTTGGATTGAACCTTGGCACTGCCACTTGGTGACAATCTAGTGTTCAAAGCCAGGCCTGATTTAGGCTGGTTAGAGATTGAAATGAAATGAGATTATAGATGATCCAGCACTTAAGAAAAGGGAATTTCACTAATAATAGAAGGGAAGGTATCCTTAGCACTGGTTCATGTAGATACAGCTTCCTCATCTCCAAAAGGAAATGCTTTTGGCAGAAGTTGGATCACAATAATATTGGCTATCCATGAAATGGCAGTGGGACATCCATAAAGTCTGACTCAGAGTCCTTGTGAACTTGCATTTTTATGCCTTAAGTGATCAGGAAACAATAACAATGGTAGGAGTCCTAGGACTCTGATCCAATCAAGTTTTAATTCTGCTTTTTCTATAAACACGTGACAGAGGCTACTCCTACCCACAGTAAGTTTAGTTGACTTCCAAGGATCTTAGTTTCCTTATCTATAAAGTTAAGGGCCTGAACTAGAAAACTTCTAAAGTTTCTTATATTTTTAAGACTATGAGCATATAGTCCTTTAAAAATCTGCCTCTATGACTAAAATGCAAGACCATGAACAAGATTTTGGGGATGTAAGAATGACAACTTTTACTCTCAAAGTCTGGTTACTCACAAGACTCAAAACTCATTCTACTTTTCATTTCTTAGGCTTTAAAAAATATTCCAAAATTATCATAATGGCATAAATGAGCTGAAAAAAATCAGACTTTTCTCCATTATACAGCTAGAGAATATTGAGAGTCAAAATCATCATCACTATTTCCACCATCAAAAAATCTTTATAGGCTTTCATTGGTTACTATTTAAAATGAATTGGATATCATCCCTACACTCTAGGTTCTTTGATCTTTACTTAAACATACAAAATCTCACTTGAAATGAACTGATTTGAAGTGTAAGCTATCTTGTTTTGTTGTACCCTCTTCCAGAAGAGGACATTTAAAAACGATTCTCCTAAATATCTTCTTCAAGTAGTATAGTGGATATACCACTGGACTCAGCGTCAGGAAAATATGAACTTAAATTTGGCTTCAAAACCCTGTGTAACTTTCTAGGCAAGTCTCTTAACTTTACTCTCCCATCTGTAAAATAGGAATAGTAACACCTACCTCCCAAGGTTGTTGTGAGGGTCAAATAATATAAATATTTGCAAAGCACTTTGTAACCTCAAAGTACTCTATAAATGCTAGTTATTATTCCCAGTTTTGTTGAGGGATTGTTTGATTTTTTTAATGCTTTCTACTCCTATTCTATTTCAAAGCTGTTTATATACTCATACTTCAATAAATAAAGTACTATATCAATACTAGCTATTATTCCCAGTTTTTTAAAGGAGAATAAATTCAATTTTTTTTACATATTACATCTCAAAGCTGTTTATATGCTTATACCTCCAAAAAGATGTTTCAACTTTTCTTTAAATTAATTTAAGCACTGGGTTCTTTGGACTATCACATCACATTATTTGTCTCCTTTTCTAAAGAACTTGTCTTAAACTATCCTTCTCCCAACCCTATTCAAATCTCACTGAAATACTACATTTTTGATAAAGTATAGAAACTAACAACATTTAAAAATTAGTTTTAGAGCATATGGATGGAGAGAAAGCCTTCCCTTCTGGGAAATTTTGCTCTAATACTCTAGTCACAGGAATTGTCCAGCATGAATGTGGAGAAAGCCTACCTAATGGCAGTTGAGCTTCTCTGCTATGGGGCAGGTCCTGCTGAAATGATATTTTGCTCCAGGGAAAACTTACTCTCTATTATAATTGTGAACCTTATAGAAAACTACCTTATACTTCCAGGCAGTTAAAAATCTGGGACAAAACCATGAGTGCCATATTTCTGGATGAAAGAAAGTTAAAATTTTCTCAAGGCCTTTCTTTTTAATAATTTTTTTGGTGCTCAACTCATATTACAATTTCACTAGAGTATGTAGGAGCTGTCAAGACACAAACTCATTGCCCTCCCAGGGCACATACATTGAGGTTATAAAGGCTAAATTTACATTCTTTGAGCTGTAAAAAAAATCTAACCACACACTTTCACAGGCTGAGTTGTTGACAAGCTCTTCAAGGCAATGCATTTGCTTTTTTCTCAGGCTAGATGATATCCTGTGATAATTCCCTCTCTGCTTTTCAAATAGCTTTACAAAATGTCAGATATTTTCTTGTCTGCAGTGAGAGAGAGCATAATATAAAAGAACAGGCAAAATGCTATGTGGTCTAACTGCTATTGTACATAGTAAATATTCGCTATGTGGTCTAAGTGCTATTGTACGTCGTAAATATTCCTATTTACTGATAAAGTCTTTTATTCTCAGATTATAGAATTATAGGTTTTGAGCTGGAAGGGACCTTATTTGTTCAGATATTCAGCAATTTTACTAGTGATAAAATGCTATAACAATAAGAACCTGAATAAGGATGAATTTTGTAAGCAAATAATTGAAATTAAAAAAGTATTATATAAAAGGTCTTCTTTTAATTAATCGAGAACAAATTATTTTAAAAGCATATGGAGCCAGTACCTATTTGGATCCATTATCTGTGGTGTTTGGGTGTATACCTGTAAATATAATTCAAGGTTTTGCTGACATAACTCTGAAACTCGTCCTGTATTGGATTCCAGTTTTCTCAGACTGCCTATCTCTAGTCAGCTCTTGCCCAAACTACCCTAAATAAATAGTTCACTTCTAAGCACATTTGAGACTTCTGGAAAATGCTATATTTATGTCCTTTCTGAAAGCCAAAATTGTTATAATAAAATGAATTAATATCATAATAAATTCCTACTAAAGGAATGTCCATTATAGAGTTAGGGACCAAAATATCCGAATTTTATGCCATGATATATTATATTATCCATTAGATTTATTTTTGTTAAAGTAGGATATTAAAAATATTTTTGTTTTTGTGAAAATAGATTTTATTGATATCTTTTATTTGACACATGCCTTTCTTCTTATATCCCTCTCTAATATCCCTTTCCCCAAACCAGTCATCAGTTTTTTTAAAGAGGAAGGAAAAAAAATCAGTAAAACCAATTAATAGATTGAAAAAAAAAGATATATGCACACCTGGACTTCCATTCTCTGCAAAGAAGTCAAGGAGAAGTATTTTCTCATATTTCTTATGAAGCATATTTTAAATAAAAATTTCCTGTTATTCAGGCAGGTAGGTGGAGTAGTAGATAGAATACTGAACTTGGAGTTAGGAAGGGCTGAATTTGAATCGCTTCTGACACTTACTAGGTATATGACTTAAGGTGAGCCATTTAAGCTTCCTTAGCCTTAGTTTCCTCATCTATGAAATAACAATAGCACCCACCCAGTTGATTTATTGTGAGGATTCATCTGGATAACATGTAAAGTGCTTTGCGAATCTTTAAATACTATATAATTAGCTATGATTATTATTGCTCTTCACATTCATTTCTTCTTTTGAATTTGCACTATTAAATGAAAAATTTAAATCACTTTTGTGAGAAAAACAGATTTCTATCCCATTAAGATGCATACAATGAGTTTTCAATAAGTTTTGATCTAAATGGATATTTTGTACTCAACTCAATGACAGTAAGCATTTACTTGAGTGGAAAAAAATGTCAGCATTCTGACTCCTTTGAGCTTTGAGATGATGCTTGGGTAACACTATTTGCTTGCTCAAATCACTCAGAGCACTGAAATAGAAATAGCTTCATCTCTTTTTCAAAAGAAAAAAAAAAACAAATAAATCTAGAGGAGACACAAAGAACATTTCCTTAAAGCAAAACCAAACCAAACCAAACAAAAATAAACCACAATGACCTATATATAAGTTTCTTTACTTACAAGAGAAATAAAAAATGTTAACTAACACTTGAACTTGTTTAAAAGCTTGTTTAATAATCAGTAATAAGCCAATTAAATAGCATGCACAAGAGTGAAGTCAAAACCTCCTCTTGAATAGATTTGATGTCCTAACTAACCATGTTAGGTGATTATGATTTTAAAATAAAAATCACTTGAGTTGGCTGTAATTGGAACTATTATTGTAATCAGTGGCTAAAAAAAGGAGTTTGATTGAGTTGTTTAGATATCAGATAATCCACAACAACAACAAAATTTTTAGCACCTGCAAATTTCAAGTTATTAATTTCAACATACCAGGTGATGAACAGCAGTACTTTGGTTATATATATCAGTAGTAACAATACTAGTTTTTACATTTCCTCCTACTTCTTGTTCCTTATTGAATATTCTGAATTTTGTGGATCATGAATGAGAGGGAATATTCTCAAACAACATGTGTTAAGAATGATAATTTGTTTTTTTTTAACATTTATTAATATTCATTTTTAACATGGTTACATGATTCATGCTCCACCTTTCCCCTTCAACCCCCCCTCCAGCACCCCCCCCACCCATGGCCGATGCGCATTTCCACTAGTTTTGTCATGTGTCCTTGATCATTGGCAGGGTTAATATCCAATTACTCCAGAAACTCGGTTTTGTTTTATGATGTAGCCCTATAAGGCAAACTGACCTAGATGTGCAAGATAAAGCTTATTATTGTTGGTTTTATGTTTTTGGATATTATTAGGAAACAAAGGCAATTTTTGCCAGCCATACTTCTAGGTACTTTTCCTTCTGGAAAAGACAGTTGGTAATATGGAAGTGACTAAAGTTAGCGATAATTTAAAGAAAAATGCACCATTGTACTAACTATAGAGACAAATGATAGCTAAATAATATTACCTCTTCCTTTTATGATAAGCATTTTATCTCTCTGCTCTAAAAACTATGTTATTATCTTCTGATTAGGGTTAAGAAAATAGTAAGTATGTTACATAGAAGAAATATGACTTTCAGAATTGTTAGGGGATTGCCCTGAGTCACAGATGAACCCATTCTAGCCTGCCAATAGATCTTGTTAAATACTGCCCAGTTCTAATTAAGCTTCTTCATAAATAATTTTGAAAGTGCAAATGATAAGAGAAAAATGAACAGAAGCATACATACTAGTGGCTCGTCGTACTGAAGACATAGAAGTGTTGAGTGAGAAGGAATTCTCATCTCTGTCTCCTGATACACCTCTTCGAGTAGGAAGGATAGAGGAAGGCCTGGGCAGAGATGAGCGCTTTTCAGGACTCTTGCTTACACCATCCTAGTCAAAAAGAAAAACCGAAACCAAATGTACCACTGGATGGATTTCATCATTCATTCATCAATCATTTATTGTATCTATTATGAATCAGACACTGTATAAGACTTTGGGGATACAAAGACCAAAACAATAATAATTGATTCTCTCAAGGATCTCATATTCCACTGGAAGATGGTTGGTTAAAATGTCTGCAGATAATTAAATACAAATTATGTACAAAGAAAATACAAGGCAATTTCTCATACCAGAAATTGATAGCAACATCACCTTTGAAGATGAGGGTATCCTTTTTATAGCAGTTGGCAATTGGGCTGAGCCTTAAATGATTCTAAAAAGCAGACATGGGGAGAGCTGCATTCCAGGTATTGGAGGGCAATTTTTGGTGCCACTTTCAGTACTAGGGAACTTTCTCCCTTGCTCCCCATTACTTGAGGGAGTAGACATCATAATAGGATAATTATTGACCTAATAATTTAGGGAAACACTTTGTTTTTAAAAATAGGCTACATTTACCATGATTGACTAACTTTGACAAAACTCAGTTGTCTTTGTATATTGTCTGTAACTTCTTAGCAATTAGACTAGGAAATTATTAGTTTTCTATTTTTATATCATGGTGAACCAAAAACTTTTCCTTCTTTTCCTTCCATCTCTCTTTAAAAAAGGTAAATACCTTATTTTCATATCCACCAAGTATGTCTCCTTCTTACCTCCAAGGGATATGAAAAAAAATTGAATTAAGGCAAAAATTCTAAGCTCAAATGATAGGTTTTCTAAAGTATACTTAGTTATGAAGATCTAAGTATGTTAGAAAAATGTCGTATATAGTGTATGGAACTGGTAAACTATAAATTTATTAAGAAAGCAAAGAAGTAAGTAGTTTATCCTTGCACACATGACATTATTTTGGTAGTATGTTATTTTGAGAAACTGAGGCTTTAAAGAATTTTGGTGAAAAAATATTTTGTTTATTGGTTAGCTTTATCATGAAAATAGAAATTTGGAATATGTTTTCTTTTCAATTAAAATCTGCTTATGTTTCTGACTATTTTGCAATTTTGGGGAATGTTGTTTTCATAAATTTTCTGTTCTTATCTCCTATAACCTTGATCTTGATCTCATAGCTGATTCCAAGTAAGGAAAGAATTCAGGTGAGTCTTTTGAAGAATACTAGACAAAAATGGGAAATTGAGAAAGGGAGCCATTTTAGCAGAGTTAGAACAATCTGAGCTACCTCTTAAAGGAAGCAATGATTTTGTCCTAACTGCTGGAGACAGGGATCTCTGACAAAGTAGAAATCTAGTCTTAGAAATGAGACAAAAACATAAAGTATCTAAAATCTCTCAAATAAAAAAATAAACAACAAATATAATAAGAAATAAATCTTATTGTAAAGTGACATATTTTCCATATCTGGTGATATTTATGGATGCTGTGATAGAACTAAGGATAACATGGTGTGTGTTCAAGTGAGGACAATGGACTTTCCTTGCATTTTGCTTAGGCTAGACCACAACTCCATGAGAACAAACACCAAAATATCATAATGCTCTCATGCAAATACCAATAACAAATACTTCTGCCTTACTGGAGGATATTCTGAGATTTAAAGTTTGGTGATGAAATGGAAGAGAAGGTGATGCAGGAGCTTAGTGGGGTAGGGGGTTTAAATCAGGCACGATTAGATTTGGAAGAACCTGGGCATGTTTGTAAGCCAATCAGAAAGTGCCAATGCCAAAAGAGATAATAATGGTACAGATATGAGAGATGAATGAGAGGCAGGGGAAATGATAGAGCAAAGTCCTAGAGGGAGGGTGGGTGAAGGAAGGAGAGAAGGGAGGAAGGAAATAAGCAAGCATTTATTAAAGGTATACTATGTGCCAGATACTGTGCTTGTACTTTGCAAATATTAATTTATTTGATCATCCTTTTACGGATGAGGAAATAGAGGCAGACAGAGGTGAAGTGACTTGCTAGGATCACACAGCTAATAAGTGTCAGAACCTGTATTTGGATTCAGGTTTTCCTGATTCTTGATCTTGTCCTCTATGTCACTTAATTGGGATTAAAGGCATAGTTATTAGCCTTGAAAATAATTAAGTCCATTTCTTCCTCCTAGATAGCAATGGAAGGAGAAAAGAATAGGTGATGAAATTTAGAAAATTAAACGTAAGTTAAAAAGGTAAAATAAAGATGGGAGAAGTCGAGATAATTCTCCTTGTTTCTATATTAAACAGACAGAATGAAGGTAGCATGGAGAAACGGCTGAGAGTAGGAAAAAATGTTGACCATTTGCTACAGGAAATGAGATAGGGAAATGAATAAATAGTAGAACAAATGGGTTGCTAAGCAACAGTGAAGCCACAGTCATGTAGCATAAATTGATAGTGAACAAAATTTGTTTGATTTTCAGCCTGTTTCCAGCAATGCTTAACAGCCTGGGATCAAAAGAAAAGAAAATCAATAGCAGTTAGTTGGTATAGAGAACTCACATGATGGGAACAAAGAAGTCAAAGGGATAATGAAACTTAGGGTGATGACTAGAAAACGATTAAAGTATGGGGTTCTGGGATGAAAAAGTAAATAAGTTAGAATGAGGAGACATAGAGAGTAGGGTTAATGGAGGGAGGGAGGATAAAAGATGGGGATATTTCCAAGTATAAGAATTTGTAAGTGGTGAAGTTGTCAAGTGATGTAGGGGTTCCAGATATGGCCAGAGGGTATCTAGATGTTTTGAGCCAGACATGGAAGTTAAAGAAGTTAAAGCAGTGGAGACATTTTTAGGTAGGGTTTTGAAGATTCTTTTAATATGAATACTGGAACCTCTGAGGATCTTGAGAGGGGATGATGTCTCTAGGAGAAGCTAATAATAATAATAATAATAATAATAATAATAATAATAATAATAGTGATATTGATGATGGTAGCAGCAGCTGACATTTATACAGTTATTTGTGGAATTTCCAAACCATTTATAAATTTGACCCTCACACAACTGTGTGAGGTAAGTATTATCATCTCCATTTTACAGATAAAAATTCAGGCTCAGAGAGGTAAATAACTGACTTGTTGCCACATAACTAACAGATATTAGACAAAAGATTGGAATCCAACTTTTCCTGACTTCATATCCAATATTCCTTTCCTCTCCATGTGGCATCGTACCTTCCTTACCCTCAGTTTTATTATATACAAAATACTGATAATTACGCTGAACCTCACCACCTATCTTACAGGATTATTGTGAGAATCAAAGGAACTAATGCATTAGAGTGCTTCATTGTTTTTAAGCACTGCCTAAGTATCAGCAATTTTGCTAACANATAGTGATATTGATGATGGTAGCAGCAGCTGACATTTATACAGTTATTTGTGGAATTTCCAAACCATTTATAAATTTGACCCTCACACAACTGTGTGAGGTAAGTATTATCATCTCCATTTTACAGATAAAAATTCAGGCTCAGAGAGGTGACTTGTTGCCACATAACTAACAGATATTAGACAAAAGATTGGAATCCAACTTTTCCTGACTTCATATCCAATATTCCTTTCCTCTCCATGTGGCATCGTACCTTCCTTACTCTCAGTTTTATTATATACAAAATACTGATAATTACGCTGAACCTCACCACCTGTCTTACAGGATTATTGTGAGAATCAAAGGAACTAATGCATTAGAGTGCTTCATTGTTTTTAAGCACTGCCTAAGTATCAGCAATTTTGCTAACATGTTTATTTTCTCCAGAGTCTATTATATCCCTAACACTCTGATTATATGCTTAAAAACAAGCGATTTCACCTTAAAACACAATATTGATAATGTTCAATGGAGAAAAAAGGAAGCCATACGGTAGAAACATACGGATAGCAATTGCATTCCAACATTCAAGGAAGTATTTACAGATTCCTTTGGGAATATTTATGAAATACAGAGAACACTGAAAGTGTTGTCTATGATTTTTAGGATTAAAGTAAGCACTAAAGAAACTGCATTTAAATCCCAAGGCTAATATTAAAGGGGCAGGAATCCTTGGGCAGTCCATGCCTATATTGATGCATCAGATGTAGAAGTTCAGGAAAGGACCTAAGGCCAGAAGGACATCTCTCTTAGGATATTATTAAAAATATAAGAATGCAAAAGAATGATACATTCTCTCCACAAAAATGCCAGTAATACTTTCACTTAGCCAAAGTGATGACTGGTACTTAGGTCTCATTTCTAGTTTTGTCCTCTGCTGATACTACCATAAGCCAACGAACACTTACAGTTTGGACACTGTCTCTTCTCCTCCTACAGCCCACGGAAGCATGTGTGGGAAGTCTAAGTGGGTCAGCACAAGTCACCCTATTTGGCTGTTCCCACACATAATCAAAAGTGTGGTTTAGAAAAATACAGTGTTGACATTGTCTTCAGTGCCAGAGGATGACCATTCCTGCCATAAATCTGGAAAATGTGAATAAAAGAAAGGATCCTAGGGGTCACAACTACTAACAAAGGTCCAGTGGAAATTGGTGGGGTAAGGCTGGGAATTGGGAGAAATCAGAGATAAAAATAGGGTATTCAGAACAAATGTCATTGTCGACATGATGTTCTCATGACACCATGACACGAAGTTCATTTTAACTTTCTACCTGATGTTACTGCCTTATGCATCAATCAGAAAACGGAAGAATTGAGATACTTATCATTGGGACTAAATGTAATCATATAAGGCCTTATGTTTATCAAAGCATAAAAACACTATTAACCACATTCTTATGAAATATATCTGAATAAACCAACATATCATTCAACCATGCCTTAAATGAAGATTTCTAATGTGAGAATAAATGAAATAAATTATATCAGTTAACTAAAATTTCCCAAGTAAAAACATGTTTTTAATGTTAAAGAAGATATTCCTTTAAAAAAAACAGAACATAGAAAAATAAAAGAGACATTTCTAGGTTTGGAATTAGGAAGACTTGTGTTCAAAACCTGCTTGACACTACTTGTATAACCTTAGGCAAGTCACTTAACTTCTATGTTATTTCAGGAATATCCCTAGGACTCAGAAAAAAAAATGTAAGTTCCTTGAGAGCAGGGGTTGTTTTGCCTTTTTTTTTCTTTTGTAGTTCCCTCCCCTGAAGATGATGAATCACAATTCCTTTATATATTTATATATGAGCCTTGCTTCAAAAAAATTCTGATGGTTTTAAGGACTACAGAAAATATAAAATCTATATATATCATAACTGATTGGGTCTGGAAACTCAAAAAGTGGAAACCACCAAAAAGATGGTGGTAGATATTTGTGACTCTATTCTGAAATGCTATGATTGTTTAACCCAATCACAAGACAGCTTTTTCTTCCACCCACAAAAGAACTTGGCCCTTTGACTGTACGTTATTAGGTACAGTTGAAATGGGTCCTTAGTATATTTGTTTTCAATGTCTTCTAATAATATCGAATTAGGAAATCAAGGTGCCCATTCTTAGCCAAATGGCCATGCCAGGTATAACTATATTATATGCATCTTTCATGCTAGTTTGTCAGTCCTACTAGTTCAGTTTAAGATTATATCTGAATAATGGAAATTAAAGGGAGAAATTATTTGGTTAAATTAGGTGTTAGATACTTGGTGCTCAAAACATGACCTTGGGATTTATCTGACTTAGAATACTTCTTTTTCCCACATGTCAAGTTGATATTTGCAAAACTCTCCCTCACTTTATCTAAAATAGATAACGCTAAAGATGTTTATACATGTATCACTTAGTACTTACATCTTTGACAAGGCTGTGAATGTAAAGGAGCAACAGAAAATAAGTTTTATTTAAATGATTTAAGATTACATTTCAAGCAAAAGACATAAATTACAGATAATGCTGCAATTAAATAATCAAAATGTCTCAAGGAATACAGAAGTGAAATTCAAATCAAGAAGAAGGATAAAATTATTTTACTCACTGAGAATTTGTCCTTTCCTTGTTTAAATATACCAGAAGCCTGGTTTGTTTCTCCACCTGCCGCTGTTGGACCAATAATAATAATGATGGTTAAAAGTCATGAAAACATTTAAATAATACTTCTAGTACAACTGATTATGTCCATAAAGAAGGGCACAATGAAACTTTGTTTATTGGGCTTTATAAACCATAGGTGGCATAGTGGGAAGAGCCCTGGCCCTGGAGTCAGGAAGACCTGACTTCAAATCCAGCCTCAAACACTTACTGGCTGTGTGATCTGGGCCAGATCCTTAACCTTTATTTGCCTCAGTTTCCTCATCTATAAAATAGGGATAATAATAGCATCTATGTCCCAGATTTGTTACGAGGATAAAATGAGACGAAACTTGTATAGTACGTTGAAAGTAGCATCTTATTTTATCCTAATAACAAATCTAGGATGTAGGTGCTGCTGTTTCTGCTGTTACTACCACTACTACTACTACTGCTAATGCTACTGCTAACTGCTACTAGCACTACTAGTTTAGGTTGACAACTAAGGCCTCAGGAGAAGCAGTCCCATATTCTTTGCTCCAGTTTTATATAGCCCAAATTTATCTACTTATTAAGGTTCCCTACTCTCCCAATCCTTTCTAATATTTGTCCTAGGTTTCCAATTCTGTGGCTTGGAAGTAAAAAAAAATCCATCCAGTCTTTTTACTCCAAAGGTTTTATTTACTATAAATGCCCCCTTCTCTTAAAGCCCTAAGTGATCTCTAAGAACTTTAGATCAATAAAAAAGAAAGAGGGAGTACCAAATTTAGTGTTATTAAAATCATAGTGTTAGGAATGAAAAGAACCCAATTCTGACCTTTCCATTTATTCCCTTGGTCAAATCACTTATTCTACTTGAACTTTACTTTTTTCATCTCTAAATGAAGGGGTTCTATTAGATAATTAGTATCACATTAGTTAGTAATAGATTAGAACACAGGTCTTCAGTGCTCATCCAGACCTCTTAAGCATGCTTTGTTTAAATTTCTCAAACCAGTTTCTGGCCTCAGTCATCAGACTTTATGAAAAGTTGGGATCCTTTAATTCCTATACAACCCAAGATTTATGCTCTGTTTCAAATGTTTATTTACTCAGAGATTTTGTTTTCATTGTGATGGTATCAAACAAGAAACAGCTTAAAAGATTTAAAAATAATAATCCATACCATGGGGACTCATTAAAAGATCCTCAGCTCTTTTTCTGGATCTGTAAGGTCCATGTCCTCAGAAATCTTTGTCACTTCCCATCAAACCTGTCAATGTTAGCTTACCCCAGGCCTTCCTCAGCCCTTCAGTTCCTAATATTTGTATATATGTACACATAAAACATTTTGCTTGACTTGAAATGTCCAAAAAGAAGGGGGTAAAGGGATAGGGATAACTTAGAAAGAAGAAAAAAGGAGAGAGACATTTTTAAAGTTCAGGATGTAAAGCAGGATGTGTTCTAAACATGCACTCCCTGCGTTGTTATGACCACATCTGTTACTGCTGTTTATTTTTTTTTTTTGCTAGTGTTGTATGTCTCTTTGGTTTTTTAACTTCATCCTCTTATACAATTTTATAAGAGATACTTTCTGTTGATAACTTACCTGATCCCACAAATTCACATGCATTAAATGACCCTTTAATCAATTCATTGTGGCTATGATAGAAATTAAAATAAAATGACCCTTGAGCTCTCTCTCTGAATCCAGTAGCAATAACAAGAATAACAACAACAATGACTAAACAAACAGATTTAATGCCGGGGTCACAGAATAATATGAGGTGATTACTTATACATTCTTTCAGAATGTAATAAATTGTACATTCTATTCTCTGTGATGTTTAGGACATTAGTAACAATGGTAGTAGTATCTTACAGGTTCATACTAGTAGATGGTAACATAGACCCTGGGATAGCTGCTTCAGATGATGAAACAAATTTTCTTATAATCATTTCCTCTTTCTCCCAAATGAGCTTGCTCCTCTTATTTCTCTTTCCTCTTTCATAAGGTAGAAAGGCTTAATTTAAATATATATATTTCCATGCTTCTTACTCATCTGCTAATGGTTGTTTCACAATTTGTAATTTTTAACATAGAATTATTGATTACTGACAAAATTATCAAGTTAGAATAAGAGTTCTTTTTGTTGGAAGATCCAAGAACCTATAGATTAACTATTCCAAAGGGCAAAAAAGTACTTTCCTTCTTTTATGTTTTGGTTTCCTAGATTTTATATTAATGAATCTTAGATAAATTTTGCTTGAAAAAGGGTGTCCACATTGTGTGTATCTATGAAGATGAAAAATAACTGGATAATCTAAAAGTTGCCCAGGTATCCACAAAATATTAAAAGAACCAGAGGAAGGTTTCTATTACTTTGGGCAGCTCCGCTTGAAAGGATTTACCAAAAGACATGGCCAAACATAACAGATGATAAGGAGGAAGGGGGTTGGGCTTCCCCACATATAAATGGATCATGAATCCATCTAAATATTAAAATAATAAATGCTAATTTTTGTAGGACAAAAGATGTTTCTAAATTATCCAATATATGACTTTTAAAATACATTTTACAAAATTGAACGACAAATTTTGCTCTTAAGTTTTATTGCAAATGCTATCTATTTATATATTGCTATATATTGCAGTTGCTTTACATCAGTGACTTCAGTTTTCTACTGTTTCATGAAAGAACTGTTTCTCCGGTTTGTAGTTTCATGTTTTCCCACCAATACTACAAAAATCTTGGTCCTCAAAATGTTGAGTGTGTAACTACACGGAACAGAATAAAAACTCTTCTGCCTAAGGAAGAGCTAAATCACAATCTTTCTCTCCACTAAATCTTAAATATTTCTCTTTAAACTATAAATAATGTCTGACTAGGGAAACTAGTGGTTTTTGTCTTTCTACTTTGAGGAAGGAAATGTTCCTAAAACTGTGATCAGATACCACAATGTTTTTCACTCTTTTTAGATTAGTGGAGAATTTAGCCTCCTTCTGGCATGACAATGCAAAAAATCTGAGTTAACTCTCTACTTGACACTTCTACACATTCTTTTCAAAACCCAATCATTTAATGTACAGAGAAAATGACAGATAATGACTTAGTGCATAATACATCACATAAAACAAATACTAAACATGAGGCAAAACTAGTATCTCATTTCTTTCTTGGGCATCTTTTAGGCTTTTAAAAACTTAGGGGTATATGAGAATGGCTACTTCTCACTTCTAGAGAGAGCAAACAAAAAAAACTCACTATGCAAACTTCTCTGCTGAATTCTGATATAATTGTACATGTATAAAGCTGCAAATTGAGACTTATATGTTATAGATTCTCAAGTCAGGCCCAGGTGATTCAATCTAGCCATCCATATATTTAACTAGAAGACATATGCCAAACTGGAAGATGCTGAAAACCTAAAAAGATAATTTAATGATACATTATTGCTAAGGATACATCTAGCTCCCAATTCAGCATAGTCCATACAATATGGAAGCCTCAAATTATAAAGCTTTACCATCAGGGGTCCATATGTAATTTATAAGCACTCATTTCCCAAATATATAGAAGGATATAGATATAGAAGGCCTTAAAGGAAGCGAATTCCTATAGAAAAAAAAAAGTTTAATATTTTGTACTTTAGAGGATGTCAAAGAAACCTTATAATCAAACAGATTCGTAGACTCCTATGTCATTATTTGAGTTGTTATAAACCTTCAGAGAAAAACCCTCTAAAGGTTTATAGAGGGGTATATGGGGTTTGGAATGAAAGGAAAGGGAATTCTTTTTTAATTGCTTTGGACATCTGGTATCTCATACATGCCTGCCAGCTAATGAAAGTTAAAATGATTAAGTACAATACAAAATTAGATAGAGTAGCATCATCATACATCTATAGTTCACCTATGATACAAATTCTGCTTTGGGATCCAGGGAATTGTATGGAATCTACTATTATTGCTGCATGACATTTCTTCCCCTAGCATTGCAAGACTCAGTGATATATAGACTATGGTATATCACAAAATAATGACAAAAAAGAAGGTAGTGAAATAGATAGGTTTCAGAGGCTCAGAAAGCCATGGAAAATAAGTTTTATCTTAGAGTTGTATGCGCTGACTATGCAGGTAAATTTCCCTTGGTAGGCCCATCACATTTCTTTATCTTGATATCAAAATGTCAGCAAAGAAAATGTAGTGCTCTTGGATGGCAAGTCTTGCTAATTTTGGATTGCTGAGAAATGAAATCTGCTGCGATTGATTACAAAATTCCTTCCATTTTCTTTCCCTCCCAAGCAAAAGCATTTTGAAAATCACATTGTGCCACTTAAATTTACCATCATTTTTCTCTTCCTCTTTCATTTAATAAACCCTCAGATTCATTTGGTGGTTTTAATGAAGTTCATCAACATCAGTAACAGATTTGGCAGTGTTGATGTATAAATATGAGAAATACATATGGTTTAAGGCATGAGGAGAAAAAAAAACTCAAAATAATGGAGATGTACATTATGGTAAAAGTTATCACCATTTCCCCACCAGAACACAGAGAATGGAAAGCAAGATCGGTACAACATGACACTAAAATGCAATGCCAGGATACACTCACGCACTGATATGTCTGAGCATGACAAGCATATATGTGATAATGACTTCTGTCTGGGGGAAAACAAAAGAAAACAATGATACAATAAGCTTAATAGCAATATTGTTTATGACACTGGAAGATCTCAGAAGAAAAAAAATAAGATGAAGAAGCTGCTAAGGCAATGGGATTAAAAAAAAAGATAGGTGTCTATGTTTGCCAGCCACATTGCAGAATTGAACACAGTCACCTGTCGTTTTCCGCTTAACACAGGAGAGATGAGTTGGTCTAGTATATTTGATAGCAGGTTTTAAAATGATTTTCCTGGAGGGAGAGTGGGCCTGAACCTCTGTTTTTTTACCAAGTTCAGCCTTCTTATAAACTGCTATGGATAAGAAAACACAAAAGCACACAATCAGGAAAAAATGAACAAGTTGAATAAAACTGTATAAAATTTGATGTTATTAAAGTTACCACAGTTAAGGTATTGGTCACAAAACAGTAACCTTGAAGTACTTGGCATATATATGTATATATGTATATATATATAAAAGAAACAATAATGATTTTTAAATGAACCTTTTTTCCTTCTCACTTCATCTCTGGAGACTGTGCTAGGTTCCTTTTTAGCTATTTTCCTTTCAGGAGTGGAAATTCTGCCTCTCCCAGTTTTAAAAGGTTTTTCTTTCCTATGTTTATCGAGAGATGGTCTCCGAACTTCCTTCTCTGCTTTCTCTTCTTTAGGAACAGTCTCTAACTGCTCTGTCATGATGCTTCTATCATCATCTGTGGGATTAAAGGAAATTATAACAACAAAACAACAGCAACATCAGAAATTAGTAATGGACATCAAAGGTCCTTGGGGTTGAAAACAATAAAATATAGGGATACTTTAAAATGTTAGGGTATTTATAACTATTTGGGACACTGGACATTAATAACTTTTGTCCATTAGGCTATTAAATTTTGTTAGGTAGCAAGAGAGAAAAAAAAAGGATAATGCACACCTTGAGTATCCACCCAGAGGCTGTCAGCATCCATGATGGAGTCATCAATGGTTGTTTCATCTTTGTAATCATCATATGTTTCTGTCTTGTATTCGGAAAAGCCAACTTCTTCCTTTTCTGGGGAAGCAGGGGCCTCAGGGGAGCCTTCTTTGGGTTCTTCAAGGGCTTCTGCAGATTCTTCTATCTGTGGTTCTTCTTCAGGAGGAGAGGACCTCCTTTCCACCTCTGATTGCTCTAGGGCAGCAAAACGTACACTGTGGGAACCGGTTTCCCCTTCGTCTGTTGTGGTTTGCACTACGGTGATGAAGTCATCTTCAATGGTCACCACTGACTCAATTACTCCCTTGTACTCAGGCATTTCAGCTGCACCCAACTCTACCAATTCCTCTTTGACAGCTGGAACACTCAAGTCTGTTATCTGGAGAGTTTCTGAGCGGAAAAGTTGTTTATCATATTCTCCTCGAGCTTCTATTTCTTCTTCTTCTTCCTTTGGAACCTCCTCTGGTTCAGATACAATCCCTTGCAGCAATGGTTCGATGACTTCTGAGGGAGTGATGGAGATGTCTGGGGTTTCCTTGACTGCTTCTTTTGGCTGCTGATCAGGTTCCATCTGGATTTCAGTTCCTTCAGGCTGCTCTCCATAACTCTTTGAATCACTTATTGCTGGAGGTTCTTCTGCTGGCAATTTGATTGTGATATCTTCCTGCAAAACAGTTACTTCTGGAGTCACTTCTTTCTTGCCCTCATCAGGTTTCAAGGACTCCATAGTCAGACTCTCTGGAGTGTGGTCATGTTCCCCACTTGACTCATAGGATTCCTCTTTATCTACTGCTTCCTGGTGTACCAGGTCAGGCTTGGCCACTTTTTCTTTGACCTCTGTCTCAGAAACCTTGCTACTCTCTTTCAGGTGGCTGGGTTCAGTACTTGGAAATATGGCTGCGTCTGGGGGTTTGGCTAAATGGGTCCTGTCCTCTTGAGCAGCCTGTGTACAAGGTTCTGTTCCTTTCTCAGTATCTACTCTCAGTCCTGAAGCAGCCTGCCCAAAGTCACTGATATTTGCATCGGGCTGACTCTGCTCAACTTTCTTGGCACCAACATCCAATACATGCTCTGCTTTTGGTGATGGTTCTGCCTCAGCCACCTCTGGCACTGAACTAAGGCTCTTTTCTGCCTTTTCACTCATGAAAATAGAAGCATCTTTTGGCTTGATGGGCTCTTTCCCAAATACTTGTTCAAAGGTCATTCCTGTTCCAAATGCTTCAACTTTATCCACTCCCTCTGCTACTTTTATGGGTTGTTCTTTTTCTTTCAGAAGCAATGTTTCTTTGGATTCAATATGTTCTTCACTCTTTTCTAGCACAGTATCCAATTTGTCATTACTCTTTCTTTCATGATCAAATTCTCTACCAAGACCTGACTTATCACCAGAGATGCCCTGGGATAGTTCTCCCTCACTACTAAAGTCTTCTTTAACTCGTCCAGCTGCTGCCAATTTCACTTCAATCAAAGAGAGATCTGCAGCCAAATCTCTTCTGATCTTGTCATCAGAGCTGTCATAGAAAGAGCCACTTTCACCTGACAAATTCTCACTGTCTTGGACAGGTGATGGTAGAGGAACTGTATATTTATTGAAAACACAGTAACCTAGATCCTCAAGTTGACTGTCTGCTTTTGCAGCAACATGATTTTCATCAGTGACAGCAGGCAAGCCGGTACTGCTCTCTTCAACTACTGTCTCTGACGGTACTGATTTCCTTCTTGCCACCTCAGCATCTGCACTTACGGAGGCTAGCCTGGACCTTGTGCCTGCTAGATCCAGCATTTCAGGCAAGTCAGGGGCCATCACAGACCCATTTTTATAATAATCTTTGGCCAAGAAAGGTGACTCACACAATGATTCTACCTGGATATTTTCTGCTCGGGTCACTTTCTCTTCCTCCAATTGTTCTTCTTCCTCTTTGCTTTCTATTGGAAAACAAGGAGCTTTCTCAAGGGCAGGAGTTGTGGCTGGAAGGTAATCGTCCCCTTCATCCATGCTTCCACTGGTATTAGTTAGAATATCAGAAGCCAGTGGAGAGAGATCATGTCCCCGGCCAAAGTTAAACCCAAGTGCGATGGAATCCAGGCAAGACATGGGTAAATTGATTGACATGCTTCTTTGTTCTATGGCAGATCTACCACCAAGTCCTAAACTCCGGCTTAGTGTCAAATCATCCTTATTTTTGCTGTGGAGGTCTCTTTTTTCTCCGTAAACTTTTGGATCAATGGTGAACATCCTTTCTTGGGGCGAGCTAGGTTCTTCAGGGAGGTCAGCTGGATAGCTCTGTGCAAGGGTACTGTATCCCCCTTCTAAAATGGGAGCAGATTGTTGCTCCTTTCCTGGGTAAAATTCCTTTTCAGAACCTTTATGTATAGGTGAAATGGTATCATAGGATTCATAGCTTTCTTTTGTATCACTCAATTCATAGTAATCACTGCCAGACTGGATACTTTTTGTGGGTTCTTCTTTCAATGTAGAGGTTTCAAAGTACTTTGACATTCCAGATTTGTCTTCATCCAGGTGCCTGTCATAGTCAAGAGATGCTGCAACTCCCGTCCTATGGGCCTCAAGATCTTTGTCCACAATCTCCTCTCGAAACAGTTCCTTTGTTGTGCTCTTTTCACTGAGGAGATCAAGTTCATCAGAGGCCTTGTCCAGCATTTTTGAAGTTGTGGCAGCACCTGAGAGGGTTTGCTCTAAGCCTTCAGGGAATGAATCATGTCTTAAATCAGTTTTTTGGTCTTTCTTGTCTTCCTTTTGGAATGTTTTCTCTGTCGAAACACTAATTATGCCCATCTCTTCATCTAATATCTTCTGCGGTTCGCCTTCTTTTGGCATCATTTTCTTTTCAGGAATAATGTTTTTCTCTTCTGGTTTTGGATGAAGTTCACTATCAAATAAAGTAGACTTCTGTCCATTGAATGTGCTAGGCTCCTTTTTCTGCTCACTTTCCTGCTTTATTACATCTTTTTCTTCCCCAACACTGGGAATTTTCTGAACAGGACTTTCTACAGTTGCTTTGTCAGTTTCTATCGATGATATAATTTCCATTGAGGCTGTTGTTTCCCCTGCTTTTGAAGTTTTTTCCATATGTATTTGTTCTTCCTTTGGAATCTCTTTGGCAATCTGTGGACCACTAGGCTCTTCCTTAGCTTTTTTATCTTCTGGTTTCAGTGTCTCTGGTGCTAAGGATAGTGCTTCGGAAACAAATTTATCTGTAGTGGTATCTGACAAATCAATCTTGGGTTCAGAAGGTAAAGGAAAGCTCACACTTCCAAAGGGAATTGGCTTTGGAGAATCTAGTTTTTTCCCATCCCATTTTGGGATTCCTTGAATGTCATAGTTTTCTCTCATGGGTGTGAGAGGAACAGGAGATAATTGACTATATGTACTCCATTCATCCTTGGGGACTTCAATGGACAAGTCTTTTTGCTCTTTCTGAAATACAGTCTCTGTAGGAAAGCCCACATCAAGCGCCGCAGAGCTTGGCTCACTTTTCTGTTGCATATATTCTAGCTCTTCCCCGAAAGTCTGTTCAAATAGGGTAAGAGGTGCCTTTCCATCTTCTTTGCCATATATGTCTTTTTTATCTACAGTCTCAGGTTGTGTTGGCTGGGCAACTAAGGCATCATGTTTAGGCAGTTCGGCAGGCTTACTTTCCTTTCCAGATTCTTTTTCCTTCTTGTCTAAGGGTTCGGCTGTGAGAGGACCAGTTCCCTGTTGCTCATGGAACTCCATCTTCGAGGCTGAAAATAAATCTGAAGTAATTGGGTTGCTTTTTAAACAAATCATTCACAGTGCATTTAGGCAAACAGCTTAAAATCATTCTTTGACATGATTAATGGATGGAAGGGTAAAAAAGAAAAAAATACATGGAAACATGCAGGCACATTATTTATTTAACAATCAGTATGAAAATGAAGACTAAGTTGCATGTTACTATTGCTGGTGTAGATTCTACCTGTAGTTGTGTCTTTGTGGAATTTTTTATCCCTCAGGTGTGTATGAGAAATGTGCTTTAGATAAGTAAAAAGTATGTGTGCCTCCAGATGTACATTTTAAAACTTTAAAAAAAGTCTTTACCTATAGCAAGCCATAGAGGGCATGAATCAGCCTTATGGGCTAAATAGAGAAAGGCATTGATTTATGCTAATCTTTTGCATTAGTTCTCTCAATACCAAGTAAATAGTAACTTACAGTCAGAAGACAGATTATTTCCATACAAGATAGGGTTTTGACTATTTCAAGTATAAGGGTTTCAAATAGACTTAGTGCCCAAATGAAAAGAAAAACCTAAGCAATATATCATTGATATGAATCTTCAAAGATGACTATACTTCAAATTTACAAGGAAATAACTGATATTGTTGCTAACCACTTATTTATAAGCTATGGCATGAAAGTGGGACAAGAAATATGGGAATAATTTAATTTGTCATCTGTTAAAAATCTTAACTTTGTTTATGATTCAACATCTGTTGGATATTTTAAAATACTTCGTATCAGTCTTTCAATGAAATGTTAAAAATAGAAGTAATAAAGACTGAAGAGCTGAGTGCTTAAACCAAGAAAAATTAAATGTCAATTCTAAAATGCCTTAGGTTTTGATCAGCTCAAATGGTTGGATTCTGAAAACTGAAGAAACATTGCTTTTTGAGAACCTCTAAAAGGGTAAGTGGAAATATAATACATTTATTTTAATAGATTTCTTGTGGCTGTGATGACTGGTGATCATACTTGTGGCTTGTTTTGTTATAGTTTTTTGAGATCGAGTCTCCTTATCTTACTCAGGTTGGAAATGGTAGCATCCATTCACAGACCCAATCCCAAAATGGATCAGTATGGAAGCTTCAATGTGCTCTGTTTTTCTGACCTGGACTAATTCATGCCTTTATTGAGCAGTGAGGATCTCAACTCTCAAAAGTTCACAATATTCATGCTGGATTTAGCATAGATATTGGATTGGTTTTAGCTCTAGTTGTTTTCAGAATTCCTGAACTCAAGTCATCCACCATCCTTAGCTGAGTAAGGACTAACTAAAGGTGTGTGCCACTGTGTATAGCACTGTGCCTGGCTCTACTTGTAGCTTTCGGTCTATGTGCCAGTTGGACCAAATGGAATTTAAACAATGGTCCAAGAGTTTTATTGCAGTTTGAAACTTTAATAGCTATCAGCTAAGAACACTTTAGTGAATAGCTATTTAAGATTAATATTGCACTAAGACTTTTGTGATACCCTGTACTTTTAAAGTTTGGGGAAAAAGAATAAAATTCAACCATATCTCAAAAACAAAGTGTTTGGAACATCGTTACCTTAAGTATTTGTGTATCCTGTTGTAACAATAGAAAAGAAATACTTTATGAACTTCTAGTAAAGGTCAGATGGATGAAAACCCAAGAAGTTTGGAAATGACCAAAGGATGAGCTTCAATGAATGGAAGGGATTTGACATGAGAAGCATCAGCAGTAGCTCAAAGAAAACTAAACCAGAATGCACCGAAGCATAAAAATACAGCACACTGCACTGCAAACAAAAAACACGTCTATAGTTTAAGCCTCTGGTATCACTGTCCAAGTCAACAAAACTAATTTTTGAAAGAAAAGCAGATGAATCTCTGCACCAAAAATTAAAAAATAAAATAAAATAAAAGTGTACACATATTAGCAATGTGACTGGCAAACATCTGAGATGGGGAAGGGGGAAAGCACTCAGGTGACATTATCAGCTTAGCTGCAAAGCATATTGTATCATAGCAAAGTAAAATCAGGAATCAGGTGCGGCAGCAGGAAACCATGCGGTCACGTGGCACCAATGCAAATACAAGCTATATATTCTTTAAGCATAACAACTGGAGCACTACAAGAATGAGAAGAATAAGAGATGGAACAGCTTTGGGAAAGTGCCAACTTGATAAAGCTACAAAACAGCCTGTTTGTAGGCAAACACATGCAAATCCTAGAGAAGACACACCTTCCCCAGCAGAGAAAGGTGTTTTTATATCCAGAGACACTTCCTGGACCACTTTTATATTTTTCTCAAGTGGGCCCCCAGTGGAAACACTTTCTTCAGGAACTATTTTGGCTTTCGAACTAGAATCCATTTGGACCTCACTGAGTCCTTTTAGTTGGTCTGGGGACTTAGGAAGCCCACACTCTTTGCCCCACTCTTTTTCAGGAAGAACAGCATGCTTCACTTCCTCAGGCACTGGACCCTCTACAGTTTCTTCTTCTTAGGGATGAAAAATATGTTGACATCAGGACTACAGACAATGCACAGTACAACATTCAACAGAGCTCTTACACAGCTAACACTTTCAGCTCCATTTCCATGACATAATGGCAACCTCAAGTGGATTTTCTTCTATTCTTAGGATGAACAAATTAATCTTATGATGAAAGATACATTCTTTACAAGTTGCTATATTATAGCACACATTGATTTAAATGATAATGCATTTTTAAATCTCTTGAAATGCCATTTATTTTGAAAACAAAGAGCTGAAAGAGTTTTATTGCTCTATTTTCCCTTAGCAGATTATGGCTATAGGTTGAAAATATGTTGAATATTTGCTGGAAATAAGAGATGGTGCTACTTGTTAACAGATGATTATGAAATGTAGTGGTATTAATGCACTCAGAAAAGTACCGCATTTGTTAGTTATGTGCTGTTTTTTCCAATGTAGGAAGTCTCTGTATAATAACTGGTAACAATTTTGGAGAGAGAGCCCTAACAAAGTAAACTTTTAGAGTCAATTTTCTTGGAAGAAATAAAAGACGGAGATCAAGTACCTTAGTTGCTTTAATATAAACTGTATGAATACTTATTAGCATTTATTCAATATTTTTTGATATAAGAAGCAGCATGGGATAGTAAATGGGGAGCCCGCCTCGAAGCCTAGAATACCTGGGTTCAACACTTGACTGACATACTCGCTATGTGACTCCTATGCAAGTCATTTATCAGTGCTCTAGACCAGTGATAGGCAAACTTTTTAAAGAGGGGGCCAAAGGAAAGGAAATGCTCATCTGCCAGTTGGTTTCTAAGGCAACTCTTTTGAAGTTCATTGTTTGTATCCTACTCATTGTATTCGTCATATTAGGAATAATGTCACCAGGCCAGATAGAACATTTCAGGGGTCCTGCATCTGGCCCGTGAGATGTAGTTTGCCCATCACTGCTCTAGACAATTCTCTATGACTGTACATGGAAAAGAAGGTTTCAACCTACTTTGGGAAAGGGAGTCTCCTCATCTGAGAATTCCCTTTACTAACAAAATAATAGATCTACTCTTTTTGTTTTTTCTATTTACAATTTGAAGGTTATATGAAGAGCAATTGGCTGGGAAATTTTGATACTAATGAAAATCTGTAATTGTAGTGAAACATTTTTCAAGTTGAATTAAATTTCAATGGGAGAGTTATATTGGAAAATTACATGACCTTTAGTTCTAAGAACACTGTGTTGAGTGTAAATTGCTGAAATAAAATGTGATTTTTTTCACATTTAATTTTGATACAAAAATTGTTACTTTGTACTTTTTTCTATAAGTGGCATTTTTGCTTTTCTGAGTCTACCTTATCATGTTCACTAAAAGTGCCCTTTCATATATAAAATATACATAAATAATATATAAAATAATCAATTTTTGATCAAGTTAAAAGAATTTTAGTGCCACTTTCCTGCACTCCCCAATTAGATTCAATATACCATGCAATTAAGGTTTTTCAAAATCTACTTAAAGCCCTTGAGTTTCCATTTTTCATAAATCACACTTATTTGCTCTCTTCCAATCATTCTTCATTTGAGTCACTGGTACTTTTCTAGGTTTTTTTTGTTGTTGTTTATCTTTTGGATCCTATTGGAAGATTGATTTTCTCCTATAAATATACACTCCTTTATGTCATCAGATTGGGAGTGGCACTGATGCATTTTAATTCCAAGAAAAGTTGGCATATCCATTGTAAGATATGGATACCAGTGTATAAGATATAGCATAGCAGGTTGTAGGATACAGGATAATAGGCTGCTATTCATAATAGTAGAATTATCTACAACTACATTTCTTGATATTATAGTCACACATACTTGTCTTTTCTGATGCTGGAGTAATGCCTTCCTTAAGACTTAAGAATAGTTTGCTTTTCTTCATGGTGTTTACCAGATTGTTACATTATAATTAACTGTGTGCCTCTTCTTCTTCTACGTCAACAATGCCAATGAAAAATAAATAACAATAAACACAGCTAACTTATATGTAGCACTTTAAATTTTGCAAAACACTTGTCATTTGTTCAAGCTGAAAATTATTTATATATAAATATTTGACCCTCACATTAGCCCTTTGAGATAAGTACCATTTTTATCCCCATTTTACAGCTTAAGGAACTAAAGCTGAGGATGGGTATGTGGGTTGTCCAGAGTCAGAGAGCTGGTGGATTTTTGAGGTAGGATTTGAAATCATGAAAGAATTTTTGACTCTAGTATAGTGCTCTATCCCTATGCCACTTAGTTACCTCAACAGTCACTAAATGATTTCCATCCCAATTTCAGAACATAGCTAGGTGGCATATAGGAAAAAATAGTTATATAATCAGTTCAGCCCCAATAAACTACTGAAGTAACCTTTTCCCAAGTTAAAGTTTTGCGCATCATGAACTTTAGCACAGTTAAAAGCATTGTCCATTATTTTAAGATTGTGTTCCAATGATGCTATCTATGTGCTTGGGCAGAAGAATGTATGTACCTTCATTAGCTTATACATGAAGAAAAGAAATGTGTACACTCTCCGAATTTATCTATTAATAGGTGGCAGGAAATATTTATCCCAGAATTAACTTCTCATCTTATTCTTTGCTGTTGCTATGAAATGAAATCTTCCTTTTCCAGAAAAGGAAGAATACATTTTCTCTACCTCTTTGAAAGTGGGGGGCTGACTGACCTACATAAGGACTTCATTTCCATGTGGAAAAAACAGGTTGTCTCTGTTCCCTCCCCAACATAAAGGCACATGTAACATGATGAATGTGGTCAAGGTTTCAGGGTGGGGAGGAGGAGCAAAAAGGGACCATGCTTGGTTCACCTTTATCATGGCTCAACAGGGCCTCTGCCATCTGCGTGGTGGCACTGGGGAGCACACTAGAGTCAGTCCACTCTGAGCTGAACAAGGGGTGCTCATAGTACTCCTCATCTGAATTGTAAGGGTCATCATCAGGCACAGACACTGAAATGGAGGGAGCTAGGAGCTTACGCCTCTCCCCACTGGTGGCAGGCAGAGGTCCCACTTTATCCTCAGCCCCTTCATCTACAAACAGACACACGGAAGAAACTGCAGGGAGAACTAGACAAGACAGACAGACACAAGATAAGACGGGACAGGATGGAGGCATGCCTAGGGACACGAACATCCATAGAAGCAACGGGGCGGGATGAACGGATGGAAATCAGCCAGGCCAAGCCAATGACAAATGGGAAGAGATGAATGTTTCATGCTTCAATATCCAGTGAATTCAACTTATTCCTTTTGACAATTTTATTGCCATTGATTGATCTACATGAGTCACAGGCAGTGTGCAGCCTTAATGCATTTCAGAAGTCTTCTATATCATCTCTTCCAATAAGCCCAAACAACCATAGAAACTTTGGAATGGAAACCAGCATTAGAAAAATTAATCCACCATTTCCTTAGGTAGAAACCAATTTTCATTCTTCTCACATTTACAAACGTGTAAATTTCATCAGCTACAAAAAAGAAAGTTGTTAAAAATAGGTGACAAAGTAAGGGAAATCTTTTCTTATTTGGAATATTCTAAAATACTTAAATTAACTGGAATGCTCAGGGAACTAGGCATGTTGCTTATTTTAATTTTCTCATTAACAGGTTAGTTAGAAATTCCTTTCAGTAGAAAAGTTTGTTGAAAATTCAACATTCAAAAACGCATTCTAAATGTATCAGTCTCCAATCCTGCCTTAATAGAGAACAAGAAGACATTTTTTCTTAGATAACTGAGGTTGGTTGTAGTGCTTTGAGGTCACCAGTTTGGATACTCATCCTCACTGTACGTGACTGTTAGAAGTAGATAATAGAAGAGATGAGGTTGAATCTGCACTGGTTCCTGGAAACTGGTATTTTTGAACACAGCTCTGATATAAACTTGCTTTGTTTCTTTCTCCTAAAAGTAGTATTCAGGGAAAAAAATCATTCAGGGATTTTAGTTAATTGTTTTCTGGTTAAAGTTTTACTTTGCACATTATTTTTAGTTCATTATAATACTGACAATGCCTATCTTTAAAAGTTTCCATTGTCCTTGCATTCTTTTGCCTGTGTCCCATTGAATTTTTTGTAATGATCTTTGATTCCCGTAAAAATAGGTTGCTCTCTCACCCATAAAACATCTAGGTTCATCAAATAAGAGCAGAATAAAATCAGCTTTCTCCCTTCAAACTGGCTCAATGTAAAACCACTTAAGTACAGTAAAAATAATCTGGGTATAAACCGAATTTGAATATTTTCTTTTTTATCTTGTTTCTTGTTTTCCACCTTGGTTTGAAGAAAATCCTTATTGGTGGAAGCAGCAGTCTTCCAACCCTGTGGTTTCAATCTTCTCATAATTGGCTCATATGATTACTGAGTCATTGGTGTTCAGCCAAATATGACCAACCTGTACCACCCTTTTTGGTTTCCACAAATGGTGGTTTATCTTTGGGATTTTTGTATTCTTATGCTACGAAAGTTACAACAAAACAAAACAAAACATCTGCTTCTACCTCTGCTAAATCATTCATTGCAAAAATCAGCCAGATGCTATACTTCCAGGATTAATTAGATGAAATTGAAAAAATGAAGGAAGAAATGAAATCTCACTTGAGCCCTTGTTTTTGCCCTTTGTAACAACCCCATTGGTTATTCTGGTATTGGCATACGGTAAGCACTTAATAAATTATTGTTTACTGACCAGATAAATTACATTGAAAACATATAAAAATAAGAAAATTGAAAGCCTCAGATTGATTAGAATTTCTTGAATTAATGCCTGGGTATGAATCTAATTTCACTGGGGAAAAATCCATAACCTTTACATTGGAAGAGTTTTTCAACTCATTGAATAACTTTTCAAGAAGTAAGATTTTGCTTCCATAAAATAGAACCAATATAATCCTATATCTGAATAGGACAATTTAAAAATGCATAGTTATATTCTCATTTACATTTAACTCACTCATTAACATTAAAGGGATATAAGGACTGTAGTCATATCACTGGGGAAAAACGGTATTTCCACAGTGGACTGAGGACCATTAGGAAGCAATTTCTAACTTCTGAAAGCTATAGCATCTTGAATTTAGGGACACCTGGCAAGTTGATTTAGTGGGGCCACTGTAACCAGAGAGAGAGAAAGAGAGAGAGAGAGAGAGAGAGAGCATTATCCATTGAATAGAATTTACATTTTTCTGTAGAGAGCTTTCTGTAGTCCTCCAAAGTTGACTTTGAATCCAAAGTGAAATTTCTCAAAAATAAGTATATTGCTTAAAAAAGTTCTTTTTAAAAAAAGATAATAAGGATGATGAAAATTAAGTGCTACATTTCTTTACATAACCTATTAAGAAATTTAACTTTTGGTGGCTTTAAGAAAATCGATTAACAAAACTTTAGAATTGGAAGTTACCTTAGATATCATCTTGTCCAAACTCCTCATTGAGAGCACATAAAAACTTTTTTAAAAAATTTTTAAGATTTACAGGCATTGTAAGGCAATAGCTTTAAGCCAATATTCTAAAAAAAGAAAAGTACATTTACTTCCATATTTGAAAACGATTAAATAATTTAGAATGACCACAAAATTTCCATCAAACCATTCTATTGTATTCTTGTTCATTCATCCCAAAATGAATCATATTGTACCCAAACTGCAAGTAACCTCAACTGCAAGAGGGACAAAAAACTGATAAATTATTCAATATTTTTTTCTTAGTATGTATATGGATCTGTCTGTGTCTTTAAGTTTTGATGAAATGTTTTCTTTACATTTATTGCCTTATCTACTCATCCTTATTTTAATTATTCATTCACAAAGACAAAGCTGTCTCTAGTTTGATGTAATTAGTTATCCCTGGATTACTCAGCCTTAAATACCCACCTTCCTCCATAGACTTTCTTATCCATATGTAGTGACATTTAAACTGATCTGCCTCAATATATTTCTGAACCTAAGTAGTGACTGAGGGGGCATTCAAATTTCTTAAATACAAAAAATTTCTATGAGAATATAAAACTGAGTAGTAACTCATACTATTGGTTGTATGGGATAGTAGTGGGCATCTAGATTTTGTTTTGTTCTGTTTTAATTTTTGTTCTTAAAGAACTTTAAAAATATCTAGTTCTGATCTTTCATTTTATATATGAAGAAACTGAGATTTGGAGAAGTGAAGTGCCTTTGTCAGTGTCATTCAGGAAGTCAATAATGGAGTCACAATTTAAACTTGTGATCTTGTGACCACAAATCCAATGTTCTTTCCACAAAACTAGACTGCAACTGGCTCAACCTTTGTGCAAGTTACTGGACAAAATTTTAAATTTTATACCTATTGGTATAAACTTAGAAAAAAAGTTAAAGGGCATGTTTATAAGTTCAGTTTTCATTAGAAATTTACCACTAAGAATCATATAATTTTTTTCTATAACATAACATATTTAGCTTTCAGGGTGATAATTTATTTTTCACAGTCAAGTAATGAAAACCAGAGTTAAGCTGATAATTACTATGGTGATGAGAAAATTTTTACATAACATTTTCTAAACCTTAAAGCACTTAATTAAACTAATGATTTCAAGGACATTATTTTAGGATAGATGCTTAGAACTTCTCTTAACTATCAAATAACAGCAATAACCCTAATAATAATAGCTGACAATACAATGCTTAAAGTTTAAAAGTTTAAGGCTTCACATTTTATTTTTCATTTTACTCTTACATAGTGAAGACAAAAACCTAAAATTTAATTTTAGGTCTCTGCATTCACTACTTTAAATTACTTCTCATTTAAAATGAGAGAAACCTGACCTATAGAAAGGCTCCAATACTTGACTAAATCATGGACATTGGTCTTGACCCATAGCATAGCCACCAATATTTTGCAGTGACTAATGGGGCTATAAATCATTTCATCCTTTTAAAACATTTCCCATTATGTTAAGTAAGCTCAACAAAGGTGATGGATTCAAAAGTAAGTATTCTATGATTTGCTTTCAACACCAATTTCCTGGAAAATGAACCTGAAACTAAAAACACTTGAAACCTCAGAAATGTTGGTTTCAATGAAATGACTCAACCGACATTTTCCTCTTCCAGAGATTTAGGCCTGTTCCCTACTACCCTTTTATGATGTTGCCACAACTTGGAAACAACCAAGAACCTTGCCTTAGATCTGCAACTTTTCAAAGAAACATTGCTTAATATTTTCAAAAACCTTTCCTCATACCAAATGATAAGTTAAATAAAAATTTTTAAAAAGTTCTCTTTGAAAAGTTGCTCCTTTCCAGTTATTGGTTGCCCCGAAGTCTGGCAACATTAAAAATGATGCCTGGAAAAATCAAATGGATTCCTGCCTGGTATTATTGATTATTTATATTTTAAGTCTCTTTTGAAGTATCTCAAATCTCAAGTATGGCTACCTAAAGAGGTTCAATGTATGTTTAGGATGGCAAACTCAATCAGTGACCTCAAATCTAAAGATGTTGGAACCCTCAAGTAATAGTTTGTTATGAAGTAGATTAAGTCATGTAGTTTTGGACATATCCACAGAAAGGTAAGTTTCACAATCCCAGTAGATCCCATCTAGTATAGCATGACCTCAAGACCAGTTTTATTAGGGGACCTCAGTGTCCTCTGATGAATTGATGAATTCCTTTGCTAAGCCATACATGCATCTATTTTTGATTTGGGGATAATATAACCCTTTTATAACATCAGTGTTAACCTTGGATGACAGGAGTAATTCTAAAGGCCAACCATATGTTATATTAGAATTTGACTACAAGGTATCCTGACTCATAGAATATTATGAGATAGATCATCCTAAATTTTGTATGTGAATAGTTAATTTTTTCATGAATGGAATTTTCAAAATTGGTATTCAAAGGTTTCAACTAATGTAATCAGTTCTCTGAAAATCTCCTTAATCAAAAATTCTAGTTTTGCTCTGGAATTATATTTGAAATTATTATTTATATTATTTTGCAGAGAGCACTCAATGTCCTCTACCATACCAGATGGTTTGTCCTGCTAGGGCTTTCTTTGCCTCCCAAATTACTTTGGCATGAACAGCTCCATATTTATTTTTATTTATTCTCTTTTAAGTTTATTTTGTTGGGGAAACTAGGTGGCTCAGTAGATAGAACAGTAGGTCTGGCTAGGAGGATCGGGATTCAAATCTGGCCATAGACATTTCATTTCTCCATGATTCTGGGCAAGTCATTTAATTCCATTTGCCCAGACCTCACCCTTTTGTCATAAGAGTTGTTACTAAGACATTAAAGTAAGGGTTAAGACATTAAAGTAAGGGTTTAAGAATATTGTATAGCTATTTAGATATGTCCTTTTTGCTTCCTCTGTTAGGATGTGAGTTCTTTTGCTAGTAGGGACTGTTTCATTCATTGATTCATACTAGTGCAGTGCCTTGCACATGGCAGACACTTAACAGTTGGCTTACTGACTGGCTCTCAAATTAGTTACCTTTAGTTAAAAAGTTCTGATACTCTTCCTAGAGTCAATTTTCTGATATTTTCAGTGAATCCATATACATTTACCTTCCATGAAGGCCCAAGGAAGCTCTACAAAGCAGAGAGATAAAGGCAAATGTCTCCATTACAACTAACACCAGTCCTTTCAGTCTTGAAAAACTGATGAACTTCTCAAGTTTATATATCATCTGTGTTTGCCACTGCAGGCTGACTTGAGAAGGAAAACTATCTTCATGATGGAATGATATCTCCTCAAGAACACAGAAACAATAGAAGTCTAAACATCTTAAACATTTGGGAAAGGAGAAGGTGGAGAAACCCTCATTCAGACCTTGGTTGCACTGGTCTTTCCCTTTCTTCAGGAATGTAAGCCAAATGTCACAGAAAGAAAGTTAAAAAGGAAGTCATCTCATTTCAAGAACAGTTAACTTGGTATAATAGGGCTATACTAACCATGAGCTTGCCCAAGCTTACTTATAAATCCAGACTCCTGGGTGTGTCACTTATGTATTTGATGATTAGGTCATAAATCTTTGCAAATGACCCAGAGGATAAGTATAAAATAAGAGGATTAATTATTATAATATATCAGAAAATAATATCAATTAGCAATCTTAAATTATTATTTTTAAAGACCCCTTATATGTTGCCCTCTGGGGAAAAGATCATTAAGAACAAAACAAAAAAATAATTTACCAAAGTTAGTACAAAGTCGCAAACCCCTTATTTCCTGTTAAGTCTTAGAACAATTCTACTTAAAAAGCTCCCTTACTTTTGCTTAGAAATGTTGGGCTATAGCTTGGACATTTTGTTACTTGGGTTAGAAATCATAGCTTTTTTTTCTATCCTAACATTTACTAATCCAAAAACTCTACTGTAGTTTAGGCTGACTTTTCCTATACAAACTAATTAAACTCTCTCTCTGTCTCTCTGTCTCCGTCTCTGTCTATTTGTCTCTCTTTCTCTCTCTCTCTTTCTCACGCTCTCTCTCTCTCTCTGTCTCTCTCTCTCACTAATTTATTTTAGTTATATAACAAATACAACTGGTTAGTTCAGTGGCTTCAACTGTCATATATTACTTTATCCCTAGCCAATTTTGCCCTCATAACTCTAAACACTTGTTATATATGTGACAATCATAGGAACTGAATACTCTTCAGACCTTCTGCCAAAGCTGTAGCCTTAATATTTTGATGGGTGAAATTGATTTCTATACTTTACAGGTCAATCAATTTTAATTATACAAAGTAAGATGTTATTAAGAAAAAAGATATGAGTTGATTTTAAGAATTGGTTCTTTGTGAGCTTGTAACTCAGAAACAGCTCTAATTAAAAAAATTTATGTAATATCATGTGTGTTTTTTGAAAATCAAAACCCAATCCCAAAACATTCAAAGTTGGCTTTAAAACATGGATCTTTTTTTGATATTTCATAGGATTTGGATTCATAACAGACCTTAATGACCATCTATGACCCACCCATTTGATAGAGAAGAAAACTAAGGCTTAGAAAAGAGCAATAATTTGCCAACCAAGATACCCAGTTAGTGAGGAGTGGTCAGGAGTTAAGTCATAGTCTTTTTTCCCCCTTACAAATCCAATGTTCTTTCTAGTTATCTCTTCAAGGGAAATTCTATGAAAAGTGAGATAGCCTTATTTCCCTCTTTGCTCTTCTCCCCAATAAGCTGCAATAGCAAAAGATATTAAACAACTATATCATCAAAAATTTCAGTGAAAGGGTATTAAGTTAAACCAGTTTTAGTTGTATTTTAATTGAATTGGTTTTTAATATCCAGGGTTGGTTTTTCTCCAGAAAGTAGAGGCAAGGTAACCAGATAGAATTCCAAAAGGTGACTGTCCCTCACAACCCCAAATTGTGAAAAGATCTCTCTCTACATAATACATTCCTGATATGAATGTGGAAGTCAGAGCCTGTTAAAACTCTGATATTTTATGCTCTTAGCAGGGTTCTCAGCAGCTCAATGATTACATCAGACAGTTTAAAGGCTTACCTAGTCATTTATAGATGAATCTATTTTATTTTTAAAATATTTTTTGTTTTTAGAATAGACAGCAAGAAAGCTTACATACTATTATACTCATACTTCACTGACTTAATTGAAGTGGATGCTTCAGATTCCAAGAACTATGGTCTGGAAGGTGTTCTGCTGGGGACTGGAACCCAGTTTCTTGGCTCTGAGTTTGTCATTTTCAATCCTAGTTAACATTTTCTCAAGGTTGCATATGTCTCATTATATGGTGGACTTACAAACACACGAAGCCAGTTCTTGCAGTCAGAAGAATCTAGTATTAAAGGAATCACTATTATTTATTCTAGCTCCTTGTTGGCAGTTACTTTTTCTTTCTTTGTTCACCACATATCCTGACTCTGATTTTATTTTGGTCAAATGGACATTTACTCAGTATAAAATTTTAATTCCAGATTACTTGAAGGATAATATACCCTCTTAAATCTAAAGCAAGTAAAAACAAAACTAAGAAGAGTTAAGGCAGAACAAAAGCAAGTCTATCTACCAATATCTTAGAGAGTTGTACTGTATGAATTGGAGTCTGGATGCCCTTTACCTGAGGACTATGACCCCAAATACCCCATGTGTGCTTACCTTCCTCCAATGTTCCAGTCTGTTCAGAGGCTGGTGATGGAGGTGGAGAGGGAGGCAGATTAGCAGACTCTTCAACTGCTAGAGATGGAACAATGGAGAAATGGGATTGAGCAATTCATTTCCAATAAGTCTTTAGCTATGCATATCATATGTCATTTTAATGAGGGATTTCTAGTCAATTCAAGGAATGTTACAATAGTACGCCACAATTAATTTTACTCAGAGATATTATGCTAGACATACTTTTATGAACTTCAATAAAAGCAAAGCACAGAATTTCCTAGGAAGTATTTAACAACAAAAATAAATGAGCAAATTTCTTTAAATAATAATCATTAATTTATTCAGTCTGCCTTCTTTATGCCTGCAAAATTTTTACTCCTTATTCTTATAAATTGTATCCAAACCTGTACTTTATAACTCTTGACACTGGATTTCATCTGAAAAGGAAAGATGAGGCTCTCTGACACTCCTTTTTGAGAGTATTTTAAAAAATTACACGTAATAAAAGTTTTTGTTAAAAATAAAAAATTATTAAAACATGGAAGAGCTTTAACTACTTGAATAACAATACAAAATGCTGCCTTTTTCCAAAAAAAGTCCAAAAAAATAAGTCATCATTCAAAAAGAACTAGGGGCAGATAAAAACCACAAGCACCCTTGGAGGAAAGAAGAATAAGTTCATGAAAATGTCTGCCTATGACTTGACCATGCCGCTGTAGATAATTATGAATCATCCTGGAAGGTTCTAAGGATTTTATTTAACTCAATTAAATAACAGTATTTTTTTCTTCTCTCTTTAAAGTTCTCATCTTCTTTATGGTCCTGAGAATTGGTATAATAGCTTTGCAGAGAAAATATTATTGTTCAAGAATAGCAGTAGAACCTATCCATTTACAATATATTATGAATTTCAACTTCATAGATTGAAATCAACCCTGAATGATGAAAAATATTTACTTAATCTTTTATACTTATTGAACTACATATGGTTTTTCTTAAATATCAAATACCAAAAAATATGGATAAAGTATGTGCCTATCAAGAAATCTTAATGTTATATATAAATACACACATATATGTATATACTCAATAAATCCTAGGGTCTTTAATACCATTGCCTCATCTAAGGACAATGTAACATATTTTATATACATTAGATTAAATTTACTGGAGTGTGTTAGCTTATTTCTGCCATAAAATTAGTAGTTAAGATTGAAGCTGTGCAGATAAAATCACTAACCCCTAAGTAATCTAAATGACTGCCTGAAAGAGGAAATCTAGACCTATGATGTAACATGTGATTTTAGTGGAGATATGCAGACCCACCGATTAGCTTATTATATGCGCTTTTTGTTATATACAAATCTGATTCACTTTGTGATTGTTTTTATGTCTTCAGGACTCTCCAGTCATAGAATAGCAATCCTTTCCAACCTCTAGCCCTTGCAATTCCCCAAAGCACCTTTGATCCATGAAATATATAATCAGATTTAGAAGTTCTTTGTGAAGAGAAATGAAGAATAGTACTACTGAAAATGGTTGACTGCTGAAAATTAAAACAAATATACAACTTAAAATTAAGACTAGTGTTCTAAGTATCCTTATGCACTCTTAAAGTATGAGATTGACATCAGAGGGAGAGTTTCTGTTTGTTCCAAATAGCTTTGCCATGACTTTAGAGTATAATCTTCTAAGATAATGTAGTGTAAAGAGAATGTATTGTAAAGAACCATAAATAGGGAATTAAGCACTAGAATCAAATATTTTAGCTACTGGAGATTGATTCTACAGATGGGTTAGACTAGATGGCTAATGAGGACTATTCCAACTCTCAAATATTGTGATTCTGTTATTTGTGATCTGGCTCCACTTCTTCCTAAATGTGTGATCCTAGGAAATCTGCTTTACCTTTCTAATCTACAATTTTCTCATCTGTGAAATGGGGATAATAATATAGTACCTATCTTGCAAAGCTACTACATGGAGAACACTTTAAAAAGTACTATAAAATATGAAATTTTGCCATTGATATCAGAACTACATTTTCAGTAATTCTCTTAGACAAAGGGCGATGACAAGCTAAGGTGATGGTCTCTTTAATTCAATTCAGTAAATATTAATTGAAGACCTACTGCATGAAGAAAAAATGTTAGTTGCAAGAGAATGCTAAAAATTAGATGAAATAAACTTCTTACTTTTATTCAGCTTATAGTCTAGTATGGGCATAAAGTACAAACATAGAATACTATAATCCAAACCCATAAAGTACAAGACAAAAGTGTTGGGTAAAGTCTTGAGAGAGTGGTCTTTTCCAAGCTGCATAGAAGAGGTAACACTAGAAGTTGACTTTATAGATTGGGAAGCTACTCCAGGAAAAGGTAAAAGGCAATGTGTGTAGGAAACAAAGAGTAGTCTAGTCTGACTTGCATATAGGGGAGAGATAAGGCTGAAATTCCCAATGGGTAAAGGGCCCTGAATAACAAATAAATTTAAATTATATTTCACAGACAGTAAGAAGCCACTGAAGATTTTGCTGAATGTTTCAGTAAAGGAGTGATTTAATTAGATCTCTGCATCAGGAAGATCAGACTGGTAGTTCTCTGAAGCATAGATTTGAGAGAGAGGAGAACAGACTTCTGGTTCTTAGTTGCAACATTAAAAATACTAAGCCCTGTTAGGATGCTATTTAATTAGTCCAAGGTGTGCATAATAAGGAACTTATACTGGATCAGAGCATAGCAAAAAAATTGCATAGAAATATAGAGGAAAAGAAGGAGGAGAGATATTAGGGAAATTATAATAAGCGGAGAAAAAAAGAAATAAAGGTTATTTCTTTGTGCTTGAAGCTATGCATAGCTCTTTAGTGATGAAACTATAGTTTTCTCTAATTGACTTAATTCTAAGGGGATGAAAGAATTGAGAGAGAATTAGAATAGGAACTCAAAATCTGTCTCCCCCAAACTGGACTCAGGATACTTAGCACTTCCTGCTTATAAAAGATGGACTAAAGCCCAACATGTCACAGCAACCTTAGGCACCCCTAACAAAGTAGAATTGATACAGGTTGAGGACAAGATAGAGACAGGAAGTATAGATAACCCTGGGAAGCTCCTGGATTTACCTATAGGGAGTCCTGCAGGTTGGTCTTTATGCTGGGCTTCTTTCTCTTGTTCACCTTTCAGGACTGCAACAGCTTCCGCAGTTACTACTTGGACTATTCTTGCAGATACTTCCTCTGTAATAAACAGTGGCAGAAGGAAAAGCAGAAAGGAAAAAAAATCATTTTTATCAATTCAATGAAAAATAAGTGGAGAAAAGGGAAAATCACCAAAAGATGATAAGCTTTCCTAAACTTGCTTTCTCCAACCTCAAAAACTATATGTAAAAGAAAAGGTCATTCAAAAGAACAGAAAGGAATCTAAAAAAATCATTAATACTCCAATTGGCACAAAAGAAAGAGAGAAGGAAAGGTAAGGTAGGCAAGGATAAAATGATGTGAGTAACATCAAGGACTTACTGATTTTATTTGACTTAAAATTCAATTCAATTTAGTTCAACAAGCAATTATTGGTTGTCTACTATGTACAAAAATACTGTGAAAGAGGATTAAAGGGATGACAAAGACCCTAATCCTAACCCTGACATTACTGAATGTACACCTCAGGAAAGGAAGAAAAAATACACACATACAAATAACTATAATAGTAAATAAAATTTGGTAAACACATCATAACTTTTTATCTCCTATTTACAAGGACAAACCAGAGTTAAAACTTCCAAATGTTCCTCTCTGAGGTAGATGGGAGAAGGGTAGGTCTTTCCAGAGTTGATGTTCTTCTGATACAGGTTTTTAGCCTTGAAGAAATCAGGCTTACCTTTATACAACAGGTAGAAGACTTGAGTGAGGGGTTCTTGAAGGAAAGGTACCTAAGAATGAGAAGCTTTATAGGAACTTCCAAAGTCTATTTTCTTTTTGCAGAGATATTAAGCCTTCATTAAGCCTACACTTATCCTTATTTCACAAAAGAAGGACTTAAGTGAAGAGTTTTTGAAGAAAAAGTACTAAAGAATGAAAAGTAAACCCATAGAAAGCCTGGCTAGAAAAACCATCCTAGAAAGCGAAGAGTATGCATAGCATGAGTTCCTCATATTTGTAAAGTACTTTCTTTACAATAATATTTTGTGGTAGTTGGCATAACTGTCATTACCTCTCTGAGGCCCAGAGACAGTGGCTTGCAGAGGTAAAAGAGCTAGTAATTAATAGACTTGGGACTTGATCTTAGATCTTTTGATGATAGTTTCCACAAGCTTTTCCTAGTACTTTATCATAACTTTATTGGGAAGTTGGCTAATGTTGCCTTTTAAATACAGAATTAAGTAGAGGGATAAAAAATTCTGATTTCTAATTTTATTCTTTTTGAAATGAGATTATACTTCCTCATATACTTCATAAGTAAGCCTATGCATCTAAGAAAAAGAAAACTACATGACCTTTTAGAGTTCACAATTGAATGCATTCGTATGAACCCATATTATATATACATTGTATATTCACATATCTTTGCTGTAGCAGATTTTAAGAAACTGAATTGACGACCTTTTCCTATATGCCTGATGTTACTTCAATTTAAGCAGTTCTTTATAGCCATAATTGATGACAGATATTACATAATTTGGATAGAAAACCTTTAGGGCACTGGACACAGATAAGTCTATTTAAACTATGTTGATGGTTTTTAATCTACTATTTTGGATTCTGCCCATATATTTTGCTGGGTATTAACATAATTAATTTAAAGATTACTCAAATCCATTAAATGTATATTGTATATCAAAGTCAAGGCTTAGAGGAAAAGGTGAGGTCCAAGTTTGACAAACATTTATTAAGAGTTCACTATTCACTAGATACAGTGTTTGGTGCTAGTGACATAAAGATTAAACTGTTTCTATCCTAAGAGAGCTTATATTCTATTAGAGGAAACTACATGTGCATATAACACTAAGCACAAAATATATGCAAAGTACTTTCTGGGGGAAAGACACTAGGAACTGGAATGGGAGTGGGTAATCAAGTTGGACTTCTTGTAAGAAGTAACGTTGGAGGTGACTTCTGAAGGAAGAAAAATGTTTCTGTTAGGCAGAGTTTAGGAAAGAGTACATTCAATGCATGGGTGAAAGCCTGAGAAAAACCAAGAATATGGAAATTTAAGTGGATGGAAGTATTGTACACAAGGAACAGCAAACAAATCAGCTGTATTAGATAGTAGAGAGTGTGAGCAAAAATGATCCTGGCAAGGTAGGCTGGAACCAAATTGTGAACGTCTTTGAAAGCCAATCATAGGAGTTTGTATTTTTACAAAGCAAAGTTTGCATTTTTACAAAGACAAGAGCCTTTGGAGCTTCTTGAGTGAGGGAGTGCTTTAGGAATAGCACATTGGGAGCTGCGTGAATGATGGACAGGGGAGGGAGAGACCAAAGAGTGGTAGGACAATTTGGAGTCTATTGAAATAGTCAAAGTAAGAGGTGATGAGAGCATGGACTAGAATGGTGGCTATGGGCATAGCAAGTGGGACATGGATACAAGATATATTATGTGGCATTTACAAGATTGCATATGAGACATTAAAGGAGAGGGAAGAGTTAAGGATGATTCCAACATAATATAAGTAAAGAAATTAGATTCTGTGGTTAATGTTCCCTCATAGACAACTAGATATTAAGGTGCAAGAAAATGGGGCTAGAGATTATCTAATCTGTTTTTCCCCAAATTTAATGAAGCTTTCAATTGTTTATAGCCATAGTTATTTTTCTAATATACCAAATCCTACTGAATCCTCCCTTGCCACACTGAAAAACAGTTAAGCAAAACTAATAGGAAAAGTGACTACATTTAACAAAATAAACATTCCATATCCATTATTCCCCACCTTTTTCCTCAAAGGAGTAATATGCTATCTTTCATCATCTGTCCTACATTTCTTTTAAGGGATATGCTGTTTTTTAAATCAGTGCTTGATAAATTAAATGGCCCCTAGTCTATTAATGTAAAAGCTATAGACCCTTAAAGATTGGGGGAGAGGGGGAAGGACAGTGGTGTGTAGTGCTGTACATAAAGTTAGAAATAACAGGGTTCCAGTTCCTCTCAGCCTTGGCTTCCTCATCTGTAAACGAGGACAGTACTAACACCTGCCTCATAGGATTGTGAAGATGAAATAAGATTAGTTCTTTGCAAATCTTAAATCTGTTATCAGTAACATAAAGGTAGGGTAAAAATGTATATGAATCTATATCTAGAGCTTCAAGCATGAGTCTGACTTCTATTTTAAATATTTCACTAATTAATTATGAACACAAAATAGTGATTATACATGATTTCATTTAATTTGCCAGATCCTTATTAAATATGTTGTACTATATGCAAAGCACTGCTAGAGATGGAAGAAGTTGACCAAAGCCCCATTTCCATGTAGTTTTTATCCAAGCACTCTTTAGAAATGGTGAATGGGAAAAATGTCATTGACAAAGATCATAAGATCTTGTAAGGCCCTAGAGATGAATCTAGTCCAGCCCCTCAATTTTGTAGTTGAGAAAATGGATCCAAAAAGGTGACATGATTTATTGGTAAGGTCAGGCTGCAAAATAGGATTCATAGAAATAATGCACAGGTTCACCTATTTGGAGAAGCTCAGCTAAAAAAAAAAAACCAAAACCTGATAAAGTTTTAGGTAAAGTTGAAGACCTTCTCTTCGATTCATTACTGAAAATGTATATGCAAAAGCAAAAGACTATCATTTACAGATGTGTCATTTAAAATTATTGTAAGCCCTGAGAGAAGCAGAGTGTCCCGGGAGATGTAGTCTCCCAGGGCTTACAATAATTTTAAATGACACACAGAGAAGGTGCCAATATGCATCAGTAAAGGAAGTTTTCCTATTAGGAATCTTCAATATCAACAAAAATCCCAGGTCTAATCTCATCACATTCACTAATGGGGGTGGAGCCATTGTTTTGGACTTTTAAATGCATGTAGTGCATTTTTAAGAGTTATAGAAGCAAATATAATCAGAAGTATTCCTAAAAGGTCAGTCTGAAATAGCTGGCAAATATTGATGCTTCATAACCTAGCTTCTAGGTAGCTTGCCCAAAAGTGAAATTAAATTTGATGTAGGCAACTTTGAAATATCAACATCTCTCAAGAATGCCACCCTTAGGAGATATGGGAGTGAGATGTGGAGGAGAGGGAAACTATAATTATAATTGGGGCATAAGGAAATTTCCCACCCTCTTTTCCCACTTACCATTTCAATGATTGGCTAGTATGACAATAATTCAGGGAACTCTCATCCCTCCCCATCCTCTTCAACTGTATAAAAGAGAGCTGGTATTTCTCATCATATTATCAGTAGCCAGTTTGTATGATTTTTCCCTGGAGAAATCCCTGACAATTTTCTCCTTTGGTAATTGCCAAAGCAAATGCAAAAGTGAAATCAACCTAGTGGTTGAATGAAAGCTTGGACAGAAATAAGTATAAGTGGTTACTGGAGAAGGAAATGGCAAATCACTCTAGTATCTTTGCCAAGAAAACCCCATTGACAAGCACTGGTGCAAGGTGGACCACAGAGTCAAGAAGAGTCGGACATGACCGAACAACTGAAAAACGTAATCTGCCTGAGAAAATGTATTTACTTCTGATATGCTTATATGAACCTATGGAAAATTACTTGTTCCCAAACAACAAGTTCTGTCTCCAGAAATAATCCTTTATTTGAGACAGGTGCATACTTGTTTCAGTCTTCTACCACCTTGACCCACAGACACTGGGATCACTTTAGCTTCATCTAGCAGTTATTCTTACCCATGAAGTCAAAGTGGAATTTTGGTCAGCTTCCTCTATGGTAAAGCTTTGCAATATTAGATTGTTATTAGGAGGTACAATACTTATTCACCGAGACACATTGGTGTTTTGAATATATTACATTTATTTTATACTTGTATTTTGAGAGAGAGCAGCTAGGCAGCAACATGGATAGAGTGTCCAGCCTGAAGTCAGGAGGACCTCAGTTTAAATGTAGCCTCAGGCACTTAATAGTTGTGTGACCCGGGGCAAAGTAATTTAATCCTGTTTGCCTCAGTTTTCCCATCGGTAAAATGAGCTGGAGAAGGATAAAGGCAAACCACTCCAGTGTCTTTGCTAAGAAAAATCCAAATGAGGCCATAAAGATTTGTCAAACATGACTAAATATGAACAGTAATGAAATTTGGGAGAATTGCCCAAGGATATTCATTTGAACTACATCAAGGGTATATGTTTATTATATAAAATAGCATTAAATAAAGCATATGACATTTTGAATACTGATATTCAAATTACATATTCTTGCAGATAATATCTCAAAATAAGAACTCAGGGACTGTAATTATAGATCCTGGCCCCTTTAAAGCTTAAATGATTTTTAGGAGTTATAGTTCAAATATTCATCACCTCTCAGCCAATCTGGTAATAGGTCTCTTGAAAATGATTGATTAGACAAAAATGTAGAATAGTAAATAGAGTGCTGGGCCTGAGGCCACCTTTGATGTTTAGAGGCTGTGTAGCCACAGACAAGTCACTCACTCTCTGGGAGCTTTAGTAAACTTCCTAGGACTTATATAATAAGCCACAGATGGAGGAATCTCCCCACAAAATCACACAGATGTTTTGTGTATTCACAGAAGATTTGCCATGCTTTGGGCCTGTGATACTTTAATCATCAAATAGGTGGGTTAAGAACTAAGTTTCATCTTGTGCTTATAAAGTTTCTTTGGGAAAGTGGGAAGGGGAAAGTGTATAATACTGAATAGGAAATAGCAGAAAGTTGCAGAATATATAATTTTAATCAGAGTAAATAAAAAAATCCACAGAATTTATTTTAGGGAATTTTAGCAAGTAAAGTTGATTTTCAAGTTTCCCCTGAATAGATATTTTTGTTACTGAGAAGGCTCAGTCACTAGCAAAAACAGTGACTTCACTGCAAAAATAAAAGACAGCCTCATCCTAATAGAGTCTATAAATAGAGGAGCTACTGTGGAAGCAACATCTTTAGACAATGGCTACAGGGGCTTGGGCTTTTAGTTAAGGTTCAGTTAAAGTTCAGGAAAGAGTAATAACAAGTATATAGAACACACTGAACAAATCCAGGGGAAGATAATCATAAAATCTGGAAATCTGATAATTTTAAGGAGTTTTGTTTGTTTTAATTATGGGCTTTTGTTTTCCACCTGCCAAATTTAGACTCTAGTCAATTCTCTTTTCTGGCTGTTAGGACTTGCCCCACCTCTTCTGTCCTGAATAAATAGTTACAGGGAGTCACCCCCCCCCCCCAAAAAAAAGAGAGAGAGAGACCAAGAATTAAATGTAGGGGGGAAGCAACTTATGTCTTGTCTAAATTGTGTATATCCTTCATGGCCTAGAATAGTATTTTGCACTCAATTGGCACTTGTAGGGAGTTCTTTTTAAAAGATGACAGCAGGGGCAGCTAGGAGGCTCAGTGAATAGTGTCAGACCTGAAGTGTGGAAGACCTGGGTTTAAATCTGTCCCCAGACACTTCCTAGCTGTGTGACCCTGGGTAAGTCACTTAACCCTGAGTGTCTAGAGCTTTCTTGCCATTCTGTCTTAGAGTTGTTACCAAGACAGTAAGAAGTAAAATGTGAAATCATGAGGAATTTGCCTTTGGCACCATCCTTTTTGTACTCTCTATAGGGGCTACTCTTGAGACAACACAAAAAAGATAATGTGCAGAAAAGATAATTGAGGATTGCCTATATCTGAATTTGTTATTCTTGTGATTTCACCAATATGGGTAGAATGTAAATTCTTTGGGGGCATGGGTTGCCTCACTTTTGTATCTGTTTCTCCAGTGCCTAGAACAGTTCTTGGAACATCGTTATCACTTAATAGATGCTTAGTGATTGACTGATTCAATCAGAGCTTTTTCATCTTGTGTGATTTCTGTCCATATTCTTCTATAGATCCTTTGGAGGAGCCACCAACATTCTGGGCATTTTCCCCTAAGTCAGGCCTTCCTAACGTTGAGTTTGTAAACTTCTAAAAATATTGTGGTATTCTTTTGTAATCCTACATATTTTATTTTTTTATACTGAGGGCTCCCTGTCACTTTACTAATGAGCTATTCACGGAAGGATGGCTTCATCACCACTCTACTAAGAGTAACTCTAGCTACTGCTATTCAATTTATTTCAACTCTAGGGCTCTAAAATCCACATAATGTACTTTCTACAATACCTTTTTTGGCTCTAAAAGATCCTGCAGAAACCAAATTGCCCAGCTACTTATTACTATTTCAAGCTGCTAGATTCTTTTATCATAAGCCTCATTCTTCACTACTTCAGTGAGTATATTCAATCCATCCTAATATTGTCTTAGAACCATAGTGAAATAATCCCTTGATACCAAATGTACATTTGTTACTTCACCATAATATTCTATCAAAATTGCTTCCCCACATCCTCCAGCAATGAAAACAACAGGTTTGGAACTTGCCCAGTGTCAGGGAAAAATTTACAGCTACTTCCAAGAATAAATTAAGGAATATGTCATTTTACCTCTTTAGGTCTCATTTTATTCCTCTGTAAAATGAAGTATTTCATTTTAGACAATCTCTAAGATCCTTTCCGGCTCTGACACTCTATGATGCAAAGTATATGAGTCCATCTCGGGCACACACAGAATTTTTTTTTCAATGTGTAACCTTTGGGTTATCATCAAGACCAGCTGTGATTGCTTGAATATTCACACTTCCACTAATTAGATTCAGAACAAGAAATCCAAAGAAACTTGGCATGTCCCTGAGAGCGTGTTTATGCTGATTTCTTTCAGGTTGTGGTTAAAAGATGAGAGGCAAGGTACAACGACAGTAAATACAACCAGATGGAATATAAAAGCCAACAATTTTGCTATGTTTGAGCGGGAAAAGGTATAATAATGTTACGTTAAAAGAAATAAAATAAAGCAAATGTACCATAAGCTTATGAAACAAGGAAAACAAAACATTTTCAGACAGAATGCTCCTGTCAAGAAAAAGGTTTCTCTCAGTAGGGTACAGAATGGTTACCCAGGAAACCAATGCTAATTGCTGCCGACATGGAAACTTGTCAACAAGGAAAGCACTGTGTAGTGTGCAGCTCCCTGCGAAATAAATGTCCTTGATAAAAAAAAAACAAAACAAAAAACAAGGAAATAAGAAGTTTCTTGCTCTTACCCTTGGTTAATCTGAAAAGCAAATGGTTCCTATGAAGCTTGTTTTCTTTCATGCAATTGGCGATGAAGGAAACTGAAGAACCAGCTTTCCTTTTGGTTTTCCTGATACTTTTGCAATAAGAATTCATAAAACATGCCAAATTATATGGTCTCTTCTCCAGCCAGACTCCTATTAATTATAAAAGGAGTTTGACCACAATATGGAATGAAGAGTTTAGTCTATTAATTTTTGCCAAGGTCATTTGCTGCTGAAAATAGGCATGTACATATCCTTTTCAATTTAATTGATATAATATGATGTATAGTCTGGCTTGTATATAATTCTCATGTAGAAGAATGCATTTTTACACTGACATATCTAAATCTCTGAATGATATTTCAGGTAGAAGTGGAGGCAATATATAGATATCATTGGGAAATCATGTGGTCTTGTCAAGAATATAATCGTTTTCTATGTGAAATCAACTAGCTTACTATGAATAAAATGGCAGTGAACAGGCAAGTAGTCAACACATGTCTCTTTTCTAGGGAATGATGCCTTTGTCTCAGGACCAGTCAGATATCAATTTGTTCATTCAACAAATATTTACAGAGTAATTACTCTGTGCAAGTGGCACAACAGGGGATATGGAGCTACATAACGCATAATCCTTGCTTTTAAGGACCATATAATTTTGTAGAGAGGGCAGAGGCTGTATGGTTGAGTTTTTTTCCCCATTTATTCCAGTAGTGCTAATGACATTGAGCATTTCAATCCATACTTCTGCCCGAATATTCATTTAGGAGATGGACGGCTAGGATTAGAGTTATAGTCTATGCAAATTTAAAAAACATTTTTTTTCCTGTGAGGTCCTTTATCAGGTTAAACCCTAAAGCTAGCCTTACTGTCACCTTTTAGTCAAAAGAAAGTCTTTGAGTACTACCTTAGCTAGCCAACGATTTAATCTAAGGAACTGACAAGGCACAGAATATCTGAAAGGGTATCAGCGTAAAGATAGATATGTTGAAACCATGGCAATAGCCATAGAAAGCCTGTAATTCATACAGAGGATAAATGTAAAAGATCAGACTGGAAATGACTTTTCTGCATCATAGTGGAATGAGATGGCCACTAAGTTTCATCCCAGCCCTAAATCTATGAGCCTTAGAACAAAGCTATCAGCAGACATTTGTTAGGACTGGAACCCAATAGGGGAAAGTCAAAGACGGGAGCTTGGTAAGTTCTGATGGTAGTGACCAGAGCTTTCCATTGGCTATATTTGTTTTATTTGTTTGGAGGTTTCTAGTATATGTATCAAACAAAATGGGGTATTATTATTTTTTGACATGAAATATATATGAGAACTAGAAATATCCTGTGATTTTTGCCCATGAAATCTACAAATTGCTTTACAATGTTTTAATGGAAATAATTATTACAAGATCATAGATAGGGAGCATTTCTATCTAAATCCCTAATTTTATAGTAAAGAAAACTATGGTTCACATGGTAGGGATGTGGGGGGGGAGTAGACTGCCTAACATTAAACAGTAACAATAACGAAGTGAGGATTTGCAACATTTTTCTTACTACCAGTACAGTATTCTTTTTAAATCCTTATCTTATGGTTTTATTAAGAATTGGTTCTAAGGCAGAAGAGTGGTAGGGGCTAGGCAGTTGTAGTTAAGTGACTTGCCCAGGGTCACACAGCTAACTATCTGAGGCCAATTCAGCATTTTTTCTGCTTTTCTGTACCAAAGAGTCTAAAGCTTTTCAGGCATCTTTAAAATTCAGTTTCATTTGACTAAAATGTGTCATAACTGTACAGATTATAAAGTTCTTTAGATTGGCTATAAGAAACCTATATTCTCAGCCCAAATCTTGGTGCCTATTCTATTCAAAATATGTTTAAAAATGACAATGTCATTAACTTTAATAAAGAGACCAAGGACAGCCTTGGTATGAAGAAATGGGAAACTTTCATTATTAGAAAGTACTTTTAGATAATATATTTGGATCAGATTTTTAAAACTAGTGGGGCTGGGGATTTCTGTTATATACGGAATTCGCCTGGGTTTAGAGATTAGTTTATATTCTTCTTAAAAAATTCCCACTATCATATCTAATAATCTTGAATTTTGGGGAAAATGATGGCCAGAAAGATAGGAATATAAGAGGACTAAGTCTGTGACAAAGCCTGATTTTTTTTACTAGTAACATCTGACATATTGCAATTCCACCTCTGATGGAACAGTAATAGCCCAGGTAGCAGCAGCAGGAGCAGTAGTTTTGTTGGTGATTGAAGTGGTAATACTAGGAACAACAATATTTAAGTAGCTCTAAGTTTGCAAAATGCTTTACATATATTTAATATATTACATGTTAATATATTATATTTCTTATATGCATGTAATTATATACTTTTACTTAATTCCCACAACAACTCTTTAAAATAAGGGCTACTGCTATCATAACTCCCCATTTTAATGATGAGAAAACTGAGGTTGAATGACTTTCCCAGGATTCATCTCATAGGAAACAAGATTCAGATGCAACATTTGAAACCTCTATTTTCCTGACACCAAAGTGGTTACATTATCTACTATCCCACATCTATCTGGTTGTCTTTGCTGCTGTGATATTGTACAAATACCTCTGCTGGTTCCTGTGCATAATGTGAAGAACCATTGGTTCTTGAAGGGTATTTTCATGGGACACAAGCACTGGCAGGTCCTACCAAGCTGGAAAGGTTTGAAGTCCAAACCTGAAGACCACCTGTGTGTCTGCCACCTGATCACCAGAAGGTTGGACACCTGGCGATAATATTTGGCCATAGCAACTCACAAAGAGCATCTATTAAAGCAAAGAGAGGTTGAGATTGGGATTGGAAGACCAAAGATGCTAATAAAACTATGAACCATTTGAAATACTAAAGAAGTTATTTCTTAGAAAGTGTCTAAAATATTACTATTACCATTTACTAATTACTAATAGGGATTGATTCTAAGTAGGAATGGCAGACAGCCAAAGGATCTATGGGTTGGAAGGGGTCTTCCATTAATTAAAGCAAGAAAAGAAATGCTAATATTTCAAAGTATTGTTTAGATTTGTAGTAATGCCAAAAAGCAAAATCATGTATAAAAGTCATCCCTTTAGATGCCAAATTCTTTCTAAAATGAAAGTGATTCTTTTGACCTTCAATTTATATAAAAAAGCTCATGAGAAGTAGTATTTAAAAAAATCTCCTTCATAAGAAAGTACAGTTGTTCCTTTACTTAAGAGGACACAGAAAATTAGTGATAGAAGAAATAAAAATTGCCCTTGACACTTCATTTTAAAGATACAGCCGCCCTATTTATCAGTTTTCCTTCTCTGCTGAACTAAAATTGGACATTAGCAATGTTAATCAAGCATATAGAATACTATATCCCTATTAAAAAGTCTAATGATTTAATTATAAAGAACCAGCAGTGAACAGTGAATAAAGAGATGTTTCTGAAACTGGGAAGACCAGGTTACAAGTCCTGCCTTTCATATACTGACTCTGTGACCCTGGATAAGCAAATTAATTTTGTGGTACTATAGACAAGGTACTTTATGAGGCTTAATTTTCCTTATTCTTGTATTCCTCATAACTTGTATGTCTCTTCCTTGTGGCTTTTTTATATGTGCTAAATAAGGTCATGAATTTGTAAATGTGGTTTACAGTACTTGATTATGATACCATTTGACATCAGTGTCAAATCCTGGAAAAATTGTCAAGTAAGCAGACTTCACCTTTAGTGCTTTTCTCTCCCTTTTCAAAATTCTCTTTATTCCTTTTTTAAAAACCCTAACCCTACTCTCCAGAACCCCTTTGATATTCTCGGATACACAGCTTAGTTTATGTGGATTATCTACATTTTCCGACTATTTTGAATTCCCTAATGATCATTGAAATTTAAATATTATACTAACTAATTTCATTCATTTCCTTGTTAAACAACTTAACAAAGCGGTCAGTGGCCAGGGCTCCTAGAAGTACTTTTTCCTCAGGACAGTTATATCATTTTCATGTTTCACATATGTGCATTTCTAGTCATATATTCAGAAACCATGAATTGCATAGAAAGCAAACCGCTCTGAATTCTAAAGAGAGAAACCAAAGTTTCTCAATTCCAACGAGGCCATTTTCATGTCTAAAGTCTTTTAGAAAGCACCCCCACCCCCTAAAAACTTCTGTGGCTTCAGAAAAATACTCTGTGATTTTATGGCTGTTGGGATTTGGCAAAGAAAGAAATATTTGTTTCAAAGTCATAAAATCTGAAGTCAGAACCTATGGTGGTCTCATTTTAAGTTAGAGGTTTTGTCATATACTCTTTGGTAAAGGCAAAAATGAACATGAAATTGAGGCAAGAATAATGCTACCTGTGAGCAACAAGAGAGGACAATTAATCTCTATTAGAGATGAAATGGCATTTTGGGTACTGTCACTATCTTATATTCACATAACATCCAACAAACATTTTTCTCTGAAATCAGGGAAAATATTTTAAGATAGGAAATGCCTTTTTAAAAGAAGTCTTTGATTAAAGAAATAAGTACATTTGGTAATGTGGGATTTTTCCCTAGATCAAGATGAAAGATAAAGTCAATTTATTTTTATATCATGTTTTTCATATCTAAAAGAGATCAAAGAAAAGATGATATTCTAGACTTAAAGCTAGCAAAGATAGCACTATTCCTGGCTTAATTAATGTCAATTAACTTAACTTTCCAGAAGTAAATGTAACTTGGAAAATTTTTTTTACATGGCTTAAAAAGAATAATCTAGGCAATTAATCATTCAATCAACAAACATTTATCAAGTGCTCAGCATTGGGCTAACCACTGGAAATACAGCAGATTGGATAATTTTTTGGGTTTGAAATCAGAAGACCAAGATTTGAATAACATGTCAGATATTAACTGTGTATCCTGGGAAAAATTGCTTTCATTCTTGGAGCCTTAATTTCCCTTTCCTTAAAATCAGTATAATAATATCCATAGTACAACTACTTAAAGGGGTTATGCTAAGAAATGAGATGCTAAATGAATTTTAGTTAGTTAGCACTATTAGGTAGCTTAGCTAAAGAATGTTCAGTTAGCTTCTAAATTACCAACTTGAAATGTAATGAGAAGTCATGACCAGCAAAAACAAACCATAAAACATACTTGATCAACTGTACAAAAATAGTTTTTTTTGGGAGAGGTGAAGATTGAATAACTTTAACAAGATTGCTTTGGGGATCATTTTATCTTAGATTCAATGGCAAATCATCTAATTTATGAATTATTTGGTTATGAATTAAAGCAAAAATTGATGGTTTGTCATGAGGGAAATATTTTTAAATCTTTTTCAGTTGTGTCTGACTCTTCTTGACCCCATTTGGAGTTTTCTTGGCAAAAATACTGTGGTAGTTTGTCATTTCCTTCTCTAGTTCACTTTACAGATGAGAAGCTAAGGAAAATAGGGTTAAAATGCTCAGGGTCAAACAGCTAGGAAGTGTCTCAAAACCAAATTTGAATTTAGGAAGAGGAATCCTCCTGTCTCCAGGTCTGGCACTCTATCTTCTGCGTCACCTAGCTGCCACAAGGAAAATATTAGTGTCTTTTAAATTACTACTTATCTTTCTTAATAATTATCAAGTCATTATTTTATCATTTCATTGGATCAAAGATCTCATTAATTTAGGTATTCCTTCTAATGGTATGGCTCACAACCCCATGGCTTTTTCTACTATGTAACTCTTGTCCATGTCTTTCCATAAATCCTCCTCAAAATATTTCCCTAAAATGTTGAAAGCCTTCTTGTAGATCTTTTATTATTTTGAGAGTTAAAGTGCTACACTTCATCTATTTCTTAGTCCTTGCTCTTGTTATGTAACTAACCAATCCACCTCCTTTCTGAATTATACACAGCCTACTTCTAAAGATACAAAGAAAGCAATCAAGGCTTTAAATTTGATGAAATTTCTCCAGTGACATGATACGATGGTCATATAATCTTGGCTTTCAATATAGATAATTATACAGTTACACGATCTATTTGTAAAGAGAAGAAATAAGCTGCATGGGAAAAATGGGCATTTATGTTAGTCAACAACATTCAATGAGAGTCTAACATGAAGAAAACACATCAATGGGTACTACAGAACTGGGTACCTTTTTGCATTGGTTTCTCAAGCTATGATCAGTTCCCTAAATTAGCTAATCCTAATTAAAAATTTTCTCAATAGTGTTGATTTGCTATTTTCTTCAGAATAAAAAAATCTCCCTATGAACTAAGGTCTTAAAATTGTATTAGTTTTTAGAAATATATATTGGTGTTGTCTGTGAATTTAACTTTTTATCGTTTCCCATATGACATTAAGATTTCCAGGAAATATGTGGGAGTTAGATGACTTGATTTTATAGATCATCTAAAGGTACTTTTATTTACTTAATTTGTTAAGAAATGGGTTCTACTCATTCACTGTCAGCATTTTAGTGCAGATAATGTTCTATAGAAATGAGAACTATTTCATTCTTCTTAATCATTTATTCATATATCTGTAAGTCATATTTTGATACCCTCCATGAGGATTTTAGGTGCTGATGTGAGAAAAAACAGATATGACAGGTTTTGAAATTCAATGAATAAGAAAACTTTTTTCTCCTTTTGTTTTGAAAATTAGGATAACTTCATACATGCATGTGAGAGATGAATATAAGGAAATTATTTTGGGGACTATTTGTTTATAAGGATTATAGATTTAGAATTTAAAGTGACATCAGAGGTCATTTGAATCCTAATATCACATTTTACAAATTAAGAAACTGAGGCCAAGAGAGGTTAAGTGACTTGTGCCAGGGTCATTCTGGTAGTAAGTTTCTGAATTCAAACCCAAGTCTTACTAAATTTCAGCCAATGCTCTCTATACTCTACTATGTTTGCTCATAGGTGGAAGAGATCTTAGAGACCTTCTAACTTAATCATCTTCTCATAGTAACTACCATCTCTTTCCTAACCAGAAGAAGAAAATTGCTTAATAATTAGAAACCTTAATGAATATGGTTAGAAAAGAAGTGTTTTGATAATATTGATCCTAACAAGTAAGAAAAAAAAGAACAGAATGTTGTATCTGGGAATAGGTATGAGATTGTTGGATTATAAAACAGAAGAGATTTTAGAGTTTTACTTAATAATAATATCCAATCTTCAATTCAATTCAATTGAATACTATTAGGTAAAAAGGAATAGGAAGACAAAAAAAGAATGGTCCCTGCTCTTCTCCCAGTGATGCTATTTGCCTATGAAACATGGAAAGGGGTTATCTCAGAAGAACCAGAATTGCAAGTGGCCCCAGTGTCAATGAAAAGAAGAAGTGTGAGGTGGTGCAAGTAGTCTCTGTTACATTACTGATGATGACATGGCACATGACCAATGTTAACCCAATGATGGATTAATATACACTATCCAGAACATGTAAACCTGGAAAAGGAGGTAAATTGGTTATGAACTGAAAATGAGGGATAAAAGATGGATGACAAATAAAGTGACACTACTATGTTTAGAAGGTCCTCTATAGTGGACTGGGAAATTGGGAATAAACACTGCACAGCACTTCTTGCTCCAAACAAACCAAACCAATGCACACCAAAAAATATGATTAAATTGTGATTTGTGCCAAAGGGGAGTATTGGTATAGAGAGATCATAGATTTATTGAAATTCTCAAGTAACTACTGACATATTAAGAAGCACATGATGTTTATTTTTTTATCTTACATGTTAACAAGTAAATCACAAAAGTCATTAAAGTCACATGTCTAAAATAATTGAGAGGGAAATACCCTAACCTTCAAAGAGTTTTTCATCTGTAAATTCTTAAAAAAGAAAGTTGCAGTGTTACTAGAAGTTCTTTCTCTAGTGTCTACAAATACAGAATAAATAACTATCTGTCTAAGATAATTTAGGTATAATCTATTAAAGAGTTAGAAGAAAAGACTGAATATTTTGAATTTAGCCATCTATTTATTTGGTCCAAGGCTTAGATCATCCACTTACCCACAATGAAATAAACTTGGACTCAAAGAAAGATGAGATCATTCTTATTTTAAAGCTAGAGTACTGAAGAAAGAAGGAAGATTTGTTCTCAGTATTCCTTAAAAAATATTTCAGGAGCCTTTCAAATTTCTAACCACCTGCCAAATAATGCTCAATCTTCTAGTAATGAACCATGAAAGGCTATTTTTGTAACTGTGCTGCCTTGTGGTTAGGTCATGGATGATTCCTAGATTTAGTTTAGCAATACCCAGTTCTCATTTTCTCTCCAGTTCAGTAGGTTTCATTGTCCATGGATCATCTTAAACAAACAATGTCAAAAATTGTCCATCATCCTCCCTCATAATTTTTCACTACTGCCTAACTTCTTTATTAATATTATTAGTATTTTTGCCTGCCTCATTCTTCAAGCAGATGGCTTTAAAGTCATCTTTAACTTGTCTCTTGTATTTCCCTTTACTTTTGGTCCATTCCAAATTTTCCTACTTAATGTTTCTTGAATCTTCCTCCTTTTGCCCTGTTCCTCTAGGTATATGCCTTGTATGAACATTGAGCATCTGGGTCTTAGACTATTTGAAAGTTCTCATTCCTTGTCTCCAGTTATTTGTCCACTAGCCTCCTTCCCTCCAAAGCTGGCTCTATTAACAAAATAGTCTTCTGGAAATATTGTTTTGCTCTTACCACTTTAATTTCAGAAATAGTGGCTACTAATTGCTTCTCATTTTGCAATAAGCTTCTGATGGTGGATTTGAAAAACATAGAACCATGGATTCTGAGGTAGAATTGACCTTAAAACCATGTAGGTCTATTCCCTGCATTTATTCTTTTGTTTTTTTTTGGAAGGAGGGGACAAAAACAGGAAAAGAGTTGATACAAATTTGTAGGGGCAAATTGAATTGTGACAGTGATTTGGGGAAATTAGCCTTTTTTGTATATCTAAATATTTTTTTGTTACCAATTACATGTTGTAACAAATTTCCAAATAAGTTTTTCCATGTTATATGATTGAATTCATATTCCTTCTTCCCTTCCCTTCCCTTTCCCAGTACCGGCAGGCATTTCAATCTCAGTTATACATATATTATATTGTAAAATATATTTTCATATCATTCTTTTTTGTAAGTGAAGTAAAACCAAAATCCCAAAACATGAATCCAAATAAACAAATGAAAAATCATATGCTTTCATCTGACCCCAACAGTTCTTTCTCTGGAGATGGATAGCATTCTTTGTCATAAGTCTTGGGGAAACTATTGAAAGGCAAATAATAATAGCATCCCAATTTATATAGCTTGTAGTTTAACTTAGAGTATGATGCAGTGGAAAGATTTCAGGATTGGACATTAAAGAAACTAGGATAAAGTTTTGGCTTTGCAATTTACTGCCTCTGGCCTTCAGCAAGTCTGGGTCTTAGTTTTACCAACTATTAAAATAAGCAACCTCAAAGGTTGCTTCCATTGCAAATTCTATGTTCCAGGGATACAAGTTTTGCTGATATGGAAAACAAAAGGTTAGAGAGAGTTTAGTGACTTGGCCAAAGTCACACAGTAAGATAAGCAGTAGAGCCAGGATGTGAAGTTAAGTCTTCTGCCTCCCTGTCTGGTCCTCAGTCTGTTTGACCTGGCTGATTTTTGATTCCTCATTTCACAAAGCCAAACATGAACAGGTGTGATCAAGGCACCATTGGCACCTTTTGTAAAAAGTGATAATATCATTGGGAGAACAAGGATGATAAAGATTGTATCTTTTTTCCACGTTGAAGACACATTTGAGAAGGGCAGAAGCATTTTGAAATGGAAAAAGGTCCCAAGTTGTAGTTAGAAAATCTCTGGGCTGAGTCAAGGCACCATTTACTAACTAACAGTATGATCTGGGGCAAGTGTTAAATCTTATCTCCACTATCATTGTTTGAAAATGGTGAGAAAAATGAGAAAAATGTTTCTGCTCCCTACCTCCTAGGGTTTTTGTAATGAAAGTACCTGTTAGTGTCAGAGCCAAAGTAAAAATATGAACTGTTATTATTTATGGTTTATGCTCTTCCCTTCCTTTATTGAATTTGTTTCTAAAGCAATACTCAACTGAGAGCTATTGTGAATTAACAACAATTCCTGGAATTTGAGTATGATTCAAATCATCATAAATCCACAAACAATATTACTTTGTGATATTTTTAGAGGAAAAAGGAAAATATTAAGGAAAAAGCATCCAATTCAATACCCTTTATATACATCTCGATACATCAAGGACCTATTATCTGTGTTTTTAAATTAACTGCTCTGCATCTAAATGAAAAGTGGCATAAATATGTCTGTTCAGGGCATATGCTTTACTACTATATGGCTCATCAGTGATGTTGGCTTCTGAAATTCATTTTCAGTGAGTGTAGCTGGATTATGACTCATCCCGCTAGACTAGCTTCAGTGAGTGCATGTAGCCATACGGTGCCCTTTTCCCTGGGGGCCTCATGATGCCAACTCAGATATTGTTAAAGCTATTAGATCTGCAATGCAGCACCAGCTGCACTGTTTATCTGCTCCCAAGATTAATTTCTAGACAATTCCCCAGACTGTTAAAGGACATGCAGCCATGTAACTTATTCAAGAGCAGTGAGAGGGTGTGTGTGTGTGTGTGTGTGTGTGTGTGTGTGTGTGTGTGTGTGTGTGAATCTTGCACAGGGTTTGATGAGGGTGAGGGAAAGGAAGGAGAGAAGAAGCTTGGAATCCCAATGGAAAGATGGTTCCATGAGCAAAGGGAAAATCTTCTGATTTGCTAGGTTCTTTTTCACTGTACTTATCTTACTCTTTAAACAACAACCCCCAAAGGGTAAGGCAGGATGATAGAGCTTGTCTTTCTGCACCAAAAAACTTATAAAGGGAGGGAGACTGGAGGAAAGCCCTTTTCATTCCCAGAGAGAAATACTCTTCTTAGCAAGTCAAATGATGCTATAAGTTTACATTCTGAAGCAAGCAGAAGATAACAGAATGTCTGTCTTCTGCAGGTAGAACATGTATGATTCTCATGCATTTAACAACTAATGTCACTTGATAAGGATAAAAATGTTTTAGTGAAGCTCTCTGTCTTCTTAGTCCTAAATCAATTATTGCTCTTTCTTTCTTAACTCCCTAGTGGTTAATTTGAATCATTTATATCATACTGAGAGTTCTGAAGTTTAAATTTGGGAAACTCTATGATTGTCTTTCTGTTCTGTAATATCTACACACAGTAGACAAATGATAATTAAATTATGTATTTCTGCGATGTGTGTGATGTGGGAACACAATTGAATGACTGAAGAAATAAAGATCAGAAAGAGATTTTAAAGCTAAGAATCCAATGCCTTTAACTGGATCCCAAAATATAAAGTAAAATCTAACTAGTAAAGATGACTATGTTTTCCATTTCCTTATTTAATTTAATTCAATAAGCATTTATTAATTGCCTATTATGCCTAAGATTCTGTGGTAGACAATAGAGAAAGTACTTTGGTTTAACATGAATAAAAAAAGACATTTCAAATATTTCAATATTCTTCCAAATGGAGATGTTGGAATTTTTATCTTTGGTTAAAAAGAAGGAACAAAGGAAACCCCAAAAGAGAAGAGAAATCAGTGGTAGAAGTAATAGAAACTGGAAAGATCAACTGACAAAAGAAAAACCAAACCAAAAGAAGTTGTGCTCAAGGAAAAATAAGAAATGTAAAGGTAAAATTATGACATAAATAGCACAAGGTTATTATTATTTTTTAAGTTAGCACTAATCCAAAATGAGCCTGTGGAATTATCTTGCCTATAGAGTCAGAGGATGTGGACTGCTACCTCTAATGATGATTATCTGCATGACATTGAACCAGTCACTTGGCCATTACAGACCTCTTTCTTCAGCTGTAAAATGGCAAGGTTGTATCATATGGCTTCTGAAGTTCCTTTCTGTTCTCAGTCTATAATCTTATAATCCAATGAATAAGGAATCAATTAGTAAGGAAAATACAACCAACAGATATAAGATAATTTTCTACCAACACATCTGAACTATTTTTTTAAACCCTTAACTTCTGTGTATTGGCTCATAGGTGGAAGAGTGGTAAGGGTGGGCAATGGGGGTCAAGTGACTTGCCCAGGGTCACACACCTGGGGAGTGTCTGAGGCTGGCTTTGAACCTAGGACCTTCCCTTCTCTAGGGCTGACTCTCAATCCACTGAGCTACCCAGCTGCCCCACATATCTGAACTATCGATGACTAAAAGTAACAGTGAATAAACTTGATCCATTTGTCATGAACAGACAGAACTAGGAGCACTGGACGGAGTTGTAAAAGGGACAAATTTAGCCTTGAAATCAGGAAAAAATGACCTAACAATTAGAACTGTCCACAAGGTGGAATCTGTTGCCTTGAGTAATAGTAGGTTCTTCTCTCTTTGGGGGTCTATAAGCAGTGGCTGAATGACGCTCAGCTATGCTATAATGGGAATTCTTTTTCAGGTATAAGTTTGATGAGATGATTGCCAAGTTCTTTTCCCACTAGGAAATTCTATAATTTAGTGAAGACAGTCTTTGTAAATCATCTGAAGAAAGCACGTTGAAATCTAGGATACTCCATTCTTAACAGTTCTAGCTAGAACTGTAACATAGGATTAATTTTTTTGTGGATGATATGAATTCAGTCTCATTACTCAAGGGTCACAAATTTTCTTAGCAGGTGTAAAAACAGATCTGTATTAATATTAATCTTATTTTTTAAAGATCACATATTTGGTGGCGGGTTATGCTCCTTACAAAACAAAAATATATGGCAGTAGTTAGTTCCAAGTAATTTTTTTGTAGCCTTTGTCTTTTTTTTCTTTTTTAACTTTCTGAAAGAACCGGATTTTCTGAAACAGCTATTTCTGATTTTTGCCTTTATGATATCTCTTTCTTGTCAGATCATGTATGTATATTCTTTTTTATGATATGGAGTACTCAACAAGATTGCAGTAGCTTTGGTGGGTCAGTGGATAGTATCATCAGCCTGGATTCAGAAAGACCTGAGATCCACTTACTAGCTTAGGACACTGTGAAAGTTAATTGCTGTCTGCCTCAGTTTTCACAATTGTAAAATAGAGATAAAATTAGCACCTGTCTGTTCCAGGGTTTTTGTGAGGACCAAATAAGATGATATTTGTAAAGTGCTTAGAACAATATCTAGGACACAGTGGGTGCTTATTTCCCATTTACCTCCTCCTTCCATTTGCTTCTTCTTGGGAAGTGATAGTCTATGCATTGGAACTGGGTTTACCCTGCTGGGTAAATGGTTCCGGAACATACTTGTTTATATATATATATATACACATATATATCTCATACCTCATTATAGATCAAGGAGGAATTATTTATTAATCCTTCATCTAATCTAATGCTTAACACTGAACTCTTATTCATTTTATTGACCAACAAGAAAAGCCTGTATAATAACTGAGGGTAATGCATATAAATCTGGTTTTTTTGGCATTAGAGCTGAGAGAGAAGGCCAATACTACAAAAGATAAACCTTTTAAAAAATTCTCTTGTCCTACTTATCCATATCTTTTCTCTAAATTCCTTGGGCACCTAACCTTCAATGGGAAAAAATGAAAAAGCTCTTCCCTTTCTCTTCTTCATAAAATCAGGCTCTGAACCTGCACACACACACACACACACACACACACACACACACACACACACACACACACACA
>NC_058132.1:604919610-604975471 GCF_016433145.1 Gracilinanus agilis | reverse complement strand
CACACACACACACACACACACACACACACACACACACACACACACACACACACACCCCAAATACACCTTTATCTGTATAGGGATATCTTCTGTTTCTACCTCTCTTTGCCTATGTCTTTGTCACTGTCCTCTATTCCCTTCCCCCGTCTGACTGTCTCTGCCTGTCCCTCATTGAGGCGCTCTCTCTCTCCCTCTCTGTCTCTCTCTGTCTCTCTCTGTCTCTCTCTGTCTCTCTCTGTCTCTCTCTCTCTCTCTCTCTCTCTCTCTCTCTCTCTCTCTCTCTCTCTCTCTCTCTCTTTCTCTCTCTCTCTCTCTCTTCTCACTCTTTTCTTCCCTAACACACACACACACAGAAATTAAACTATGTTGTTCTTACTGGGAGAGAACAAAAACCTTTAAGTTCAACATGACTGAGAAGTGTCTGTATGGTGGGATGTGGATTCAGTGGCACCCACCAATCACATCCTATTGTTTGGCTCAGCAAAACAGAAAGAATATATGTATGTATAAGCAATCTCTAGCTTATTTGTATGCAATAAAAATACATCCTTCCCACACAGATGGTTGTCTGGGACTGTCTGGTACCCACAGGAATTCCTCTTTCCTTACCCTTGCTACCACTTCCTTCCTCATCTCCTACCACTTCTCTCTCACAGGCTGCCTACTGCTCCTCAAAAATCTTCAACCCCTGCTTCTCTCAACTCAGAGCCAATTCAATGTAGCACAAATTTATGAAGTGCCTACTGTATTCCAAGTACTCTTCACAGCATTAAAATATATATGACTTCAGACAAGATATGGCCCTCAATCTTACAGTTTTACTGTCTAGGGAGATGTGACATAATATATAGAATAATAAATAAAATGTGCAAATTGCTACGTGAGGTCTGAGGGGGTGAATATCATTCCTGACCTGGTGGGTCAGAGCCGACTGCAGAAAGGAAATAGCATTTGATCTGAGGTTTAGAGGATAATCAAGAATGCAACTAGAAAGATGGAAATATGGGATACCTACCAACCTCCATAAATAACACTTTCTCCTTCAAACCACAACTAGCATTTTGTTTTGCAGTTCATTCATGGATCTGTTCTATAATACCGAGTACTGTAAATAGGCACAATTAGATAGTATCCTTCTCCTACATATTGGCTTCCATGAGGACAGAACCTGTGGCTTAGCTAAACTTCATCTTCCCCAATACTTTAGTACAGAGCTCTGCATATAAGGACAATTAATATAAATAGGGGAAAGATCTTTGACTCAAGAAAGTATATAATGTGGAGCCACGCATATTAGAAATCATTTTGAGGAAACAGAGCTTCCATTTCACTTGGAAATTTCAATTGCTATTTTGAGAAGGTTTATTTAAAACTTTAAAATACGTTTTGGTGATAATGGACTGGATACATAACAACAACAATAAGTTAACTATATGTATGTTCAAGTAATACAATAGCAAATTTGCAACATCTCTGTGAGGATGAAAATGAAAAGATACTTTCCTTCTTATCTTACAGAAAGACTACTTTCTGTAAGAGTGGATGGAGACCTGTATTCAAAGTCTGATGCTAGCTGTGTGACTTTGGGCATATGATTTAACCCTTCTGTGTCCAAAGGCACTCTTGTAAACCCTAAAACTACTATTGTAAAGCCATAAATTGTAAACACTTGTTGATCTACATTGATGGGAGGAGTTTCCTCAATGGAGTTTGCCCAAGGACATTTTTTTGCATGTCCCTTCTCTCTCTCCAGCCACCCAATGTGATCATTTCCTCCTTAGGCTGTCTGGGGTAATATGGGAGGTTCACAGGTAGCTTGAAGTTGTACTTAGGGCATGTGATCTCAAAAAAGTTCACTAATGTTGCCATAGACCTTGCTTACTGATGGCTGATAGGGACCAATGGTCCTTCAATAATATTTTCTTTTTTTTTAAGAAGGAAAATGGTTCCAGAATTTATAGATCATTGAGTAAATTCTCCAGTAAAAACATTTGAAAATGTTTCATGAACCAGATGATTTGTAAGCACTTGGAAAGAGAAAGTGGTAGTCACTAAGCACCAGCTTGGATTTACTAAAAAAATGATGTTAAACTAACTTTATTTCTCTCTCTCTCTCTCTCTCTCTCTCTCTCTCTCTCTCTCTCTCTCTCTCTCTCTAAAATAAGGCTACTAACTTAGTGGGTAAAGTAAAAGTCAGAAATAGTAGATTTGGGATTTTAGTAAGGCATTTGACAGTCTCTCAAGACATAAAGAGAGATTGATGGATTCACAGGTGGTTGAAGTTTCCTTTATTCTCTGTTTAATGATTTTAATAATAATTTGGATGAAGACAGGGAAGTCATACTTTTCAAGGAGAACTAAGTTACAAAAACAACAGCTGAACATGTTGAAAAAATGTTCCCAAAATTACATGATGAAAATTGACATGGATATACATGCATTTATATCATTGAGAGGTGTGTGTGTGTGTGTGTGTGTGTGTGTGTGTGTGTGTGTGTATGTAGAGGATAAGAGAAAAAACCTGGAATAACTGCAGAATTTAAAAGATGACAAAATAAGGTACCAAAGGAATTGGACTTATTTAAGTTTTCATTCTGGGTTTGACTTGATCATGATTAGTATATTCACATCTGTGGAACTTTGCTTATTTTAAGCTAATTTGTTTTTTTGGTTTCTTTTGGCAACCATGCACAAAAATTTGAACCTAAAAGGATGTAACCCTAGTGTCAATGGGCCAAACTTTGCAGGTCCACGTGAAGTCCTGAACAGAGATACTGATTGCTTAGTTGGATGTGGGTCATCTAGACAGTGACCCAAGAGACGATTCTAGTGCTGTTTCTACTTATGTATCCTTTCACCTGAGCTTGGTTTTGATATCAATACATTATAAATCAGTATCCCTAATAATACCTGTTTGAAGAGACATGAAAAATGAAAATGCATTTAGAGGAGGGAGACTAGGATAATGAGGGGTGATAAAACCATTCATTTGAGATATTCTTGAAGGGATTCAAAATGTTTAGTTTGGGGAAAAAAGGCTTGGGGTAGGGAGATATTAAAACTATGTTCAAATATTTGAAAGGCTAGTAACCAAAGATGAGATTCTCTCTTCTTTTTAGTTTCAGAGGGCTGAACTAGGACTGATAACTCAAAGTCAGAGAGAGGCTGATTTTGACTCAATCCAAGGAAAACAAAAACTTTTAAAAAACTGCATTGATTTTATATATATGAAAGCATTGTATTGTTATATAATGAAAGATCATCTCTATATAATATGATTTCTTTTCCTCATTTAGTCATGGACTCTTTCTCTGCTTCTCTAAATTGCTTATGATGTGACTTTTTATTTCTATATTCATTTGGAACTTATGATGACAAATGATGTGAGATCAAGACCAAAACATTTTAATAATTTTTCTGTTCTTCAGCTGTTTCAGTCTGATTCTTTGAGACTCCATTTTGTTTTTGGCAAAGACACTGGAGTGGTTTGCCTTTTCCTTTTCTAGTTCATTTAATATTAGGGAAACTAAGGCAAACAGGGTTAAGTGACTTCCTCAAGATCACACAGCTAGTTAATCAGAGGCTAGATTTGAACTCAGGAAGATGAGTCTTTCTGACTCCAGGACTGGCATACTAACCACCGTGCCTCCTCACTGCTCTTTTAACAATTAAAGCTGTCTGAAATCAGAATGGATTACTTTATATAGAATGATATAAAAGACTCTGGAAGTTTAAATGTCCAACTATTAGAAACTTTGTAGAACAGATTTTAGCATGAGTTGTTGTCTTATCCAACCCACAACTGGTCTATTTGTCTCCAGTCTCTTCCTTCTCCAATTCATTTTTCACAAAGCTGTCAAATTGATATTCCAAAAAGGAGATCTGATCATGTAACTCATTTGCTCAAGAAGCTTCAGTAGCTCTTTATGACCTTTAGAATAAAACAGGACCACCTCTCTCTCTTTCTCTTTCTCCAAACACACCCATAAACAAATATGCATACACATGTTTCATTTTGCTTTGACTTATCAATATTGTTTTCCCTTGTTGAATTATGAATTAAACCTCTTGAGGACACAGGACCAGATTCTGAATCTGCTACAATGCCTTGCACATATTAGGCCAAATCACTTATTCCTTCTAATCAGAGCAATAGAGTCAGGATCCTATGATACTAAGTATATGCATAGATTTATAATAAGTATATAAAATATATCTGAAAAGTGAAGAACTAGAGATTTATACATTTGTAGCTAATCATTACTTTTGTACAACTTTATTAAGAATGAATATTTTGGAAATCATTTGCCTTTTCTGTAGGCTCATGCTTAAAGTTACTTATATGATTTTAATAGTTAATTTCTTGATAGAGTTTTAAGATAAATCCTGATTTGAAGTGAATATATATTCTATTAATAACCTGCATGTTCCTTGCAGGTGTCTTCAATATTTTTGTACACATACAATTTTAAAAATCAAAGTCAAAATGATGATGAGGATATAAATATGTATATATATGAACATTATATATGTATATATGATTAATCCCCTTTTTCCTTGAATGCATTATTAATCCCAGAAGCCAAAGATATTAACTAGAGATATTACTAAATGCTGTTTTGATCTGTATTGTTTTCTCAGAGATGGAAGTAGAATCATAGTCACACCATCATAGTCAAAAAGTATAAGAATATCACTCAAAATATGACCGCTTCATTTATTTACTCAACTCAACTTGGTTTTCACTTGGCATGGTTGTATCATCTATTGCTATATAGTATCGAGCTCATTAGCGAGTTACTTACAATTAATACATCAAAAGACTAAGTATTATATACATAATCAAATGTACCATCTATCTAGAGTTAGCTCATATTAGAAAAAATTAAGAAAAAAGGCATTCTGTAAATACCTTCTATAAATTGAAAAAGTTTACATTTGAATTCCAGTTTTTAATTTGTAGTATCTATCTGAGCTTCCCCCCCCCACTTCTTTTCCATTTCCTTCATCACTACTTTCATTCATTCTTTGTCACTTCAGGCAAACTGCACTAACTTCTGGATAGTTTTCCTTCCTTCAGAGTCCCATTTGCTCTTTTTTGTTCTATATTTTAATATAGAACAAAATAGAGTAACTGGGAGCATGGGGATAATGGTTTGGTACTTGGAATGTAGATGCTAAAAATATTGGGAGAATGAAAGATATGATGCTCTGTAGGGGTTCCTTTGCCATTGTGTGTGCATGCATATTCTTTCTCCTCACACGGATTATAATTGAAGAAGGGGAGAGGCTCTTGTCTTGCCTTTCTTCTGTATTTTCCTCACATTACCAAGTATTGGCTTCATATCCAGAAGGCTCTCAATAAATACTAGTGACTGCCTTCAGAACTACACAGAACAGTATCTTACAGGTATATGATAATTTTCAGGAGAACTAGATTCTCTTTCTATTAGATGCCTGGGGTTTGTTTATTTTTTTTATTTTGTTTTATTTTTTAGAATAACACCTATGCAAGTAACTAGAGTATCTGAGTACTCATCATTAAGGGCATATGAATCCTGAAAGAATAATAGTATTAATAACAGCTCACAATTACATAGTGCTTTCAAGGCTGGCATAGCACTTTACATACATTATCTCTTTTGATCTAATTTGAAATGCAGATTGGATCCCAATCTAGTAATTATTCCAGACTTCTCTGTTATGGGTATAGGTGTAGATTGTCATTAAAGCTGCTATAACTTCAAATTTAATAATGCTTTTATTAACAGTAATAGCAATAAAAGTAATTTGAGATTTTATGGAGTCAAAGTTTCAATGACATGGATAACAAATTATGTAAATTATCCTTTGGAAATATATTGTCCTGAATTTGAATCACAGAATAACGACATGTATAAAAAATACCAAGAAATTGTATAATAGGTTTTTAAAAAAATTTAGAGGCATTTTATTGGGGTTCAGTGAAGGAAATAGTTCCCACCATTTCTGGGCAACAGAATGACACTATTCATGGATCTCAGCCACTAAATGAACTAATTGCTAATATAGATTGTGTGGTATTAATTATAGTAACATTTTTCAACTCAATGACTTAGGAAAAGGAAAGGAACTTTTAGCTCATGTAGTAAGTAATGACTGATTTAAAAGTATCTTTTGCTTTGATCATTGCAAATTCTATTACGCCATGTAATTTTGGCTTCATGGTTTATTTGATCATTTTATCTGTACTCTTGAAGTTTGAGTAACTCTAGAAGAGGCTACAAATCACTAATATAGACTTCTATCATTCTATCGTTTGTTGACATGTTATGTAACAGTAGATAGCAACATCATTAAACTTTGGAAGTATTTAAAAATAGAGAAAAATTATTGTTTAGAGGGAAATTTTTATTGTGATCCCTACTTACTAGTAGGATATGCCTTTTCTGGGCAAAAAAATTATGAGCAACTTAAAAGCAAATAGATTTGAAGTATATTTTTAAAATAAAATAATCATAATCATGCAAAAACCTTTAAGTTTCTAAAATTTTGACATTAATAATATGGGGATGAACGTGAATAGCTACTGGATTTAAAAATGTCACACCTAAATAACTCATTCACTAAAATATAAAATAAAGCTGAAATATTTAATAAGTAAGAAGAGATAAAGGATATAGTTCTAGTTACTATATTCTAAGAAAATGATTTCTTTTTTCCCCCATTACAGACCTCCCCTTTTAGCTTCCACTTCCTGGAATAATTTATATTTCAAATCCCTCATCAGTGACAGAAAATATTCTGTGTAAGTTCTTTTCAGATAAAATTGACTTTGAATCAGAAGTCAAGGCAGGAAAAAGAAGAACCTTTAGTTACCTGCTGTTTCCCTTTCAGCAGAGGTGAGCTCTCCATTTATCCCATTCTCTTTGGTTGTTGAATAGGTTCCCTGTTGCCCATGATCTCCATAGCCACCTTCTTCTTCCTCTCTGTATGGAAATCCATTGGCACTTCGGACTATTCCGTCCCCGGCTCCTCCTTGTTCCTTCAGCTCAGGTGAATGTGGGTGGGAAGATGCCTCTGCCAGTTGACTTGATGTCCAGTGAGGTGTTTTAGGTTCATCCTTCCGGTCATCTGCCATTCTTCTCTCCCTTGTGAAATCTCCTGTAATTGGAATAGATTAAAACATTAACTATCATCTTGGCAATGCTCCATGTTTTATGTTATTAGTCCTAGTATAGAAGTCATTTCCAATGAATACAATTAGGAAATTATAGCATGATAGCTAATGAAACAAAAAGATAAAATTATCTGCATTAGTATCAGACCAGAAAACATACAGACATATATCAAATATTATTTACTATGTCAGGATACATGCATGTCATTTTTCATTTCGAATAACTTATTTACATTGATTTTTTGAATTATAAAATTGATAAAATTGACTATTACTTCCTTTTTATACAATCCTGTGCCTTTAGCATAGGAATGTTCAATGAAGAATATACTGTTAAATGATGTCACCTGAAATTCTGTGTTCTATAAGTTTTCTAGAGTATCTGGATGGGAGGATTTGTAAGAGATATGATAAAAGGAAATGCTACAGTGCAAAAATTGCTTCAAAGCTGCTTTCAATACTAGAGTTCCAAGCATGCTACATGTTACATGCTACATTACAACCTAAAAGCCTTCTTTTGAAAAAAAATCAGCTCATCTTAATGTTGGATTTGTGAGTTAATTCATCAATAATTCTATAATGGAAATAGAGAGTTTTAACTTTTATGGAAAATTATTTTGTAACCAATCTTACTGAAAGTCATCAGAGACTGAGATATAATCTTGTTAATATTTTACATAGTGTTGCATAATTTAGGGTAAGAAGGGGGTCTCAATAAGTCATTAGGTTCTGTCCTCTGTCTTCAAAGAAGACGTAGTATTAACTATGTGCAAGGCTCAAAGCTGACTAGGAATATAGTGCTTAAAAAGAAACAGTGCTTGGCTAAGAGGAGCTTACAAATCTAATGGGCCTTAATAAAGGATATACACAAACAAATGCAATATAAAAGATGAATGTACTAAGTACAAAAGAATGTATCAAATATACTCATAAACAGAATGAGGAAATGAAGACAATTTCCAGTATTATTAAACAGATTAATAATCTGTTTAGGGAGGCTGAATTATTTTCCAAAGGACCTACAACTACTAAGCAGTTAAAGAGACATGAGAAAGCAGATATCACTCCTCTTAGTATAGTGAATATTTTTCCAGGTTCAAAATATTATTAACACCATACTTCTTTTTTATTCGTTCCACCATCCATCCATCTGGCCATCTAATCAGCAGTCAAATCAGGCTAGTTCTGGCTTGACAATATTTCGTTTATCTGTATTTTCCTCTGCTCTCACAATTTTACACCTTCATAATCTCTTCCCTAGACTATTCAATATTCCCTAGATATTTAACTACCTCCTGACTGGTTTTCTTTCCTCTGGTTTATTTCCCTTTCAATTCATTTTTTAATGGCTAAACAATTTTCCCAATGCACCATTCTGGTCATATTAATTTCTACTCACAAACTTTTACTGGCCCTCTGACACCTACCAGGTTAGGATAAACTTCTTATTTAATAACTCAAGACTATGGATAAGCTGACTTCATAATACCTTTCTATAGTATCTCAAATCACTCCTCTTCAAAAAGTTAACATTCAGGTCAAATCAGATTTATTACTGTCTTTTCTTCTGTCTTTGCCCTTTGCCTCTACAATGGCATCACTTTTCCTTTCTGAATAATAATAAAAAAAATGCCTCCCTTTCTCCCAGACCTACATCAGGTGCCTACCTCTACCATGAAACCTTCACTAATTCTAGGAGTGTTAAATGATCTCTTTCTCCTCAAGTTTCTTATAGAAGTCTAATCTGAACCTCTCTTTTGTACTTATATCAGTCGTTGCTGTATCACAGATATCCATTTGCTATACATCATTTGTTCTATTAGATGGTAAGCTTCTTGAGGACAGGTACTGTATTTTACTTTATATTTTATATATAAACTCCTAGCAAATATCCCTGAACATGAGAGATGTTTAATACAATGTGGCTGACTTGATTTTGCTGTTGCTTATATGCTAAATTTAAGTTTGCTGATTCAAAGGTCATGAAAAAGATTTATTCCCCTTTCAAAAGATCTGAACTTGCAATGTGACAATGATGTCACCAGGTGGCAGTCGCGCCTTAGTCAGGCTCTCCAACAAAAATTGTACTAGATTCTAGAAATATTTATTATAAATTCTCAGGAGGTTCAGTGAAAGAAATATCACTTCCCAAGAGGGAGAACAAGGAAGATCTGTTGAGGGAGCTAGCATAGGAGATGGAATTTAAAGAATGGCAAAGTTTTCAACTAGCCACGAAGAATAAGAAAGATATTTTAGGAGTACAGGATATCATGAAGGAAGGTGTATGTACTATAGTTTGGGTGGCATCTAGACTATGTAGTGATCAATCACTTGAAATCAGGTAGAACAGATAAAGTTGCACCAGACTGTAGAGGTAATACACTAAATTAAGGTGTTAGGAACTTTATTTGGTAGATAATAGAATGGTTGAAAGCTTTTTAGCAAAGAATGAACTCAATAAGACTAAAATATAAGAAATATCATAGCTTAATTCATATATATATATATATATATATATATATATATATATATATATANCCCCTTTTAGCTTCCACTTCCTGGAATAATTTATATTTCAAATCCCTCATCAGTGACAGAAAATATTCTGTGTAAGTTCTTTTCAGATAAAATTGACTTTGAATCAGAAGTCAAGGCAGGAAAAAGAAGAACCTTTAGTTACCTGCTGTTTCCCTTTCAGCAGAGGTGAGCTCTCCATTTATCCCATTCTCTTTGGTTGTTGAATAGGTTCCCTGTTGCCCATGATCTCCATAGCCACCTTCTTCTTCCTCTCTGTATGGAAATCCATTGGCACTTCGGACTATTCCGTCCCCGGCTCCTCCTTGTTCCTTCAGCTCAGGTGAATGTGGGTGGGAAGATGCCTCTGCCAGTTGACTTGATGTCCAGTGAGGTGTTTTAGGTTCATCCTTCCGGTCATCTGCCATTCTTCTCTCCCTTGTGAAATCTCCTGTAATTGGAATAGATTAAAACATTAACTATCATCTTGGCAATGCTCCATGTTTTATGTTATTAGTCCTAGTATAGAAGTCATCTCCAATGAATACAATTAGGAAATTATAGCATGATAGCTAATGAAACAAAAAGATAAAATTATCTGCATTAGTATCAGACCAGAAAACATACAGACATATATCAAATATTATTTACTATGTCAGGATACATGCATGTCATTTTTCATTTTGAATAACTTATTTACATTGATTTTTTGAATTATAAAATTGATAAAATTGACTATTACTTCCTTTTTATACAATCCTGTGCCTTTAGCATAGGAATGTTCAATGAAGAATATACTGTTAAATGATGACACCTGAAATTCTGTGTTCTATAAGTTTTCTAGAGTATCTGGATGGGAGGATTTGTAAGAGATATGATAAAAGGAAATGCTACAGTGCAAAAATTGCTTCAAAGCTGCTTTCAATACTAGAGTTCCAAGCATGCTACATGTTACATGCTACATTACAACCTAAAAGCCTTCTTTTGAAAAAAAATCAGCTCATCTTAATGTTGGATTTGTGAGTTAATTCATCAATAATTCTATAATGGAAATAGAGAGTTTTAACTTTTATGGAAAATTATTTTGTAACCAATCTTACTGAAAGTCATCAGAGACTGAGATATAATCTTGTTAATATTTTACATAGTGTTGCATAATTTAGGGTAAGAAGGGGGTCTCAATAAGTCATTAGGTTCTGTCCTCTGCCTTCAAAGAAGACGTAGTATTAACTATGTGCAAGGCTCAAAGCTGACTAGGAATATAGTGCTTAAAAAGAAACAGTGCTTGGCTAAGAGGAGCTTACAAATCTAATGGGCCTTAATAAAGGATATACACAAACAAATGCAATATAAAAGATGAATATACTAAGTACAAAAGAATGTATCAAATATACTCTTATAAACAGAATGAGGAAATGAAGACAATTTCCAGTATTATTAAACAGATTAATAATCTGTTTAGGGAGGCTAAATTATTTTCCAAAGGACCTACAACTAGTAAGCAGTTAAAGAGACATGAGAAAGCAGATATCACTCCTCTTAGTATAGTGAATATTTTTCCAGGTTCAAAATATTATTAACACCATACTTCTTTTTTATTCGTTCTACCATCCATCCATCTGGCCATCTAATCAGCAGTCAAATCAGGCTAGTTCTGGCTCGACAATATTTCGTTTATCTGTATTTTCCTCTGCTCTCACAATTTTACACCTTCATAATCTCTTCCCTAGACTATTCAATATTCCCTAGATATTTAACTACCTCCTGACTGGTTTTCTTTCCTCTGGTTTATTTCCCTTTCAATTCATTTTTTAATGGCTAAACAATTTTCCCAATGCACCATTCTGGTCATATTAATTTCTACTCACAAACTTTTACTGGCCCTCTGACACCTACCAGGTTAGGATAAACTTCTTATTTAATAACTCAAGACTATGGATAAGCTGACTTCATAATACCTTTCTATAGTATCTCAAATCACTCCTCTTCAAAAAGTTAACATTCAGGTCAAATTAGATTTATTACTGTCTTTTCTTCTGTCTTTGCCCTTTGCCTCTACAACGGCATCACTTTTCCTTTCTGAATAATAATAAAAAAAAATGCCTCCCTTTCTCCCAGACCTACATCAGGTGCCTACCTCTACCATGAAACCTTCACTAATTCTAGGAGTGTTAAATGATCTCTTTCTCCTCAAGTTTCTTATAGAAGTCTAATCTGAACCTCTCTTTTGTACTTATATCAGTCGTTGCTGTATCACAGATATCCATTTGCTATACATCATTTGTTCTATTAGATGGTAAGCTTCTTGAGGACAGGTACTGTATTTTACTTTATATTTTATATATAAACTCCTAGCAAATATCCCTGAACATGAGAGATGTTTAATACAATGTGGCTGACTTGATTTTGCTGTTGCTTATATGCTAAATTTAAGTTTGCTGATTCAAAGGTCATGAAAAAGATTTATTCCCCTTTCAAAAGATCTGAACTTGCAATGTGACAATGATGTCACCAGGTGGCAGTCGCGCCTTAGTCAGGCTCTCCAACAAAAATTGTACTAGATTCTAGAAATATTTATTATAAATTCTCAGGAGGTTCAGTGAAAGAAATATCACTTCCCAAGAGGGAGAACAAGGAAGATCTGTTGAGGGAGCTAGCATAGGAGATGGAATTTAAAGAATGGCAAAGTTTTCAACTAGCCACGAAGAATAAGAAAGATATTTTAGGAGTACAGGATATCATGAAGGAAGGTGTATGTACTATAGTTTGGGTGGCATCTAGACTATGTAGTGATCAATCACTTGAAATCAGGTAGAACAGATAAAGTTGCACCAGACTGTAGAGGTAATACACTAAATTAAGGTGTTAGGAACTTTATTTGGTAGATAATAGAATGGTTGAAAGCTTTTTAGCAAAGAATGAACTCAATAAGACTAAAATATAAGAAATATCATAGCTTAATTCATATATATATATATATATATATATATATATATATATATATATACTTCATGGGAGATGAAGATAACAAATATTTCCCCCCTTAGGAATCTTATATGTCAATCTTCATTAAAATAGATGATCTTGCCACTTCAAAATTGAGTGTTTAAAAATCAAAGAATCTCACAGAATATCAGAAGTCAAAGAGACCTCAAAGACCATCTCATCTAGTTTATTCAACTTTTCCTGAAGAAGACTCTTCTCTACAATTAGAGAGAGGAGACAGAGAAATTCATTATACCAATCCCTTAAAGCAATGCATTATGCTTTAGAATGTCTTTAATTTTAGAAACATTGAACTGAGCTTAAATTTATGACCTCGTAGCTTTTTACACATGGATCCTGGTTCTGTCTTCTGGATCCAGGAATGACAACCTTTCAAATATTCAGAGAGAGCTCTTGTATAAACTCCCTAACTCTTTTCCAGGCAAAAAAATGCTAGATGCCTTTTAATTATTTTATAGCATAAGCTTGAGTACTTTCACTATACTGGCTGCTATTTGCTGGGTAATATCTAGTTTATCAACATTATATCTAAGATATAGGACCTAAAATTGAACATAGCACTTTAGGTGTGGTGTAGGCAGGACTGGTAACATGGGAAACTATCATCTTCCTCTTCCTGGTTCTATGTCACCTCTCTTAATGTAATCTAAGATCACATCAACTTTCTTGATTGCCACATCAAACAAATGGCCCATATTGAGCTTCAAGGACACTGACATTATTTTTCAGACGATTTGCTATCTAGCCAAACACCCATCATATACTCTTGAAATTAAATTTTTGAACCATAATAAAACATTTTACATTTATCCCTATTATATTTTACCTAATCAGATTCTATCTAATGTTGTAACTTGGCAATATCTTTTGGGTCCATGAGTGTGTCATTCAGTGTGGAATTTTGTGTCATCTTCAAGTTTCTAAGCATGTTATCTATACCTTTAACCAAGACACAGCTATAAATGTAAAACAGTACAGACCAAACAATGATCAATGGGGCACTCCACTTGAAACCTCCTTACAAGATAAAATTGAAACCTTAATGACCACTATGAGTACTGCCATTCAAACAGACCAAAACCTAACTAATTATACTATCATTTAACCTTACATATCACCATTCTAAAGGAATAGTATGAGAAACTATCAAATGATTTTCTAAATTCTAGGGAAATTCTTTGCACAGTATTCCTTCACAAAAAGGGAAAAATGAATATGGAACAGATTGTTAAGGAAAACAAATTATAAAGTATAATTCTATATGTTTTCCAAGAATACTTGATTTCTATCAATTAACACTTAAGTGAATTTTCATTTTAGATTTAATTCTCTCCTTTCTCTGCTGAAAGCAAACAGACACTTCATATGAATAAATGGCTGAATGGATGGCTCAATTACATAATGAAAGTACTAACTATATGTCAAGCACTGTGTTAAATTCTAAGATACAAATACAAGTAAGAATGAGATCTCCTGTCCTCAAGAAGTAATATTCAAGTAGAGGGAAGACAACACAAAGAGATTTTTAAGTAGCAGTGTGGTGGGTGGGCAAGGGCATTAGTCCAAACACAGTGGCATAGTTTAGAGTTGACCTTATTTTGGTTTCCTTATTCTAAGACAGATAAGGTGAAAACTTTACCTATTAGAAATAAAAATCTGGGTTCTGGTGGGAAGAGGAAGAGGAGGAGGAAGGCTAGAATTGCAGTTTGGAATAGTTTTGAACTGGCCCAGGTCCCAGGTAATATAAGGTAAAAAGTTCACATAACAGAGCACATGGGCTTGATTTTAATATCTGGCAGGGACTGACTATGAGTTGAATTAATTTGACTCCCATACTTCTTTAGCAATAGGCTTACACACAGAATCAGGTAAATTCTACACATTTACATATCTTCAGTTACATTTTTTTCTAATTGAATTCTTTAACTTTTCTTTATTTCCTCATTTTAATTCCACATAGCCAAAAAATGACATTCTTTTCATCAAAGGGTATTATTGCAAAGAAATTTGTGAACAGCACATTTAAGAAATATTGACAATTAACACATTTGAGGGGATAACGTTCTTCAACTTGTGCTTTGAAACAGTCTTCATTTCCAATTTCAAGTACTAAGTAGAAGGATGAGGAATCAGAAATTCTTTTTTCTGAGTTTGAAAAAAGTGTTACTTTATGTAGAATGAGAATATTTAATGCCACAAATGAAAATTTCTTAGGGATTATTGTTCAGTTGTGTCTAACTCTTCATGACCTCATGGACCATAGCTATCGATGGGGTTTTCTTGTCAAGAATACTAGAATGATTTGTCGTTTCCTTCTCCAATGGATCCATTTGTCAGGTAATCATTAAGTGCTTGCCCAGAGTCACACAATTAGGAAGTGTTTGAAGTTGTATTTGAACTGCCTCTCTTAGGGATTATTCGACCTTAAAGGCAAGACTGTTAAGTAACAGGAAAAAATGGTTTGCTTCTGATATTATGGAAATATATATATTCATTCACTCATTTAATAAGTATTTCATGAAGAGAAGATATTACAAAGTAATGGGCAGGAAATCTGAAAAGGGAAAATATTTCAGGGCAAAGGTTAGGAATAAACAAAGCTTCCAAAAAACTTCCTGTGGGATTTTAATGAAGTCTGCTAATACCTTTAGGCTTTCAATTAGAAATGAAAATGAGAGGAAGTAGGCAGTATAGTCATGTATTAAAAGTAGTCATTCAAAACCTCAACTCTCACACTGAATTGCCACAGTTTTCTAGTTGGAAAACTGTAACAGTTTAATTTAAAAGTCAGCTTTGTATTTTGCCACAATCTGTTCTGTCTATCCTGCAAATAAAATAAAGGAAAAATTGCACACAAATAAATGTAGGTTCTGTAGACTTTGCTCTGTAATTATATTTTTTAGCTTTTCCATATTTAATAACTACACCATAATTATTGAGGATTTTCCCAATATATTCCTTTTGAAAAACTGAAGAAAAATATTTCAAAATAGCTTAAGTTACAACTCTCCTTGGGTCCCAGGGTCTGTAGGAATCACTTCTAATGAACTCCTATGGCACTCATAATTTAGCGTACATATTTGACACAGGCCTTGCCCCTTAGCCTTCATAAGATTATATTTTAAAGTGAAAGAAGATGCCATATAGCAATAGTGAATATATTGTCTGAACAAAAAAATTGGGATTCCTATCTGGCAAAAGATGTTTTTATAGTTGTCTTTTTAAAGTTGTATTTCCATCATTGGAATTATACTTCATTACTTCTAGAACTGGGAAGGAGCTCAGAGATGAATGGGCCAACTTCTTCATTTTGTATAAGTACTCAGTGAAGTTAAGTGACTTGTCTAAGAAAATACAAGTCACAAGTCACAGAGCCAGTATGTGAATACAGATCTTCTGACTTTAAAATCTGCACTCTTCCTACTTTAGCATAGTGGATTTCCTCCTAATCTTCTTCCTTGTCAACATTATCATAATCACGATTCCTGCTATTATTATCACCATCACCACTATTTTCCTTGATAGTTTACATAGAACCTGCTGCCTAGACCCATTTTGGGTCTCCTAGGATTCACTGCTGGTCAGCTCCTCACCTCTAGAATACTTTATTTTTCTGAAATTGGCAGTGGCTTTGGAAATTGCCTATAGCATCTAGAAATTGCACATGTTGTTTGCTGCTAGTGCTAAAGACAGATTTTATTAGTTGCTTGTGTGGCTTTATCAATTGGCCAATAACTTGTTCAGCATATGCCACTATATGCCAGGCAGTATACTAAAAGATAAATATTCCTATATTAAAAGAATGTATTTTTCCAGAAAAGGGAATACATTTAATTGTTATTTCCATTCTCCTCATCAGTTGAAGCATAAATAAAGCAGGATTTCAACATATCAGTTTTCAGGTAGAAATGAGAAGAAATGGCTGAGAAATGCATTCATGACTGGTAAGACAATGGATTAATCAAGGCCCTCCTTCTTTCCATGAAAGCTATGTTGCCATTCACTCTTTCCTTTATCCATTCCCCTTGTCCTAACACACACACACACACACACACACACACACACACACACACACACACACACACACAGTGGTTGAAGATACAGTTCAAAGGAAATCAAGTTGTTTTGTTCAACTGGCAAGCCAACCCAAGGGCTATGCTGTACTTAGGAATAGAGAAGAGACAAATTCATGTTGAGTATTTGTTTTTATCCACCAAATTGAAACTAGGTCTTGCTAAGTTTTATTGTCTAGAAACTAAGAAAAAGGTGAATACCACCAAAAAAGCAAAAACACAAAGAACAGTTAATCTTTGCTGAAACAAAACAACAAAACGAGGTCAGCTTCTTTCAAAAAATACAAAACCATTTATGGCATTTTATAAAATTTGACTCAAATTAACAGAGTCCAGAAATGTCTAAGAATTCTAAATTCCAACAACAACATTTTTTCTAATAAATTTTGCTAAAATGTTGTATATTTATCATGAGCACTACTTAGCACAAATATTTGCCTTAAACTTCTGCAACAAATCCTAAAAAAAAAAGAAAAGAGAAAAGAAGGAAAATTGGGTCTTAAAGAATTTTTTAAAATGCAAATAGATTATTAGGAGAAAGTTCAAAGCAGGACATCTGTAAAAGTTAACATGTTGAATTTATTTTGTACTTTAAGCATAAGCAATGGGTATATAATGTAAGTTACATATAGATATATTCCTTTTTTGTATGTGAAAATTTTCCTTTTTTTTGTGACTCAGAGTTTAAAAAAATAAAAAAAGATAAAAAACTCTTCCCTTTTGGAGGATATATAAGCCTTCTTTTTTCAAAATCTAAGTGATATTGTTTTGTAATCATAAGTTCTGCTAAGGTAACTTTTAATTTTTTTTTGTTTTGCTTCTAATGGCAATGCCCATCTATTAAAATCCAATGTTGAAGCCAAATGGTGGTAATGGGATATGATCCTAGCTTCTCCAAGGCCACACCAGCTAAACACATCTATGGAATTACATCCTCCTTTGTTTCTAGGTGGTAAGAAAAAATGGGAAAACTTCTAATATAGGTTCATCAATGAATCTGATGCCTATTGTTTAAAGACCAGCCTGGTTAAGTCTAGAGAAGCTTATTACTAGCTTGACCACCAAGTAATGGATTTTTCATCTACAAAATTCTTTAAAAGAGTCTATCAAATTGGAAACTGATTTTATTTGTCTTTGGATTGGGGATGCCTAATCCAATGAAATCATGGATTTCTAAATACTGAAGAAAAGTCAACATTTTACATACAAATTAGACTTATATTATGGGATTAAGCTGTTCCAGTATACATGCCTGAAATGGGTCCCAGAAACATCAAGAGAATAACCAACTTTCAATTCAATGTTGTCAAAAGCTTTTCTGTAGCTCAAGGATCTTGAAGGTCTCTCTTCTAAAAGGTCAACACACAAAAACCTACATGGTTCCTAAGCCTCCTTGAAGGATTAAATGATGAAAGATCATTCTGATATACTACTAGGATTTAACATTTGATATATAGAAAGTTGATTTGTCTTTCTTGTGTATATTAGAAAAGCATACCCTCGACATGCACAAAGTCATGTTCCAGACAGATTTAAAGTAATAAGTTAAGATATTAAAAAAAACAAACAAACTAGATTCAAGAATGATTTGAATTAGTTAAATTCTATATGACTAATAAAGAAGTAGAAAGGTATTATGGAAAAAGTCTTAGATTTGTAATAGGAGTCTTTCATTTCAAATTCTAGTTCTATCACATCCATGACCTTGGTGAATTCAGTTTACTTCTCTGAGTCTCAGTTTCCTCATCTCTAAAAAGGGGGAGGGAGATATGCTAGATGTCTAAGGGTTCCTTCAGGTTCTAAATCTAAATCCATGATACTTTAATTCATTTCCTTCAAACCGATTTTATATCTTTATTTCTAACATTTTATTTTTAGTAATATTTCTTTTTTTGAGATATAAGGTCTAATTAGTTATTAATTAGTTACATAGTATAATTAGAAGTAGAGATGTAGACCAGAGCAAGAATTTTTGTCCTGTCCCCTTTTCATGCAAGGCCAGGGGAAAAATCACTATGGGCTCTTTAAGGAATACTGGCTTTGTGGGAAAGCAGTTTGGATTCTGGGCCATGCTGGAAACTGACTGTCTGGAGAGGTGGTGTGAGGCTTTTCTTTGAATAGTATCAGTTAGAGACTTTAGCTAAACTTAACTTTAAAACCTTACAAGAACATCTGTGAAGGTGGGAAGAGTTTTGTTTTGCTGTCAGGGCTATTCTCCTGAAAGGGAGAAGCAGCTGCCAAGTAGAGGGCACTGTTTGTTCACATTGAACAGCATGAGCTCTGACCCCAAGGTGGGAAGAATCAGAGGAAGGCATTTGATTTCTAACTGCCATATTGGTCAGTTAGAGAAGACAAATTGTTACTTCTAAAATAGTTTTTAAGAAGGTTAGTAATATTGAAGTTTATATATTAGAATAAGGTTAGAAAGATAGATTTGGATTTAGGCAGACAGCTGTAGAATAGTTTAAGGAGGTTCACCTTTGGTAAACAAGAAGAAAATCCTTGTGGATTAGTTTGGTGGGATATATTTAGAAATCTTAGATTTAGGTTAAGAGTTTTCTGTAGTATCTATACCTCTTTATTCTTCCCCTGCCTTGTCTGATAGTATTTAATAACTAGTTATTTTGAAGGAATTGTGTCCAGCAGCTTTCTACACCATCTATCACCAGGTGACCCTAACAGCCTATCAATATCAACTGACCATAAAGATCAATAACCAATACCAAGATCAATATCAATATCAACATAACAGATAATTCCATAACCTATCTGCATTATTCACACAATACTTTTGATGGAAGTGTTATCTACATATATGTATGTCTAAGAAGACTGATAAAATTTTCACAACCCTTTCCACAGTAGATACATATCAAACCTGCCTAATTTTCTAGACTTTTTTCATGTACATATAGCAAACTTTTTTAACTAAAAAAAAGCATTCTTAATTGTATTTTTCCCATTTCCTTTTTGTCACTGCTAATGTGATCAAAAGGGTTAGAGCAGGAAGAAATCTTAAATATCATTTACCTTATCACACACTTTACAGAAAAAAGAAACTGTTTTCTCTAAGTTCACAAACCAAGTAGATAGATGTGAGATGGGATTAGACCAAAATCTTTTGACAATGGATCATTTTATCTCTCAAAAGTAAGATAAAGAACTACAAAGTAATTGAACAGCATGCTTCCATAGACTCACTCTGAGGGTTATGACATATGTTGGTGAGATGTGTTTAAAACAGATGGGTTCTCACCTGGAAATCCATAGCCTATTAGGAAAGTCAGACTATTACAGTATTTTTATGTTAGGAGAAAGAATCTCATTTTCTCTATCATCAGTGAATAAGAATTAGGTAAGTTTGTTTTTCTACTTTAGAATTGTACTTAAAAAGCAATTTCCCTTGACATGTATCGTAAGGCCTGGCGGGCAAAGGGAAATGAGGCATAACTGTCACATTTCTTCCAAAAATGTATAAAAGGGAGAAATAAAATCTTTATGGCAAACAAAACCCAAGAGGGATTAGAACTGACATTTTTGCTGCCTTTTGGTTTTGCTGCTGAATCTAACTTCTCATTGCCCAAGAATGCAGAACACTGGCCTATTACACCACAGAAATGACCTACTTATTCCTCTTTATTTACTTAATTGTACATTATTAGTACAATTTACCACCTCCTTCTCTTCCCCAACTTTGAACTTAATGTATGAATAGTATTCACAAATGCAAAACGTATGCTATTAAAATATAACAATAATCTACAAAACAGCCAGAGGAGAGGTTCAGTCATATGATTTAAAACTCTTTTCCAGAGAAAAAGACAATTAAATTAGAATTCAAAAGGTTAATAGGAATTATAGCTGGAGAGCACCTTAGTGACCACCTAATTCATTCCCTTTCCACCTTTATATTACAGCTGAAGAAAGTGAGGCTTTGGTAAATGAATTGATTTGCCCTTTTGCCACACAAATAGTAAATAACAGGGATGGGATACAGATTGGGTTTTATGATTCTTAATTAATTGTTTTTTCCATTCCCAAAACATGCCCCTGCATCTATCATTAGTTTTGTGGATACCATTAGCCTAGTGCAATGTGGCAGACAAGACTTAAAGATTCTTACTGAAATCTCAAATGATTTTCAGGACTGCAGTCATGTAATATCTTAGCTCAAGTTCTAATTTGATACAGTATTAAAAAAACAACAACACAGCAGCATATACCACCGTGACTTAGAATATTGTATATGTGAAAGAGAAAACATTGATTTTTAATCCAAAATCATTAATTCTATCCAACGCATGGTTCTTGAAAACAGAAGGCCTTATGAAATGTAAAATTATATATAATAATGGAAAGCAATAGAGGAACAGATTGAAATCAAGAGAGAATTAACAAAACCTCTAAAACAGTGCTTTCCAAAGGGACAATTGTGTATACTAGGTGCCAAGGTCTGACACAAAAAGGATGGCAGACCCTAAGAAGTATCTGATCAACCAAATGGAGCTTAGGAAGATGAGTCACAGGTCTAACATATCACTCCCTTACTCAATAAACCAAATAAAAGAAAATATAGCCCTCAAAGGAGCAGTGGAATTGCCCAGTTGTCAGATTTAATATATTGTAAATTGGATTATTTGTCTTAAAATGGCATTTAGCATAGAGGCATTTGTCTTAGGAGCTCACATAACCATAATAGCTCTTCTTTTTTCTCTTTGCTTTACTATTAAAATGAGGCATTAGAAATATCAGTCAACCACCACTAGATAGCATTTTATTGTCCACAATATAGCTGAAAAAATTCAGAATGATAAAAATGATGAAATTGAAGAGAAAAATGAGTTAGTTGCCAAACATATTTAATTCTATATTTATAGTGAGTTTGACATAAGAAAATTAGTTCTAGAATGCATTTCTAGGGAATGCTCTGCTTAGCACTGACAGCTAATGTATCATTTCAACTCAATTAAAAACATGGGGATCGCAATGTCCTATGACTTCATAGCCAGAGAGGAACAGTAAGAAAAGTCATGGGTTATGGTTGCATGCATAGATAAAACACTTTTCCTGCAAGAACCTTCAGTAACAATTTATCTTACTAATTTTCATACTCTTTAAGAAATCAAAGGTAACCATTTAAAAAAAATTTTTTTAAACCCTTAACTTTTGTGTATTGACTTATAGGTGGAAGATTGGTAAGGGTAGGCAATGGGGGTCAAGTGACTTGCCCAGGGTCACACAGCTGGGAAGTGTCTGAGGCCGGATTTGAACCTAGGACCTCCTGTCTCTAGGCCTGGCTCTCAATCCACTGAGCTACAAAGCTGCTCCCAACCATTTTGTTTTTGTGATTAATTGAATTATACATGGCTCTGAGGATTCTTCGATCTTAGTAGATCAAAATCATATTGTATTAGACACTTAGCAGGCATTCAAATAATTACTCTTAATGGATTGATAATAGTGCTGACTTTGTCTATGTTAAGTACAAATTTTGATGACTTTTTGCTATTGTTGATGCCAGAAGAAGGTTAAATATTGGAGTTTCAAAAAATATGCAAACAAACTGTCTTTTCCCTTTAATTAAGAAATTTCATTACTAGGTATATGTCCTAAGGATGTTAAATACAGTAGGTTATATAGATATCAAGATATTCATAGCAGTACTTTTGAGGGTAGTAATGAAATGGAAAGAAATGCTCATTTGTTGGGGGAATGGCAAAACAAGTTGAAATATGTGCATGTCATATAATGTTACTCTATCATAAAAAATGATGGCTTCAAAGAATACTGAGAAAGATTTAAGGCAAGCAGGAATAAGAAAATAGTATGTGGGAATTATCTTTCTTTGCCTGCTTGAGTTGTCTCTTAAGGTCTGCAATAACTTCATCTTTGTCTGAGTTTGACTGCCTGGCTGCCCTTGCTTCTTTTTGCTTAGAGTCGTGTATATAGGAAGTGTGTTGTCTCACATCCTCCAGTGGCAATGATTCCCACTGGGGACAGTTCTGCCTAAAGTAGTTTTGTACAGGTATTGATGCACCCTTTACAAAATGTCTATGAATATGGTCGATTTTTTCTGGGGCATGCACATCTCGGAGGCCTAAGATTGTCTCAGCTGCCTCTATCACCCTGTTGAGGAAGCTGCTGGGATGTTCTTCTTCTCCCTGCTTCATCTTTTCAAATTTTTTGCCATGAATTAGGTCTCTTTGCATGTATGCACATTGCTTCTAGTAGATCTGTTCTGCATCGTACCAGGTATCTCAAATTTGCATGGTCTGTAAAGCCTAGGTCCTGGTGGACTGTGGGACAAGCAGTTAAGTTGGGGTTTGAGTGTGTTTTGGCTAGGAATTTTTCCTTTTCTGAGGAAGAGTAAAATTCCCCTAAAAGAAGTTCCATGTCATCAAAGCTCAGGTTAAAAAGTGTAAATACCCTTTTTAATTCCTTTATACTTTTGAAAGGTTGTAGAAAAAATTTGGGGAAATGTCTTTTTAACACATCCATGTCACTTGGTGTAAAAGCCTTATAGGTTTTGACATGGACTACCCCCTTCCCCTGGTTGTATGATGGTCCTATAGACTATGGGTAAAACTGTGACTGTAGATTCAGCAGATGGTTTGGTTAAAGCTTGGATGTCATTAGCCAGTGGTGTTTTGGTAGTGGTGGTGGTAGCGGTGCCTAAATATTTGGATTCCACAATCTCTAACTGGATAATTGTGTGTTTGTCCAGTTCCTTCCCTTACCTTATCTGACTCAGGACCTGAAAGAGCAGTTTGATATTTTCCATAACTTCCCCAGAGTCAGAATCATGTTTTGGTGTTGAGCTTGAGCCAATTAATTGCCACAAGTGAATCAGTACCCTTTTTAAAACCATTAGGAATTGCCCAATTATTAGGATTAGAGCCACAGCCATTGGAATAAAACAAATGCATTTAGCCAAAGTCAGAGCATACCATTTATAATAGTCATAAATTTCTAGTAGCTGCTGTATAAAATTGGGAACTTTGACAAACCAAAAATCTATAACCCCCTGCATCATAGACCAGGTCAGAAGTGAAAGGCTAGTCAGAATGAATATAACTCTAGCTACCCCCATTTTGTTTTCTCCAGAAGATTGTAGGTTGTTCAACCTAACTTTGCTCACCAGATATGTAATGGAATAAAAAGGAAATATGATATGGCTAATCAAGAGGCTAGTACTTGAGAGCTCTGGGTGGTATCAGCTGGGTCGTCAGGCAGGGAGGTTACTTCTTTAGTGTAAGATAATTTAGGTCAGCCAGAGATTGGGTGAGCCTGGCTGAAATGTTTTAAATCAGCCTCCCTGATATCTCTAACCTCCCTTGCGGGGAGGAGTAAAAAGCCCCTCCCTTCTGGAGACCAATTCCCAGCCTACAGGAAGTGAAAGCTGGTTCACTTCCTGCCCAAGATGGATGCCTGGTTTAGCCAACAAGAAATAAAGGAAAGTTATTCTTTCCCTCTTCAGCCTTTGCCCTAGTAGTTGTTACAATGAATCACCAAAAGCTCTTTGTAGAAAAGCCAAAGGGGTTTATTAAAGCCAAGGGTAAGCTGAGGGAAAAGGGGTTAAGGTCTGGTAACTGCTGCTAAGGGAGAAGCTGGTGCTGGGTGAGAGTCACAGAAGAGGAGAATCAGGCTGAAGGACCCCACCCCTCAGCCAGGGATGAATTTACTGCCCTAATGTAATAAGGTTTAGCAGATTACTAGATGAGGTGATGGCTTGGATGAAGGTTGTCCCTACCTGCCTGTAGAAGCTAATTCCCACATTCTCCACCCACCAAAAATACCCTCCTCCCAGGGTCCAATGGGGGATCCAGGGATAACAGGGTGTCAAGGGAGAGGTCAAGGGAAACAGGCAAAGCCCAAAAGCCCAAAAGCCAAAAGCAAAAGCCCAAAGCCAAAAGCCAAAAGCCCCTACAGTTGGTTCTGCAGGAATATTTATAGTCTCAGGCTCCAACGGTTTTTGCCTGTGAGACCCCACCCCCCCCACCCCAGCTGGCTGGGTCAACAATCCATTTTTCCAACTGTCAGGATTGCTTCAGTTAGTTTTGCAAATGCAAGGGATTCTTGTAGCAACCCTGCATTACATAAATATTAAGATAATTTTAAAGAACAATAACGAAAACTGAATATTTTATAATTATTATGGTCAAGCTTAGTTCCAGAGAAAAGATGAAAAAACAACTCCCTTTCACACTCCAGAGAAATAAACCGCAAGAGTTCAAGAACTAGACCTTATCCAATTCTCCCAATTTACTTTAATATTTCTTAGATTTGTGACTGGTAGAATGTAGCTACTTCTTGAGCATGGATTACTATTACTTCTACAAAGCACATCATTTTCTACAGGATCTATGCCTGAAAATTCAATGACCTGGAATGGTGCCTTTCTGATTCTGAAAAGTGCCCAGAAGATCTATATAGTACTCAAAGTCTTTTCTGCTTTGTAAAAATAGTAGCTTGCATTTAAGTAGTGAAATCAATTTATCATTTGAGCCTAGAACAACAACCCTGAGAGAGAGATGTTATGAGTATAATTATCCTTATTTTATAGACAAAGAGACAGACTCCAGTTAATTTTTGTGAGTAACATTATGATAAATGCATAGGTATTTTGACTCGTAGTCAACTACTTTTCCAACATGCCAGTAGGTCAGGATCTCATGCCAGGAGCTTAAAATTTTTCACTGGTCAAAAGAAATTACTATATGCTTACAGCAACCTGGAATTGGCAGTTTTAGGATGCCCTAATGCACAGAACACTAGGTCTGTAGTCAAGAAGACTGCAGTGCAAATCTAGACTTGGATATTTTCTATCTGCGTGACTCTGGGAAATTCATTTAATCACTTTGTGTTTCATTTCCCTTAACCATAAAATAAGCATAATAATAGGACCTACCTTCTTAGGATTGTTGTGAGCATAAAATAATACTTGCCAAGCACTCTGCAGACCTTAAATGCTAGTCATTATTGTTGTTGTTGTTACTGTTGTTGCTGAATGAAGAGAGGGATACTGAGCTGTGATATCAGACCAATTGCTCTTTGAATTGACTATTTTCATTTCTGAGTGAGTGAGTAGGGAATATGGAATCTGGACAATATCAACCCTTAAAGACAACTGGCATTACGAAGTCCAATATGGGAATCCTTGACCTAGAACAAGGCTTCTTAACCTAGAGGCTTTTGAACTTGTTTTTTCAAACTAATAACTATATATTTTTTCCAAACATTTATTAATATTCATTTTTAACATGGTTACATGATTCATGCTCCTCCTTTCCCCTTCACCCCCCGCATTCCCCCCACCCATGGCCGTTGCACATTTCCACTAGTTTTGTCATGTGTCCTTGATCAAGACCAATTTCCAAATTGTTGGTGGTTGCATTGGTGTGGTAGTTTCGAGTCCACACCCTCAATCATGTCCACCCCGACCCATGAGTTCAAGCAGTTGTTTTTCTTATATGTTTCCTCTCCTGCAGTCCTTCTAATAACTATATTTTAATATAATTGGTTTCCTTAGTAATCCTATGTATTTTATTTTATAATGAAAAACTTCATTCAGAGAAGTCCAGAACATAAAGTTAAGAATTCCTGAAGTAGACAATTATCTTTTATGAATTATTCATAGATATAGAGAAAGACTAGAAATAACCTTGTGCCTGCAGGAAAGCAAAAGATTGGGGTCAATGAAACATTTCAGTGCTTTAGTAATGAGAAATTCATTCAAAAAGTTTCATGGTGAGAAGGATTTTCATGACATTTCTTGAAGAGATGTCATGGATCTCAGTTGCTTCAAAAAGCGGTCTCCATATTATTTAATTTGATAATGTTTTGACAAGGAACAATGTTTTCATACATCTGTGGGATTTTATTGTACCCATCATTACAACTTTAGAATATTTTACTGCTGTTATCTTAAGACTCTAGAGAGATCTTTGAATACTGCAATACATGTAAGCCTTCCATTTTATATTAATATTAGAATTAGTTAAAGGAAAAATTTAATCTGAAAATTTGTTAGCCACTCCATACATATTTTAGCTGAATGATTTTGGATTATTTTTATAATTTGCAATATAATTAAAGTTCAAGACTAAAGCCCTCAATGTCTCCCAGTACTGAACATAGATATGGTCTACACAGATCACAACATTATATTATATAATCACCTCCCCTACTTTTGGACAGCAGGCCTCTCAAATTTAATGTAGTCTAAGATTGTGTTAGTATAATGAGCCTAATGGCATTTGCCTTTAATCCCTATTACTGGAAAGGCTGAGACTGATGGACACATTTCGTTCAGGAGTTCTGAGCTCCATAGGGGCTTAGTCAAATGGATGTCTGAATTATATTTGGCATTCATGGTCCAGATCAGAAACACAGACAGTTAAAAAACACATGCTGATTAGAGTGGTACAAGGAAGAAGACTCAGTTTTATTTTTTTAATTGCATCAGTGTATTTGTTATTCACATGGCTGACTTACTAGTGAACTCTCCAACCCTCATATTCTTACAAGTTTAATTACATTCTATACACATTTCTCACATCTTATAATTAAAAAGTTGAATTTTTTAAGCCTACTAGGTTCCCTGGAACTAGAAATATTTGAAGACCACTAAATATTATTATCCCTATTTAATAAGTGAAGAAACTGAGGTGCCCAGAGATTAGGTCATTTAAAGTATTTTTAAAATTAAAGGCATGTAGTATGAAGGGAGCACTACTTTAGGTATGGACAAGAATATAGAACATAACCACTTCCCTTTTTCTTCTCCTTCCCTTCAAAGCTTCCATGGCTTATGAACCAGGCACTCATTTTTGGAGCAACTTTGATAGGAAGCTGGAAGCATAGGTTGAAATTGTTAAAATAAAGCATGGTGGGGGCAGCTGGGTGGCTCAATGGATTGAGAGCCAGGCCCAGAGAAGGAAGATCCCAGGTTCAAATCTGGCCTCAGACACTTCCTAACTCTGTGACCCTGGGCAAGTTACTTAATCCCCATTGCCTAGCCCTTACCACTCTTCTGCCTTAGAATCAATTCAATACACTGTATTGATTCTAAGATGGAAAGTAAAGGTTAAAAAAAAATAAAACATGGTACTCTTATAGCCAAAGGCACTGTAGAAAAGAAATGTATGAAATGAGAAAGGCTAAAATGAAAAGAAGGGGGACTTTTACTGAGATTAAATTCTTGAAATAGTTATATAGTCAATGACCTTTTATTTTCATTCTATAGGGGCAATTTCTGACAGATCTATATTTGTATTAGAGTTAATAGTTCCTCTAAGAGGCAAGATATTTAGTAATTCCAACTACATCTCTATCTTTCTGATTTCAAATGTATTATGATTATTGATTGTATTGCTTGCCTTTTCAGTGGGTAAGGTAAGGGGCTTGAGGGAAGAAGAAGATTTGGAACTGAAAAATGAATGCAAAAAAAGAAAATATGCATTAAATTAAAAAAATAAAAATCTCTGATTCTTCAGTTAAATTGTCTTTTTTAAATTTAATTAATAAGGATTAATATTTTTTAATTTATTTTTATTTTCTTGATTAATTATGAAAAATTTTCCATGGCTCCATAATTCATATTCTTTCCTTGCCCTGCTCCCACCTCCATCCCATAGCCAACTTGCAATTCCACTGGGTTTTACATGTGTTATTTATTGATCAAGACCTATTTCCATATTATTGATATTTGCACTAGGGTGATCATTTAGAGTCTACATCCCCAATTATATACACACCGACCCATGAGGTCAAGTAGTTACTTTTTTTCTGTGTTTCTGCTCCCACAGTTCTTTCTCTGGATGTGGATAGTGTTCTTTCTCATAAGTCCCACAGAACTGTCTTGGATCATTGTATTACTGCTAGTGGAGAAGTCCACTACAATTGATTGTCTCACAGCATATCTTTAACTGTGTACATGGTTCTCCTGGTTCTGCTCCTTTCACTCTGCATCAATTCCTGGAGGTTGTTCCAGTTCACATTGAATTCCTCCAGTTCATTATTCCTTTTAGCACAATAGTATTCCATCACCAACAGATACCACAATTTGTTCAGCCCTTCCCCAAGTAATGGGCATCACTTCATTTTTACAATTTTTTGCCACCACAAAGAGTGTGGCTATAAATATTTTTGTACAAGTTTTTATCTCTTTGGGGTACAGACCTAGCAGTGGTATGGTTGGATCAAAGGGGAGGCAGTTTTTTAAAGCTCTTTGGGCATAGTTCCAAATTGCCATCCAGAATGGTTGGATCCATTCACAACTCCACCAGCAATGCATTAGTGTCCCTATTTTGCCACATGGGGGATTAATCTTTGAGGGTGCTCTATGACTAAGACCTAAAGAATCAAGCCTCCAGAAGGTTTGCAAGACAACTAATTTAATGGAGGATGAGAATTGGAGGTTCCCTCATTCTAGTCTGGAGGCAGAAAAGGTTATTAAAGAGCCCTTTAGAAGTTCAAAAATAATATTAGTCTAAAGAGAAATACCAAAAAGATTACAAAAAGGTATATCATTCATTGGCAAAGAAGGCTGTAGATGACATGTCTTCAGAGTGGAAAGCTATTATCACTTTATACTACAAGGGCAGGAAAAGTGTTGGAAGAAGAAGGACTTGGGTTTTGAGCCTAGCCTTCCTATGCCTCACCATTTGTGAAGAGATATAAATTTATTAATTTAATTTTTGAATTAAAAATATCCAAAATATAGATGATTCAGGTAGGCAGGAGGTAAGTGGTGAGGACAAGTGAAGTGAGGGTAATGGCATAATCAGAAGCAAAGAGAAGGAAAATACAACATATAGTTCATATAAGTGACCGGTCTGAAAATTTCACATCATCGGATGGTTGAAGCTTAAAGTGGAATCCAGGTGTCCTGATTTATTCCTGGTGACATTATATTTAAATTAGAGAAAACTTTAGGCAGGATTCTAAAATAAGTGAAATTTATGATCTCTCATCCCTTTTGTGTATCCCATTACTACCCTTAGCCTTCTCTCTATCTCTTCTTTGAGTACCCAGTACTGCCATGTCCTCTTACAATCTGGTATTTCACTAATAATTATTATTCTTCACTTCAGAGAATCATGGAAAGTTAGAAAAGAAAGGGAAGAGTCTATCAATCTTATATTTTTCATTTTAATAATGGGGAAAATAAGGTAAATATAGGAGAAATGACTTGCTCAAGACCTGATGACAAAGAATCCAGGAAGTAAAGTTAGTGATCCCTAGTCTCCTAATTCTAGTTAGTGAGTGTTTTTTTAAACTAACTATGCTATTTCTTCTAGGAATATTTACATATTAAGAGTATACCATCCAAAAAGAAATCCTAAAGGAATAATTTCTAATAGCAGAATTTTAGATATTCTCTTTCCTAGATGAGAAAGAGATACAAAGGCTTCTGAGTCACTTCTCAGAAAATCCCACATAAACTGTTGCTCATTTTGGCCACGTGTAAAACTGTTCTTTGCTGCTGGCTAAGGTCAGAGCTATGGGGATTAAAAGTTTTAGGGAAATTAAGGATATAGCCCCATACTAATTCAGTTTGTTCCTCAAAATAGTGCATTGTTTCCCATGCTTTCTGGGCTTCTATCTTGTCATCCTTCATGTATAACTCCCACTCCTGACCCCCACCTCATTAGTTCACTCTCCTGATTGTAGGCCAGAAGTCTAGGATGCTGCCCCAATGAACAAAGAGATAATACTTCATTTGGGAATTGCAAGGACATATGAGCAATTTTACATCATAAAATAAAGATAAGAGCAGATTATAAAAACATGAAAGTGAACAACCAAGAGCTTGCTGAAATAGGTTTTTAACCACTCAAGCAGCCAATCTACCTTGTTCCTTCATTATACTTGCTTTCCTAGTTCAGTGCTTTGCACTTGAGGGACCTGATACAAGATACTATATGATCCTTCCTCCGAATAAACATTAAATCCATTGATGATTTAAACCAGCATTTGCTAAGACTCAAGGGATTATTTCCTTTTTGATATCTAATGAGAAATGAAAAGGCAAAGAAAGGGACTCAATTCTAGGTTTATAATTTTGTTTGACTTTTTCAACCACATGAAATAGGGAGGCAGGCATTTGAGACAGACAGACTGACATGCATTTTCTGGCTAGATTCATGGTAAACCAAAAATTGTGATGCCCACACCTTCCCTAAGGCAATATAAACCATCTGCCTGACTTGTAAAGGAAACCAAAATTCCTCAGGAAGCTGTAAAATGCTTTTCAAGAATTATCAAAAATGAAAACAGCCTTTTGCTTTGAAGAAGACAGAGGCTGCCAAGCTCAACCTTAATTAAAAGAAAATGAAGGGGGGAGAACAAGAGAGGGAAGAAAAGGAAAGCAGAGAGGGAGGGAGAGAAATGAAATTTGGAAATTTCCTGTGTCTGATGGAAAAATTAAATCTACCACATGTTTATAAGTAGAATTATACCAAAAGGAGAGAGAATCTTGTTTTCTCTGACAGACTACTATAAAGACTGCCAAATGTTATATGCTAAAAGACATAAGAATCTTTTAGTTTAAATATTTTAATATTTGCTATATTTTAATAACCAACTATAGGGTAAAAAGAAAATGGATACTTGCTGGTATTCATAAGGGTTTTAGTATATTTATGGAAACCAGAATTACCGTCTTTTAACCCTATTGCTCCCAGATAATCCACAGTTACCTTAGGGTTATATTGAGAATAGAATATTAAAGAACATTTCAATATATGCCTTCTGCAGATATAACAGTCCTGTTTTAAAATCCATATGCATAAGTTGAACAATATATTTGTAATTTATGGAGTATACATTCTTAACACCTCAAATCTTGAGACATTTCTACAATTTACTTGAGATCCAAGTAGATTTTGCCACACTATGTTTTCTGCTAACTAGGACTTCTTTTTAAATTCCCTTATTTTAAAAAAATTCTCCTGAGAGTCCTTAATTCACTAAACAAAGTTCCCTCAGATTGTAAACATATGCAAGGCAGAAACACACAAGATGAGAAAACAAAAAAGCCTTATACGCAGCCTCCCTAGGACCAAGCACTTTCTAGTATCACAATAACGTGCCTTGAAGACAGATCTCTCAGGTCATTTTGGCTACCCATTCCTTATTCAAGACTGATCACCACCGGATATTTTGTTGTGGGCTTTGTCCAGATGGGTTTTAAATGACTTCAACCTTGGCACCTACCTCCTCACTTGAAGAATTTATTTTGGAGGAGGCAAACCTTCCCTTACAGACAGCACAGATGCCTCAGAAGCAAGCTATTTTCTGTGGGCAACTGAGAACCATGGCAAATAAATAAACAAAGATATTTAAACTCTGAGGAACTTGAGCTTTAAAAAAAACAGAATCACCTAAGAAGCCAAGGTATGTAAAGGAGACGTGGAGAAAGGTTAACCATGCTTGTGACTGTCCAGAGGCACTTTTCATTGCCCATCAATCCCATCCTTTTATATGCTGAAGTATTAACTGTGCAATGACAGGAAAACAGTACAGACCCCCTCCTCTTAGATACATCTAGAAAAAGGACCATGGTTTTCTTCCCCCTGTGGGATGCAGCACTTCTACAATGGCTTGATGCCTAGGGAACTTGATTAAAATGCCACCCACTCATAGGCAAAGGAAGAGGGGGAAAAAAGGACTTTTAACCTTTAAGGAAAAGCCAGTGGGAGCTCTCTACTGCAATGCAGCATTTCATGGAGCTCTGAGCATTCTGCAGTAACAGGAGGCTGGAACTCTGGCAAGTTTATTTTGTAGATTACTTTATCTGGAAAATGTGTAGCTGACAGAACAGTCTTTATGCAGTGTTACCTAGACTGTGCTATCCTGACATTTGGTTGTGCTCTGTACAAACAGAAATGCATAAAGACCAAATATGAGAACCACCACAAGGGCTGTCTTACTTGCATTTCTCAGTTTATCAGGCTGTCAAAACTCATCTGAGAGTCTTGCTAATGCATAGAATGTGTGGGAAAATGCCTTTTGTTTTATTCTTCTGCCTTCTGAATTTTTTGTTTTGTCCTTAAATGAACATATACCTCAGTTCAAACAGATAATGATCTATCACTTTCTCTTGCAATGCCACATACCTTTACATGATGATATTTCCAGAACTTCAAGATAGTAAAAGCATCTTTTCTTCAATAAGCTCTTTGTATCTAATTTTTTGTTTTTTATTTGTAGCAATCATTCATGCTTGAGAAGTAGTTTTCTAATCACGTGGGTTTAAGTATAATCAACATATATCATAGTCTTCTCTCCCTACTCTATCAAGCCCAAAAGGAATGAACATCAATTAACTGATGTTTCAGATAAAATTGACTATTGGCCCTCAATGAGAATGAGGCAATTGCACAATTATCAAATAATTATATTATTTTAGTTTGATTGCTTTATCATTTACCTTGTTATCTTTGTGTGTTTACCTATTGAATTCAAATATATTCACATTATAGGAGGGTCTTTCCTTAATTTAATCGCGGGTCAGATTGGGGGAAAAAAAAGGACTGTGCAAAACCAGTATAATTTGAAAAGCTTCAGCAGAGTTGACTGAAGCAAATATAGATAAATCTCTCCAATTCCTTGCCTGCACATCAGATTCCGACAGCAACAAGAACATCCCGTGGGTGGTTGAGTGGGAGGAGAGAGAGAGAGAGAGAGAGAGAGAGAGAGAGAGAGAGAGAGAGAGAGAGCAAACTCATAGGAAGGCACACTTCCTGCTCAACTCTTTCCAAAATGGCCAAATGATGAAGTCGAAGGTACTAGTGAGGATGGAAGGAAGACACTGATTCCTTTTGTGGTGTCTATTATGCCTTCATGCTTGCTGATCCAGAAACATGATTTGCATCCTGTAGCTTCTACACACCCTACATCTATTCTTTTTTTTTTTTTTTTACAAAAGAAGCCAATTGTATTGAAATGTAGCTATCAATTTTTTTTTAAGTTCATGAAGGGTAGCTATGTAGCACAGTGGATGGAGTGTTAGGCTTGAAGTTAGAAGATCCTGGTGTTCAAATATGGCCTGAGACACTTCCTAGCTGTGAGATCTTGGGCAAGTCATCTAACCCTGTTTGCCTAGACCTTGCCATTCTGTCTCAGAATTGTTATCAGGAAAGAAAGTAAGAGTATTTTTTAAAAAAAGGTCATGGACCTAATCCAACTGCTTTATTCTGAGAATGAGAAAATTAAAGGTTAGGGAGATTTATTGATTTGCCTAAGGTCAAATAGCTAAGCTAGTAAGTGGTTGAGACTTTAATCCAAGTTTCCCTACATCTATTCTTGAGATAACTCCAGAAGAAACTTCCTGAACTGGTCTCTTCTCCATCTCAAAATGCCTTTGGCTGGCACATTGTTCCTTTTCCTGGGAACTGTCTATCAATGGCTGCATGAACACATTACAAATGTTGTACAGGGGATGCCTGTTCAGGCATGAGTTGGACCTTTGAGGTCCTTGCCAGCTCTGATGTTTTAGAATTTGTGTGATTCTTTGATTCCTTGGTCATTCTGATAAGAAGGGGAGGGGGAAGCTGCTACAATGAAAGGCTTTCTTTTTAATTTTATTTTTTTTCACAATAAAAGGTCTTAAGAAATATGTACTACTCTGCTAATGATTCTTTAGAGAAACCCCAAAGATTATGAAGTTGTAGCAAAGCAGTTTAACTTAGATATTTTCCTGTCTCTCTATTTTAGCTAGTCCAAATTGTGGTTCAATTCATTTACCAATATTTAGATTTTAAAATCCATTTATAGCTTACAAATCTTTTTTTTATATTTCTGATCTGGCTTGTGTTTCTGATTTTGCTACATGTTCCTCAGTTAAGAGGTCACACAGCAGGGAGGATAACCTGGACTTGGAGTCAACAGACTGCTTCAAATCCTGAGTATTCAGGCAATAGCTATGCCATAATAGGCAAAGAATTTAATTCCACAGAGACTCTCTGTCTGTAATATGGGGATGATAATACTTGTACTAGCTACCTTACATAGCAGTTATTAATATGTATTTCATGCCAATTCAGAGAAAGTCTACAACCAGAGGAAAAATTCCTTGAGTTCATCCATGTAATATTGAGGTTTTTTTGTTTGTTTTTTAAAAAAATAACACACACTTTCTGTCCTGGAATTGATAATAAGCATTGATTTTAGGGCAGAGAATTGATAAGGGCTAGGCAATTGGTTTTAAGTGACATGTCCAGTGTTATATAGCTAGGAAGTACCTGAGGTGAGATTTGAACCCAGGACCTTTTTTACTCCAAGTCTGGCTCTCTATTCCCCATGCTATCCAGTTGCCCCTACCCATGTAATATAACAAGATTAAAAAATTAGAACAGATGAATATCTTTCTTACAGAAATACTGGTCGAGCTTTGGACTGAAGGTCATCCTCTAAAGATGGAGCTTATGCCCATACATTCGACTATGGCAATCAGTCAGCTCTCCAGTAATTCCCATCTTACTGTGAGTATTGTTTTTGGATGAAGCCTATGATTTCAGGGGTTTAGTGAATACCCAGTGAGAAAAGGCCCTCTACCCACACAGACTGGCACCTGCTTTGCAACCTACAATCTTAAAGAGTTTCCACAGGCAGGGAAATGTCCACAACTTCATTTATTAATACAACCCTTTTTTGTCTCTTATGAATGAAAAACCTTTTTAAAAGCTTGTAAAGGACATTAGAAGGTTCTAGCAATGTGCTTGGCATACTGGTATGGCCTGGCATATAAGAAATCCATTATTGGCAACCTAAAATAGAAACCAAAAACAATGCTTCTTCTAAGCCTATAGCAAATAATTCATTCAGTCATATAATGTAAACTAACTACCAAATCCAAATGTTTGAGAATTAGCAGAAAAGAAATTCCTATGGAGAGTATGTTTCAGTAAAGCTAATTATGCAATGACTGGCACCTTGAAGAAAATAGCAAGTTGCCATATATTTGATTTTTTTTTGAGACTGGGGTCAGGGAAGAGCTTTTCCTACATGCATGATGGGAACCCCAGTCTTTCAAAGAGAACTTCTTGCTCTTCTTTTAAAATTTTTTTTAAATTTTCACTTTGAATTTAACTGACACCAGACAAAGTGGGTATTTCCATATATATAGTAGGATAGAAAGAGAGGATTTTACAAGTAACTGGATTTCTCTGCTTTTCTTTAAAAATATGTAATTCACTTAATCAGTAGCTTTCTGGCTTATTTGTGATTCTGTGCTTTCTTTTATTCTCTTCTGGGCAATGTTTATTTATTTATTTTTATTTCATTTCTTCTTAAAACCTTGCCTTCCATATTAGATCAATACTAAATACTGGTTTCAAGGCAGCAGAGTGGTAAGGGCTAGGCAATGAGGGTTAAGTGACTTGCCCAGGGACAAACAGCTAGGAAGTGTACGAGACCAGATTTGAACCTAAGACCTACTGTCTCTAGGCCTGGCTCTCTATCCATTGAGCCACCCAGCTGTCCCCATTAAATTTTTTTTTTTAAAAAGGTATCTAAATGACTCTCTTTTCTTTTTTTTCAGGGAATAGACAGAGTGCCAGGCCTAGCATGAGGAGGATGTGAGTTCTGTGTGACTATATGACCCCGAGAAAATAATTTAATCCTGTTTGCCTCAATTTCCTCATGTGTAAAATGAGTTGAAGAAGAAGATGGCAAACCACTCCAGTATCTTTGCCAAGAAAACCTCACAAGGAGTCATGAAGAGTCAGACATGATTGAAATGAATGAACAGCAATCTCTATCCCTCCTTCTCTCCTACCTTCGTCCTCACTGAACAATGAGAACATGATAATATTTATTGTCTTTATTCCTTCTCTAGCAGCCAAAGAAGATAAACTTCTCTTAAGCCAATCAGATAAAAATAATTCTAAAATCACCTCAAGTTAACCTTGATTGATTATTGGCTCATGCCCTACTGCCATAAAACTGGGAAAACCATAGGTGAGTCCTAGTTCCCAACCCTAGTTTTGATGGTGTTCACCCACCCCACAGGACCTTATCTTTTCCTTCCATTATCATTGGGCCAACTGCTAAAAGACCAAGCCTCCAACAGCTGCCATAATGTTAACAAGAGCTAAAGACCTTGCAGCAAGTGGTACCACCTCTGCCTACAAAATTCCAGCCCAAACAATCTGCTCTGAGCTGTAGACAAATCAGGAGAATGTGCTTATGACTCAGCCTGTTAAGTAGGAGGATTGTTATTGTTATTTTAGTTCTTGCCAGGAGATGTATGCAATTTCCCCTCTTTCTATCTTGTTTTAGGCATGGGAGAGTCCCCTTCAAATCAGACCCCTCTACCGTGTGTGTGCACATACGATACAAGGGACTTGGAGTTAGAACACCTGGGTTGGATTCTCCTCTCCAAGACCCAGTTTCTTTACCAGTAAAATAAGGGAGTTAGATAAAAAAAATCTCTAAAGCCCTTTCCCACTATATGATCCTGAGTATAAATAGAGATAGAAGTATTCTAGGGCCTGCAAATTCTTTCTAGTTTATGATGAATGTTAGAGTAATAGTTTATAAAGATAACATTTAATGCTAATTTTCTAACAAACTTTTCATTTTAAAATATTTTTAGTCTCTTTTAAAAATAATTTACCTAAAATGTTCTGGTATTGGGGATGGATACTGATGGAACCGTGATTAGTATAACTCAGAATATTCTTTTCCAGAGAAGATGACTTAAAGTTTTAAATTTTTTTTCTTTTATTAAAGTCCCTGGGGCATTGTGGCTGTATTGTATTTCTTCTTGTCAAATAGCTAAAAAATCTTTAGTGATATAAGCAATTATAACAAGTTACTGATTCTCTCACTATATATATTTTAAAATCAGTTCAAATTGAAGGAAACAGTAGCTGACAGGAAGGTTCTCTCTGTTGCTTTCTTTGTTTGTATCTCTGTCTATATCTCTCTTTCTCAGCTTTCTCCAGAACAGTACCATTGCTGATATACAGAGGCCATATTTTCCTTTTCCTTTCAGGACTAATAGGCTGGATTTTCTACTTCATTTTTGGAGGGAAATTAGGCACCAGCCCCAAGTACACACAATGAACCAATTACAGACAAAGTATTCCAAGTCCAGTGATCTAACTACTGAGTATTTCCATTTCTTTTGCCCTTGGAAAACCCTACAATCATTAAAAGTGGTGATGAAAGAGAAAATCTAGTTAGGGTTTCTTTTGAACTTCTTACATGCTTCGCTTATACTCTCTTAGGGTGCAGGATTGGGAAATAGTCCACAGCAATCAAACTATAGTATTTTCCTTTTAAGTTTCTTTTAAATTTAAGAGGTTTTGTTTACCCAGGGTTGTTTCTGGGGAAATGAAACAGATTATCATTATTATACCATATGAAAATACAGCATGGGCTAAGTATCCCATTAGACTCGAATGACTCAAGGAACCTATGGAGAAACTACCGTTCTACTAGGAAAATATATAAGGATAGAGTGTAAGAAAAGTTGAATTCCTTACTAATAAATTAAGGATTATCATCTAATACATTCAATGAAAAAGTGCTAAAGCATTTGTTATGTACAAGTGTATAAGATTTGGAGCAGGGAAATACAAAGATAAATAATGATTGTCCCCATCCTCTGCATTCTTATAATATAGGAAGGGAAAGGAGATGAAGATATTTATTGACAACCATAATACAAGGCCATATGAGAGCAGTGCCCAGATAAAGAGCCATAGGAGTCCCGAAATGAGCAAAGTCACTTCTTGTGTGATCAAGGAATTTCTCTCTATGACTGACAAGTCATTTCCCTTCTTTGGAAACCCTTCTTTTACATCTGTGAAATGAAGAAGCTCTAATAGAGGAAACTTTGAGGTCCTTTCTAGTTCTAAATTTATGAAACTATTGGTTTTGAATTTTTTGCTCCATCCTTGTGGTGTTTAGATTATATGGTGAACTTGACTCTGGCTCTATGAATCATATTAACCATTGCAGAGATTCCTGACTACCATATAAGCTCCATTTAACTGAGGCATCGCACGAGAGTTAGCAATTGAGTTGCCTTTGAAGGAGGGTATAGGTTTAGATTGTGGTTCAGTTGTTTCAGTCATGACTGGCTCTTCATGACCCCATTTGGAGTTGGCAAAAATACTGGAGTGGTGTGCCATTTCCTTCTCTAGCTCATTTTACAGATGAGGAAATTGAGGCAATGGGCTTAAGTGATTTGCTCTGGGTCACATAGCTATTTAAGTGTCTGAGATTGGATTCAGAATCAGTAAGATGAGTCTCTCTGATTTCAGGTCCAGCACTCTATCTACTGCATTACCTAAGCTGCCTAAGTTTAGCTAACAATATGAAAAGCTGACATTTTATAGCATGGCAAATTTTCCAAGTCTACTATACCTATTTACTCTCAATTCTGACAGCAATCTCATAAGTATTATTATTCCTGTTTTATAGATGAAGAAGACAAGGTTCACAGAGGTTCAGTGACTTTATCATGGGTCACACAGAGAGTAAGTGCCACTGGGAGGATTCAAACGTACATCTTGTTGACTCTAGTGTACCACAAGTGAAAGGGCAGGAGAAAATGTGCTTCACACATGGGGACAAATTAGATAAAGAGAAGGAAGGAGGAAAATGGGGAGGCCCACTTGGGGAACAGTCAGTAGTCTAGTTTCACTAGAGCAAAGTGTATATGAAATATGGAAAAAGTCAGAAAATTATAATACTTAGACACATATATTATAATTGGGAAGTTCAGGATCTTTGAATGTTACATCTCAAATTTGGGAGATTCAGAGAATAAGGTTACATATCACTGGCAGAAATAGGAATGTTGGGGGTAACAGCATGTTTTTTTGTTTTTGGATAGTGGAGGGGTATGATGCATCTGTGGAATTTGAGGTGGCAACTTACACCAAGATAGAAATGTCTAGTGAACATCTAAGTAGTGCAGAGCTTGGAGTCAGGAAGATCAGAGCTTAAATATTAAGTAAGTAACCTCTCTTATTGCAGTTTCATCATATGCAAAATGAAGATAATTATAGCACTTAATTCCCTGAATATTGTGAGGATCAAATATCGAAATAATATATATGTATATATTATTTCTATACATACTTATTTGTACAGTCATTTCAGTTGTGTCCAACTCTTTGTGACCCCATTTGGGATTTTCTTGCCAAAGGTACTGGAGTGGTTTACTATTTTCTTCTCTAACTCATTTTATAGATGTTGAAGCCTGAGGTGAACAAGGATAAGTGACTTGCCCCAGGTCATACTGCTAATATGTGTCTGAGATTGGATTTGAATTCACGGAGGTGGATCTTCCTGACTTCAGGCCAAGCATTCTATCTATCCACTGCACCACCTAACTACATGGTTTGGAGGGCACACACACACATACACATTCATACAGTCCTTTGCATTATATTTAATATATATATTATATAATGCACTAAATATAGCACTTTAAAGAGTCTTATAAAGGCTAGTTATTATTATTATTGTTATCATCCTTTTTGTTGCTGTTGTTACTTATAAATGTGGTTCTGGAGTTTAAGGGGGGAGAATGATGACTGCTAATTGAATGGAGTTGGAGATCACAGAATGACAAGATTTCAGAACTGGAAGAGATCTCAGGGCTCATCCAGTTTAACTTTCTTATGTTAACTAAAAGAAACTGTCCCAAGAGGTCAAGTGAATTATTTAAGATTACACAGCAAATTAAATAGTGGTGAACAGTGTTCTATGTTGCAGAAAGATCAGTGGAGGTTCAATTTGGTGACTGGAAGGTCACTGGTGATTACTGACAGCACTTTCCGTAGAGTAAAGGTGAGATAAATCAGATTGCAGGAGACCAAAGAGTGAATAAGTGGTTCCAACATATATCAAATTGCTCTTTCCAGAAGTTCAGAAATGAAGGAAAGACAATCACAGGAAGGTTGCTTGAGAAGGTAGAGAGAAAGAGAGAACGTTTTCAAATACCATATTTCTAAGAACAAAAAGAGAATATTGGAAAGAGTAAAGATATGCATAAGAAATAAAATGATTGCTCATTGCTCAAGGAAAAGACAAATAATAATGGGGAGAGAACAGGATCAAGGAGGTTTTACCCTTGGCAAGAAGGGCCAACTCCTCTTGTGACAGGAACAAATGAAGGAAAAAATATATAAGCCTATAAAGAAATTTCATGACATAGAGAACTAAAACTGAGGCAGCTCCTGTTAAAGAGCTATAATTTTCTCATTGGGAGGCAAGCTCATAGCAAGGCAGGGATGATGCTCTGAACTTGATGAAACTAAAAGAATTGTAGTATATATCTGATAAGGGACAAATTAGAAAAAACTCTCAAGGAAAATGGAGGGCCTACATGAGATTAGATTTCATAAATTGGCAGCATATTGAAATTAAATCAGTTTAGAGACTTCTCCCCTCAAGAAGAATAGAGAAAGAGTTAAATCAAGAAATTGTGAGAAATTGCTAGGGATGTGGATTAAAAGGAAAAATCCAATAACAGCAACAACCATCAAGGGGAAGGCAATATTCAAAGGTGAAGGTTGAAATGGTTGGCCATGGGATCATTCAAAGGTTGAAATGGTTGGCCATAGGATCAGGTTTGGGTATATAGGCATTCAGAACAGAGGAGTTAGAGTAGAATAAGGAAAATCAAAGGCTTAGAGTTCTTGATGAGAGCACAGAGAATACTTGGTAGGATAAAAAGCATAACAAAAGTGAGAAAGTATATGATTGTAGACAGAGATTGACATTTCATATTTACAAATCTTGGCAGGAAAGTAGTTTATAGTAATGGCGAGACTTAAGGTGTCTTAGAGGAGGGAGTTAAGGTATCTTAGGGGAGTGGTGGAAATAGAGTGAGATGGGCATCACACAAGATAAGGAAATAAGGGACTCTGAAGCCTTGTTTGAATGGTTACCAACACAGAGATTGGAGTTACTGAAAATGGTGGTTGGGGGGGTCTTATTAGAGAAGTCTGTAATCAGATGCCAAAACCATTAAGGAAAGTGAATTGTTCTGTGAAAAGAAGAGAGGAAAGAAAGGATGCTCTAAATGGTTTGATTAATTTCAAAGAGGTAAAAATTGTTGAGTGATGGTGGCAGAGGAATGGTATGGATATAGTCCCAGGAATTAGTGAGTACAAGCAGAGTGATGTGCAATAATATTTGGACATTTTCCTTCATAGTAGAATGTAAGTGCCCTGAGTGAAGGGACTGTCTCACTTTGGTAATGCAAACCTCAAGTATCTAATATATATATATATATATATATATATGCATATATATATATATGACTATACAGAATGAATATAAAAGAGAATAAATACAAAAAGTATTCAGGGTAGTTAAACAAAAAATTGGTGATGAGGTACCTGAATTGGAATGACCAGTGTATAAGAATGGGAGAATATCCATGGGGAACAGTCAGTTATGATGGGACTAGAAAGGATAGGTTGGGGCCAGGTCTGGAAGGTCTTTAAGAGTCAAACATAAAAGGTTCATATTTTATCCTACAAGCAATAATAGGAACAATTTGTTGTTAGTACTGAACTCAAAATCCTATCAGATTGGAAGAAACTTTTTGAGCCTGTTCTGCCTTGTAGCATCCAGGATTAACTCCACATTGTAATGCACTGAATATTTGAAAGGAGTAATCAGATTAACTGAATTAGGTTTAGTTCCAGCTTTGTCATTAACTAGCTATTTAATCATAGGCAAGAAATTTTTCTCTCTGGGATTCACTTTGTTCAACCAAGAAACAAAGAGGTTAGATTAGATTTCTTGTAGAATCCTTCTCTAGTCTAGACTTAAATCAATAAAAAAGTGGCATTCTGTTATCCAACAAGAACACAGTGCAAACATTTAGTCTTTCACAATGTTATAAAAGCTATGTGCCTCAGAGATACTCTAAAGAATTAATGACGATATTTGATAAGTCAGCACCAGCATGTGAAATCAATGTCCCATATTCTTATTACTACAATAAATTCAATCAGTTATTTACTTTTAAATGCAATTTTGGTACATCATGAGCCAATATGAGTATAGGTGTTTTATAGTTCATAGATATATTTATTTTTATCTGAAGTCGTTGGTAGGATTGTTTTTTTCAGTAATGAGATTTTTTTAAACTCCAGAATCCTTCAGTAATTACATAGTAGTAGAAAGGGTCTTACTTACCTAGTTAAGCTGATGGCAAAGAAGCAAGGATGTTATGTTATCCTCTTAAAGGATCAATAAGATGATTTTGGTTTCTAGAAAGAAAGGTAGGAAACCATTAATAACTCCTAAGTATTTTGTATAAGACACATTTATTGAAAGAGAAAAATAGGAGAAAATAAATTTCCTCAGGTCAATCATATAAAGGGAATGAATAGGCACTCTTAAAATTGCAGTTCCCTTATCTGGGAGACTACAAAGTAATGAGATAGAGGCACATTAGGCCAATCCCCTCCTTCAGCACACACATCTAAGATGCTGCTGTGGTGACTTCCTCTCTTTTTATCCTGCCATTCCAAAGGCTCTATTTGCCAATCTTTTAGCTGAAAAAGCTGAAATGCTCCTTTGGGTTATGTCAAGAAGTTCACATAAAGCACCAGTTGAAGAGGTTTGGTAAGTAAGTGTAGTTTGTCAAGAATGAACATATTTATCATTTTTTCATCATTACAGGAAGATAATTTTATAATGCCAAGTAATTGGCTAGAAAGCTTAAGAGTTTATTCACAATGCCCAACAACTAAATTGATTGAATTTTAACTACATTTTTTGGTATTATTTTAAAACTAAATGACCTTGGTAGTGTCACAGACTCCTAATCCTCAGATTCCAGGTTCTAATACATCTTTTATTCTCTTCATATACTCTGTGTTCAAGGCAACCAGACTATTCTTCCTCCTGGATTCTTAATTGACTTTCTCTTATCTTCATGCCTTTGTTCTTGTCACTGCCATGCTTACAATCTCACTATGGAACTCTTTCCCTTCTTTCAAGGTTTAATTCAGGTGCAACCTCTTTTAAGGAGAATTTCCTAAATTTCTTGCCTATTCTTTATCCTTGAATTTCTTAGAGGATTTCATCTGGCTTTCATTTTTGCATTTAAAAGATACTCTGTTTTATCACCTCAGGAGGTCATGAGCTACTTGAAATCAAAATCTATGTCATATCCATCTTTGTATTCCTAATGCTGAATAAGGTTTAGCATGTAGTTGGCACTTAATAAATATTTGTTGAATTAAATTTTCTGGGCATAGTTTCTTTTAGAATAGCCAGGTCTCCCTATAATGTATAACTTATGATTATGTTATGGTTTCATTTTAAGGATTTAGAAAACTCACAAGTATTATTCCTTTGTTCAGATAGTTTAGACTATTTGAGAAAGGCCCTGGAAGAATCCTGAACACATATTATTAAGTCTAATATGAACTTCCAACCCAGTGATTATGGTAGAAGTTGGCTAGATTATCCTTCCAAACCCATTGGTTTATGTTGTTTATTTCTCTGGGTTAACTCAGTTTATTCAGAACTCGCTTTCTGGCTTCTCTTTACTCCAATCTACTCCTGGGGAGTGCACAGAAACTCAAAGAATGTTAAAGAGTTGAAAGGAATCTTACAGGCCATCTAGTTCATGCCCTTTATTTTACAGATCAGGAACATAAGACCCAGAGAAGGGAAAAGAAGTTATTTGCCCAGTGTCACATGCTGATAAGAGAGTCAGAATGAATTTGAACTCAACTTTTCTGCCTCCAAGTTCATTGTTCTTTTACTTCCAGAATTTTTCTTTCTGTAGCTTCAATTTTAACTTCTACTGCCAACCATATCCACTACATATGACTTTTCCTATCTTTGTTTTGAGGCTTGTACTAAAGATTTTTTTCTTATTTCAAATTTTATAATTTTTCTTTGTTTTCACAATAGAATATGTCAGTAATTCTTTAACTGTACTTTTCAACCACTGCAGACAGAAATGGGATACTATGAATAGGAAACATGCTGCCTGAAACAAACACTATAATATGTTTAATTACATATTATTTGGATGTCATTGTGACAGCTTGCTTCCTCAGTTGACATTGCCTTTAGACTTTGCTCTTATGATATCTTCTTCATAAATATTATATCAGAGAGTATGTACTTTTAAAAACATGATAATTCTAGCAAGTAGCTGGTGACTGGTTGGTCCTGCTAGCTCTTCCAAAAAGGTCATCATTACCCCTAATACAATAATTAACTGAATGAAATAAGTGCTACAGGATGGAGGGTCTAGCCCAGGATGCATTGATTTTTCCCAGCCACAGGATGCGGAGGAATTTTTAAACAAGGTAATTAAATTTTCTCTGGCTTTGTGGATTGAGTGACACAATGAAGGCAACTGAACCTATTAGACATCTGAAGTTTTAAAAAGACAATCTGAGAGTATTGTTGCTAAGAAATTCTTCTTGTTTCATTTTAGAAGTTGGTCTCTTAATCACTCATAACTTGACACAAATACATTTATAAAAAGGTATAGTGTTTACAAATTTCTGGGTTAAGTTACCATTTGGTTAAATTAGTGTCTCTTTAGGGGGAAAAGCAGAAATGCATAGTAGTCTTTAGTTATCTCTGTATTAGCACATATATCTAAATTCTGTGCAATTCAGAGACATTACTTTAAAGTGATGATGTTAAGATATAGCTCTAACTCTACTCAAACTTAGGCTGATAGTGGTGGGTTTTTTTGTTTGTTTTTGTTTCAACTAAGTTCATTTGCTTGACTGCCCTTCTAACTAGGACTGTATGATTTGAACAGTGACAAATCTGATTGTATTTTGTAGCTGTATGATAGTGTTTCAGATCAGGTGTTTGCAAAGAAAAAAAAATATAATCACGTTTTTGTACTCCATTCCATTTTTAACTCAGTGCCTTGGTCATAGTAGTTCCTCAATAAATACTTATTAAATGAATAATGAATGAACTGCAAGAAAAAAATTTCTTCTTTCTACTATCTCCTTATACATGCCATTTTCCTATATTAATATGTAGGTTCCTCAAAATAAAAAAATAACTGTCTTAGTTTTTTTTATTAGTATTACTGGTCCTTAGCACAATGCCTGATACATATTGTAGTGGTAAATAGATTTTTTAAAGTCAGTCATTTATTCATTCATTCTTTTAATTCCACATTAAGTCAATGTTTGTTATTTTATTACATAGCTTTTTTCTTAAACCCTTATCTTCCACTTTAGAATCAATACTTAGTATTGGTTCCAAGGCAGAAGAATGATAAGGGCTAGGCAGTTGGGGGTAAATGCCTTGCTCGGGGTCACATTGCAAGGAAGTGTATGAGGTCATATTTGAACAAGAACCCTCTCCTCTCTAGGCTGCCCCTCATTATCTTTTTATCTTTATCATTATATTATATTATATTATCAGTTTTATCTTTGCATATTGTTAAATGTATATATGTTGTATACACACATATACACTGCAGCTGATAAAACTGATCAAAGGAGAACATTTATAGAAATAAAATAGAAACATAATTCTCTAAAATTTTTTTAAAGCCCTTAAATTTTATACTGTATTTTTTCTTACTTAAAAAAGTATATTAACTAGAGATTAAAAAGGATCTTCAGTTACTACATGCTTTGGCATCCATTCCCATTCTAATTAAGGGAATTTAGTGAGCAAACCTAGAGAGAGATATTGAGGAATTGGGGTTTCAATTCTTAGTTTGGTTTCCATTTCTCAAGAGGCATTTAAAAATTAATTCAAATGAAAGGCTGTTTGACCTAACCTCTTAGAAAAAAACAGATGTAGAAATTGTAGAATCCAAAAAATATTACAAACCATCCCTTCCTTCTTCATCTTCAATATTATGTGTTCCAAATCTCCAGAATTACTTCTACTAGTTTTTGGTTAAAACATATTATGTTCTTTTAAAATTATTTATCCATACACGGTCACTCCTACTTAAACCTGATCTTGAATTGGTCATAATATCCCTCTTTCCAGTCTTTAAAAAGATTAAAATTTCCCAGAAGTGAGTACTGACTCTAATGATACCTTATGAGATAGATAAATTCTTTATTTTCAATTTCATGATATGCTATGGTCAAGATGCCTTACAGCCTTGTGACTGAACTTGGGATGAACATTTCCAAACACAATCAAGAGTGACATACAGTCAGATATCATGTTACTGAGTCACTACTATGGAAATTTCCCAACTGGTGAGTACCTGCTAAGGTTTCTACTCCCATAAAAAAGAGTAATAGAATTTAGAGATCAAGTCCAAACCCTTCCTTTTTATAAATCAGGAAACCAAACCCCAGCAGGCTTAAATATCTTCTATTAGGTCAGGGGGTTGTAAGTCATAGAAGCATGATACATACTCGAGTATTTTGATTTCAAATCTAGCATTCTTTCTGCTGTAAGAATTCTGGGTATAGAATTTGTCTGACAAAGGCCCAAGAACAAATCTTACAGAGAACTGTCTTTGAGACCTAAGCCCAGGAAGGCTCCCTCACAGGGTTAAAGAACTTATTGTTTTAACAAAAGAAACTTTAAAAATAAACCCTTGCTGCATTTGTGTGCAATACATAACACACTTACAAAATTAACTATCTTAAAATATGTTCCATCAAGAGCATCACTTTGTTATAGGGGGCTCCACAGGGGTTTTGTCAGTGGACCCCAAACTGAAATGTTTCAAATTGCTGGAATCCTGGGTTTTGCTTCTCAGAACTAATCTTAATTGCTTAATTGGGATCATTATTCTATTCAGCCTGCTCTGGAATTCACAAGGGTTCCTTTGTAGTACATCCCTACTACCATCAATCTACTCCCCTAGATTTTGAACAGTGCTTGTGATTCAGTGTACTTATGTCCATAATCACAGCATTTCTGCTATTGGGGACTGAATTACTAATATTGTTGGGAAAATATCCATTATCCAGCCAATCTTTGAAGCAGCAGGATGGCTGCCAGTGCACATTCATTTACCCTAACGTGTTACTGAATGACTTCCATCTCCCTATGACATTTCCATTCCAGGCAGTTGTTACCACTACTCATTTGTGGCCAAGATAAAATACATAAAACATAGAGGACTAAAGCTTTTTATTTTTTGCTAAAAAATAATCCAGATCAAATCTTTTTTTTCTTTATGAGATTTTGTTTTGTTTTGTCTTTTAAACCAGTGTTTCTTATAAACAGAATTCTGTCTCTGGCAGAAAAAATGATTTGAAATGTTAAAAATAATTGAATGGATAATGACTAGGATGAAAAACCAAACATCCTTCAACAATGTCTACAGAATTCTTATTATATCTCAGGTACTGTCCCAGGAGTTGGAGATGCAAAGATAAAATAACCACAGCAAAAACAACAAACCAAACAATAATGTCCTTTGCCCTCAAGAAGCTTCTATTTTACTGGAATGATACATTTAGTACATAGATAAAGTGTTTATATTTTGTATTAGTCCATTATGCAACATAAATACTATGTTTATGCTATATTTTCATATTTATATGATATATACATTGTTGTATATTATAACTTGTTATCTAAAGTATTATATACAAAGTAATTTCAGGAGAGCATGGGCACTAACAATATCTAAGGCTGGATTAAAGATCAAAGGTGAAAGAGGTGGCATCTTGCTTAAATTGAAGGTTGAGGAAGTATAGGTCAATCTATGTAGTTATGAAATAAGTATTCCTTTTGGAGCTTGAATTAGATGATAAAAGGGCTTTGTGACAGTGGGCAACAAAAGTCATGTATGAGAAACATTGTATAAGTAATCCAGAGACAAAAGAGGGAGCACAACGTGGGAGGAAAAAAAATAAGCCAAAGTGAAGGGTATGGAGAAGAAAGAAGTATATGAAGATTGGAAAAGAAGGAAGGAGCCATGTTATAATGAGGTTTAGAAAACCCCAAAGAACTTACATTTCTTTCTACAGATCATAGAGAACTCTGTACTAGTGCTCTTTGAACAGGGGGTAATAAGTTCAGAGTTATACTTTAGAAAAATCATCTTGGCAGTGGAGTGGAGAGGAGAGACACTTGAGGCAGGGAGATTAATCAGAAAGCTCTTGCAAGAGTACAGGCAAAAGGCGATGAAAGGCAAACTAGGGCTGTGTAAGTGGAGAGATAGGAACATATATGAGAGATGCTACAGATGTAGAAACCACAAGATTTGGCAATTGATTGAATGTGTTAGGTTGAGTGAGAGAGAGAGGAGTCAAGCACGACACTGAAATTGAAATTCTGGCTGACTGAGAGGATGGTAAGGATTTGGAAGTTCATAAGAGGAAAAGGTTTTGAAAAATGACAATGTTAAGCTTATTTTAAGAAATTTTTCTGTCCACCTCCTCCAAAGAATATCAACACAGGCTAGATCCTATTTAAAGGGTTTGAAACTAGGAAGAATTGAGAGATTATTTAGTCAAACTCCCTCATTCCAAGGAAATAGTCCTTCCTGAGGAAATTGAAATCTGGGGACTAGAAAGGATGTGCCAAAGGGCCTCAATGAATTATTATCAGAGCTAGGATTTGAATACATGTTTAAGGACTCTAAATTCTGAGCTCTAGGAAAAGTTCTTTCTTTTACTCTCAGTTTTCTCATTCATAAAATGAGTATTAATTACATCAAAGATTTCAAACTCCCAGCCTACAGGTTACATGTGGGTTTACAAAACTCCCAAGTATGTCCCAAATTAAATTAAAGTGTAACTGATAGAGAAACAACTATTGGAGTGAGAATGCTGATTGAAGCATGCAATTTTTCACTTGTTTACTTGGATTTTGGTTTTATATGATTATCCTCTTAGAAAAATGAACAATATGGAAATATGTTTTGCGTGATAATACATGTATAATTTAGATCAAATTGCTTGCCAGGCTCCAGGAAGGGAAGGGAAGGGTAGGAAGGAGACCATTTAGATCATACAACTTCAGAAAACTTATGTAGAACTTGGTTATTACATGTAATTAGTAAAATAAAATATCTTTAAAATAAAAAGTATAACTGGTAAATTTTAACAAAATAAATACAAACACAGAACAACAGATAATTTTTGGTTTTCCAAGTTATCATGCAAGGAACATGTTTCAATATGAGCTTGACACCACCTATCTTATAGATTTGTTCTGAATTAAAAAAAGTTAAATGTGTTATATTTCAGAATGATATCCAATATCTATATGATAATTCATAATAGTATTCGGGATCCTAAAGGCACAAAATTAGTATGGAAGAGTTAAAGAAATATGAGTAAATCAAGTGTATTGAAATTTCTTAAAATATATTGGGACAAACTCTTCCAGGGAAAATCTTTGAAAGAAACACCAATTGTGTGAAAAATCCACAGGTTCCAGAAACTCCGGATAAGATAATGCAGCCTCTTTCCTCTTAACACATGCTGACTCTTTTTGGTTTCATAACTAGGAACAAAATAAATTGTTACTGTAGAAATTGGCCCTGACATTCAATGAACATACAGCAGCAGACAGACAGAGTCCAGGTGCCAATAACTATGAATTCTCTTAAACTACTCAGTTTTCATCTACTTAAAAACCAGGACAAGTCTGAGGCCACCTTTGGGAAGTGGGGAGTTCAGAGGAAATATAGCACTATGTACCTGACAGAAGCCCATCTGTTGTTTTGTTTCCAAATTTCATATTAGGCATAAGCCTTAATGCTAATTTATGCATTAACAAAAATAAATGTGATGCAGCTCTGAAAACTAATATTAGGCAATGGCCCAAAACACTCCAGACAACCTGTACTCTAGGACCAGATTGATCTTCCTAGAATAATGCACCAATCATATCACTGCTAAGAAAAAAAAAATCCAAAGCCCCACCTTTCAATGGCCCCATTCCATTCTCTACAATCTGACCCCATGCTAATCTCACCTTCCAACTACTCTCATTGGTATGCTTAGCAAATGGAAAGCTAATTGGATTTGGAATCAGAGTACCCAAATTCAGATATCCATTCTACAACTTGTTATTTGTATAGTCTTGGGCAACTCTCTGGAGTCCCAGTTTTTCACCTGCAAAATGGGAAAATACTTATCCTACTTACTCTCCAGTACTATTAGGAAAATGTTTCATATGCATGAAAACACTATAAAGTATGAGCAATTATTTTAAAAATAGAAAAAAATACCTCCTACTATTGGGGATCATTGAGTTTTGAGAAGAGCTTTAGAAAATTGATTCCCTCCCCAACTCATAAGCAACCTTTGAAAACATATGGTATATGTGAAACCATCTAGCAAAGTACCATATACACAACAGGCAAACAATAAATATGTATTGCTTTGATTTATTTGACCTGGCTCTTCTCAAATAAATTATAAACCTGAGGATAGTGATGGTTTTATAGCTATCTGTATTCTTCCAAAAGACTTATCAAGTACATATAGTGTGTATACAGTCAAATTTCAATAGATTTGATTATTTGATGGATCAATTTCTCTGTCTCTGGTTCATGAGGAAGATACAACCTTTAGATTCACAGCATTTCCATCAATTATCAAAATCTGCAAAAACCTTAAAAAGTTTTTGGCTGCTAATTACCTCTAAACTATCCAGGCTAACACCCACTCAAAAACTATGCCTGTGGCAATGCATAATCACATGGAAATCTATACATATGGGAAATCACAGGAAAGTAAGAAGGAGGACAACAGAGAGAATACCTGTGGAGAGGTAAATGAAAACATTATAAAGCATCCCAAATCAGATTCACTGCAGGGACCACTATTGATTCCTGAGAAGAGTGGATGAAACCCAATCTCTTCCAGATTGTTGGTTTTACTGATTCTTTGTTAAATGGAATGTTCAAAGTAGGGAAGGTTCCTGAAGAAAATAACTGCTATGAGGAAAAAAACACACTATAATGGGTATAAAATAATATATATTTAAAAAGAAATCTATCTATCTATCTATCTATCTATCTATCTATCTATCTATCTATCTATCTATCTTCCTAGAGAGNTCTATCTATCTATCTATCTATCTATCTATCTATCTATCTATCTATCTTCCTAGAGAGATGATTATATTTTTTTCCTAAAAGACATCTTTCTCTAAAGAATTCAATTTGATGTAAAAATTCAATTTATAACCAAGAAGAAAGGTAGTCTTTTCATTTTTTTTAGCCATCAAAAAATTGTCATCCCAATGACCAAGTTGTTTTGATTTGCAATAGCAAAAAGCATTTATTTCTTTCCAGAAAAGGAAAAGAATTGACTCTGTCAACAGCCTTAAGCTGAAAGGAAGATAAACTTTAGCCAAGAAGAGGATCTATCTCATACCTACTCTAATCTTCAGTAAGATCTGGCATTCTACTTTAAACGAGAAAACACTAACAGACCATTCTTCTCTCTCTAAATCAGCAATAAGGAAAGTAGGGCAAACATTTCCTGTGTCAGGGAAGAAAACAGCTGAATGAAACCAGTATTTGAGTAAAATTGCTTATTCTATCATTTTCTTTCTTACTTTTTTATTCCGCATACAATCACTCCCTAAAGTCTTGAATGAGTAAGAGAATTGGAAAGGTAGATACAATCCTGTATTTTTCTTCAAATAAGTTTATACTCAAATATAAGTATGCTTTGTCTCTCTCCAGAGCTCCAGTTCTGTGTCTCCATCTGCCTGTTTGACATCTCTACCTGCATGTCTCAAAGTGTCTAACACTCAACATATCATAACGTTTCTTTCTTCCTAAATACACTTCTCACAACTTCTTTATTTCCACTAAGGATAACCACATTCTTCCAGGCATCCAAATTTGCAACTAGTATTCAGGTACTCTTCACTCTCACCAGCCTTCATAACTCATTCTATAACCAATAGATTGCTTAATCTTGTTTCTTGCACCTCAATATTTCCTCCATCCCTTCCTCCTCAATACTCCAACTTAAATCAGATTGCTCCTTTTCATCTCTAAATCTAGGATCCAATTAATAAAAATGTAGTCTTCCCTCTAGCTAGCCTTGGCAGCTTTAACACAGCTTTCAGTTTCATTTCACTACCTTTCCCTTGAGCTGAAAAGGATCTTACAAAATAATGTTAGTCCAATTACTTTATTTTGCAGATGAGGGGATAGAGGCTTAAAAGGTTAAGGCAATGTGTTCAAGGCTACAGCAAAGGGATATAAGAAGGAAGAAGTATAACAAACACTGAAATGGGACTTTTTCCATTGCCCAGATGTTAATATGTAACATGTGTTCCAAGTTTACCCAAAAGAAAGTGTATGGGGACAGTATATGCTACACCGAGAGGAAAATCAAAGAATTTGGCAAATAGACTTTCAAAAAGCCTTTGAAAGGCAGACAGAAAAAAGTCTGTGGCTTTTTTTACTTTCTTCCAAGATCAGTGCCCCTCATATAACTTTTAGATTATCAGAGCCTCCTAAAAATTGTGTTCCTATTGTTGTTATACACTCATAAAAGACTGAAGGAAGAAGGACAAAAACCTCAACTTTGACAAAGTAGCTGAGAGGAAGTCAAATGTAGTCTGCTTGGAGGCTGGCTTGGACAGCAGTTTTCTTTCATTTTGTTACTGGAGATTGAACTAGTCTCAATCCACTATTTTCTTTAGGTAGGTATATACAATTGGAACTAGAAGAGACATCTAAGGTGATATAGTACAATTTCCCTTTTCCCTTCTTTTACAAATGAGAATCCTGATGTCCAGAGAAGCATAAGAAAAGAAGCTTGCCCAGGTACTGAGGTAGTAGGTGGAGGCCAATATTTGAACTCATGTCCACTTATTCAAAATTAACCTCTATTTCAAAAGTGGTAAAATGCTAAAATTCATCAAATATCATGTCTCCTCTTTCAGATTATGATCTTTTTTAAAGAAACAGAATCTTATTTCTAGTCTCTCCCTTCCCTAAACTATTCTCCACATAAGACAAAGTAGTCTTTTAAATTTTGTATCTTTTCTAGCACTCTCTTGTCTCTAATGAAAAAAGTCTTCAGTTTGCCATTTAACTTCTTCCAGAATCTGGCCCTGATTTACTTTATCAGCCTTTCTATCCATTACTTTCCTTCACGCACTCTAACTTCCATCTAAACTGGCCCATTTTCTATTTCTTAAATTTAGCACTCCACCTCCATGCCTTTGCACAGGCTAGAACTACTGCCAAGAATTCACTCTTTCCTTACCTCTGCCACTTAAAATTCCTAGCTTTCTCCCAATGTCAAATCAGGAACCTTTTTTGGAGTGAAAACTTTCCTAATGCCACCAATTGCTAGTGTATATTCCTTCCTCTTCAAATTATTGTGCGTTTCTTAGATGTATATATGTTTACTTATTGCTGGAGACAGTAAAAATGTGACTTTTTGTGGAAAGAGACTATATTTCATTTTCTTATCATAGTGCCTTGAATATAGTAGGTATTTGATAAACGTGTGTTTCATTGAATTTTGCTGGATTCCTCCATCATTTCTTAAAACTCCTTTGGTACCTAACAACAATGTTGTTCAGAATCATAGTTATCTATGATGGGATTATTGGTGTAGAATTTTACAATATATATCTCCCTCCTCTCCTAACTTTCCAAGGCATTTTAATGCAGTTGAAAATCAGTAATAAGGTGGGCTCAAGGGAAAAAGGACATCATAAAAAAGGAGGGTGGGAGGGAGACCGTGGTAATAAGACAGGGGGTTGCTAACTGATTACATGTGATTTATTTAGATGATTTTTTATTATGAATATGAAGGTGCCTAGCAGGGCATGGTTGCATCATTCATCCTCCTCTATTGTCATTTAGGGATACCCTAAAATGGTACCTGGAGGGCTGCTGCTGACAACATCTATTATTTATATTAGCATTTTTAAGATTTATAAAGTGCTTTATATATTATCTCATGTTATACCTTAGGGACATTTTGGACAAAACATTTAGTAAAAAAGTTATATTACTATCAAATGAATTAAGGCTATTATGTTATTGGAGCATGAGATTGAGTTCAATTAAGTCTCTGTAGATTCTAAAGACGTCAGTGCTTAGCCACAAAACATTAGAGCATATTCATCAAGATAATATATAATTCTTTTAAAAAATAAATTTGAGTCAGGCCTAGAGACAGGAGGTCCTAGGTTCAAACCCGGCCTCAGCCACTTCCCAGCTGTGTGACCCTGGACAAGTCACTTGACCCCCATTGCCCACCCTTACCAATCTTCCACCTATGAGACAATACACCGAAGTACAAGGGTTAAAAAAATAAATAAATTTCATTGAGGACTTTTGGATTTTATATCACCTCGATTTCTCTCTATACATTTTCCCTCCTTCCAGAGAAGCATCTTTTATAATACAAAATATTAAAAAAGGAGAGAAAAAAATCAACACCATCAATTCTTAGAAAAATAAAAACTACTTGATTTTATGTGATATTCTATCTTTTGAAACCAACCTCATGTTCTATCATTTTGAAACTACTGTACAGACGTAGAGAAAGCTACCTTTTCATGTTTCTTCTTTGAGACAAAGAATAATCTTTGTAATTTAGCAATATTAATTTTTAATTGTTTTGAGTGTGTTCTTTCAATTTATATTGTTTTAGGTGTGTATTTTTTTCATGACTCTGCTACTTTCATCAGTTCATACCATCTTTCCATGCTGTCTGTATCCATTGTATTTGTCAGTCCCTACAGCATAGTATAATTATATTCCATTATATGGACTATGGAAATCTAACATTAAGGTCTAATCTCTAGTTTCATCATGTGAATACATCTCTTTAGCTGGCTTATCATTCAAATGCATTTCTTAAATCCTCTGGAAGTAGCCTGCCTTTGAGATCATGGCAGTGCTGGTAAAGACCTTATTTTGTAAAGAATCCAAATTCACCTGCTGTTTTCCATCTGTCTACCTGACACAGCATGCACAGATTCTGAGAAGCTCTGTGTCTGAGACAAAGTTACTGAGCTAAAGACTAACTGCTAAGGTCAGTATGGACATTGGAAGTAAAACTGTGGTCCAAAGAATTCAACAATTCATACTCAACACATTCATGTTCTGTATCTAGACTCCATGGTGTGTATACATACATACATATCTATCTATCTATCTATCTATCTATCTATCTATCTATCTATCTAT
>NC_058132.1:604914684-604919600 GCF_016433145.1 Gracilinanus agilis | reverse complement strand
TATCTATCTATCTATCTATCTATCTATCTATCTATCTATCTATCTATCTATGCATAGATATACACATATATTTATATATCTATACAGAGCTCTCTATAGATGTAGATCTATAATTATATTTGAATATCCTTGATTTCTTTGGAATCCTTTGCATTTTATGAATTTAAAAATAATCTCAGAAAGAATCCATAGGTTTCACTAGACATCCAAAAGGGTGCCTGATTAAAAAAAGGCTAAGAACTGATTTAGAAGAAGATAAAATCTCACAGAGCTCTTATGGGTTCACACTAAGAGTTTATAATAAAGGGCAACCTGTAGTTATCTTGAGCCTATCATCTTTTTTGCATAGTGTTAAAGAGGAACATACTGTAAAACCTAATTAGCCCAATGGGAATAGAAAACTGGCTCCCACCCTTTTTCATTCTCTAATCTTGACTTTAAATATAATTTTTCCAAGGTCTGTTTTCCTAACAGTGGGAGTCGGTATTTCATTACTAAAAATGTTTTTAATTACTCTTTTTTTTTAAAGTGATCTTTTTATAGTTAAGTGAAATGATAATGGTTTGAAGATTGGGGGTGTGGGGAGAAAAAGCAAGTCAAGGACATTTTCGCAACCTTAATTTTATCATATCCAGGTGTCCTGGGCCATCTGTTACAACATCTATGCACGTATGTTTTCATTTCAATAGCCATAGAAATTTTTATGAAGGTGCACATCTATCATTGAGAATTCACAAAACAAAGGGCACAAGGGACTTGGCAAAGAGATGCTCTGATATAAAAAGATCCCTGTTGCTTTACTATATAAATAGTAAGCATGGAAGGAAGTTTCTTTATGAGTGGGGAGCTCTTTCAAATGTGAGCAGGCTTTTCCCTCTCTCCTATTATCCTGTCGGTGGCTATGTAATTCCCTTTCTTCATGTTCATTTTAGAAGGGTGTTATATTAGTATGTTTTACTTAATTGGCTTGCATTTAGGCAAAGAGACACCACAGAGAGAAAGGATAGTTGGAACACAAGAAGGAGGAGGAGTAAATAGAAATATGCTCAAGGGAGCACACATAGAAATCAGGGTCTGCAAAACCATGGCCAACTCCCAGAAAACCTGAGGCATTGCTGCTCCCTGAAAAAGCCTTAATCTAAAGCTCCTAGTGGCCAATTAAGTTCTATTGTTAAGCTGCATGGGTCTGATTTATATTAGAACACACAAATATATAAGATTAAAGGCTGGATTTAAGAGCAGCAAGTGAGCCAATGAGCCTTTTAGTGCCCCAGCTGCTCTAATGACTGTCTCTTTCTGAAGGACAGACAGTAAGAGGTACCCGAAGTTCTCTGTTTTGTCTGCCTGGATTGTAAAGGCTTTGGCAACATTCAGTGCTAATGAACACAATGGGTTTCCTCAGAGATGAAGTTCTAACCTTGACTCTCTTCTGAACCACAATAAGCCAATGAAGGAGTCTAACATGGTCTTTCAGAATGTTTGCAAACTTTGGGGTAAATATGTATTATTTGCTCTCCAAGAGATTTATTAGCAACAGATTTGCAATTTATTGCCTGGTCTACAACAGCCTTAAGGACAGACAGTCATGGACTCTGTCTGCATTTAGCTCTATGATCCCCATTAGTGTTTGTTACAAGCATATCTTTTGCCCCAACCTGCAATATGTACTGTTCGCAGGACATTCCACATAAAGGCTTGCACTCTCTATAACCCAACCTCCCTTCTCCTACAAGGTACTTGTAGGACATAGAAGACTTTGAGAAAAGCCAAAATAATTCCATGTTGGGAAAAAGTAAAAAGGACTTAGGCTCATAGAAGTTGCATTAAAGGTTATATTTTCTACACTTCACAGATAAATAAACTAAGAATCAGAAAGGTTATGTGTTGCCTAAAGTCCCAAAGTTAGGAAGACACAGAGATGAGTCTTCTCCCCTCTCACTATATCACTTTCTGTCCTTTCTATGAGGTCAATCAAAATATTCTGTGCTAGGAGTGTATCATTAAAATTTATTTCTCTGTTAGAGGGAAAAGATGTAGGAAAGAAAAAGCAAAAATCAGTTAGCATCTTCCTTTTGAAATCCACCTCCTTTTTTCCCTTATATATATCTTATTTTAACTGCTTCTACATAGCACGAACTGAAATAAAACCTTTTCATTAAAACCTGGCTATGCTTCTAATTAACATTCAGTAGGTGAGTTTTTGCAAATGCAGAAGTTACTATTAAAAACAATACTTACATTGTAGGGAGAACCTTATAAAATGGAGTCAGAAGACTTGGGTTTGAGTTCTGGATTTAACACTTATTTACAAATCATTTAAGTTAGGTCCTACTCTATCTCTAAAAAGTAAAAAAAAAATCATACTCAGGTATGATTGATTTCCTAGGGTTTTGTGAGGGAAGTATTTGAAAAGCTATAAGGCACTAGGTTAATGTGAGCTCTTTTCATTTCAGTTGAATTCTTGGAGATTTTGTCTATCCCATGAGATTTGGGGAGCATCTGGTACAATAAAGGGCAACAGTAGTAATAGATACAAGAAAGTACTCAAAATTATTCCATTATGGAGAAAGAAACTAATAATATTCCCCGCTCCCAAAGTGCTAAATAAATCTCTGTTAAAAGGATATTTAAAAACAAATTAGATGAGGGGGCAGCTGGGTAGCTCAGTGGATTGAGAGCCAGGCCTAGATACGGGAGGTCCTAGGTTCAAATCCAGCCTCAGATACTTCCCAGCTGTGTGACCCTGAGCAAGTCACTTGACCCCCATTGCCTACCCTTACCACTCTTCCAACTATAAGTCAATACACAGAAGTTAAGGGTTTAAAATTAAAAAAAAAATTAGATGGGGGCAGCTGGGTAGCTCAGTGGATTGAGAGCCAGGCCTAGAGACAGGAGGTCTTAGGTTCAAATCTGGTCTCAGACACTTCCTAGATGTGTGACCCTGGGCAAGTCACTTGACCCCCATTATCTAGCCCTTCATACTGCCTTGGAACCAGTACTCAGTATTGATTCCAAGATGGAAGTTAAGGGTTTAAAAAAAAAAACAATTAGAGTGGCCTCCCACATTAGACTTCAACTTATCAGATGGAAGCTTAGGATGTTCTAATCTTTTTGATCATCTTTCCTATGAAACTTTTTTTTCTTTTCTAATGAGACTCCATTGTGCACAATATGGTTATGCATCCCAAGGAAGTTATTTGGGAGTTATTTCCTTCATTTTTTTTCTATCATGTTTCTCCTCAGATTCCTGCCATCTGTAATATCATCTAATGATCTGTAAATTTCCCATTTAAAAATAACATAGCTCTAGATTCATTCAGTTATTTATTTAAAATTTCCCTTGCTGTGACTGCTTGATGAAAAGCACAGCCCATTTCCAATGGGGACCCAAGGGAACAGTACTTATACCATTACACTCCAGCAGACAGACTGCAATCAGAACATTCCCCCCTGATAATATTCAGTCTATTATGGTGGAAAAGGTCAGGAGAGCACATAAAAAGGGCCAGAGACCCTTGTATATTTCAGATTAAAACATAAAAAAAACATGTAACTATTTTTAAGAAAGCATTGGCCTCCTCACAGGCCACATTAAGTGTTCTCATCCAATTAGAAGGTTTTTAAAAATTCAAAATGCTAACATTACAGCAGCAGGAATGAAAAAGAAGTCATCAAGATAGATTAGGAAGGTGGGTAAAATAATAACCAGTGTTTCTATATAACTTTGAGCTTTATAAAACAATTTTTTCCACAATCCTAGGAGGTAGAACAGTGTGAGTAGTGTGTCCATTTTACCAATGAAGAAATTTGTGTTCCTGTGAGGTTGTGACAACATGATCCCATGATCAGCAAATATGAGGTAGGATTTGAACTGAGGTCTTCTAATTCCAGGTGTATAAGGTGGCCACCTAATCCTCAATGTCTCATAGTGCTTAGAAGCCTTGAATAGGAGTGGGTGGGGATAATGTAAAATGCTGATAACACTCAGATATCTGTTTTTTCCCCATTGAAGAACTTTCTGAATTATTTGCATAGTAATTTGAGAGGCATAGGGCATGAAATTTGATTTATATGGTATACTCAGCTCATATCTTAAGAAAAGCTCATTCTACTGGGAAGAAATTCTAATCCAAGATCATATTAGAAATGATTACCTATCCTTTCCCCGACAGCTTAAAGAACGATAAATCTTCCAGTTGGATTTTAATGACTTGGAGCTCATATTCTCATGTTATTCTAGCCTACAAAACTGCTACCTCTATGGGACTCTGTTAACAGCTGTGTTTTAGAAAGATGCTCATGTGTTGTGCTTTGCTTGTTACAAATGTGTAATTTTGTTGATGGCAGTGGTTTCCATGAGCAACTACTGGGGATGATTACAGATTCGTGTACAGCTTGTCTTTGCCTCTAAGATTGGAGGAATAGTATATTGCACTGTCTTCCACCCTACTTGAAGAGCTATAGGGCTGTTCATGTAGCAGAAGGATAAGACTCGCTCTGTTTGTCCCCAGGGGAAGAGCTGGAAGTGGTGGGTGCAAAGTGTAGAGTCAGGTTTAACACTAAAGAACAATTTCCTAATAGTTAGGATTGTCTAAAAATTTCTCTAGAGGTTTTAAAGCCTGGCCTTTTGACATGTTTTTGTCTCATAGGATTCCTTTGCAGGCTGACACAAATGCCTAGCACACAGTGGGTGTTTAATAAATGCTTATTGATGGCTTGGAGGTTTATAAACTCCATCTCATGCCACCTACATTCATTAAGCATCTGTTTTGTGCCAGGAACTGCACTACTAAATCCTGGGTATACAAAAGAACACATAAACAATTCAAGAAAGTCTAAGTCTAAAAGGGGAGACTATATGTATACAAATTATATATATATATATATATATATATATATATATATAATCTTAAAGT
>NC_058132.1:604848937-604914339 GCF_016433145.1 Gracilinanus agilis | reverse complement strand
ATTATATATATATGTATATATATATATATATAATCTTAAAGTTACTAGCATTAAGGGTGATCTGAAAAGGCTTCTTGCAAAGTTAGGATTGTTCTCATAAAGTTTTCAAATGTATGAAATAAAATACATATTATGACCAAAGATATCAAATGTTAGTGGAAAGAAACATTATTTTGTTCATCTAAGCTCATAAGTCCCTTCGTGGATGATTTCTTGATGTCTGAGGTCCCCAAACCAAGAGTTCCTACTTTAAAGAGAGATCAGATAACCCCTTTTTTGGGATTGTTACAGGGGAGATTCTTATTAAGTCAAGCCAACATACCTACTATGTACAAGTTAGTATTCTAGGAACTGATGATATATAGATGAAAAACAGTCTTTCCCTCAAGGAACTTATATTTTTTGTGGAGCATAAACGAATACAAAATAAATAAAATTAATAAGCAAACACAAAAATTAGTAAATGCAAGGTAAATCAAGAGATTTCTGTGGAAGGTAATACCTAAGAGTATTCTTAAAAGAAGTAAAGGATTTTAAGAGATAGTAGTAAGGAAGGAATGCATTTCAGACATGGAAGGAAGTCTCTGTAATGGTCCAATGGAGCATGAGATGGAATACCAAGCTTGAATAATATCACCTAGGCCAAGACTTCATGAAGGTCCAGGTTTCTCCTAAGGATATGCCATGCAGGATTAAAAAAAATAACAACCCATGTTGAAGAGTTTGAGTTTTAATATGGAGGTAATGGTGAGTCACTAAAAATTCTCAAGAAGGAGAAAGTAAAGGTCAGACCTATGCTTTAGGAAGATTATTTTGAAAACTGGAATGCAGGATGAATCAGAAAGTGGAGAAACTAAAAGTAAGGAACACGACTATAGTATTCCAAGTGAGAGATGATGAGGAACCGAACTAGTTTGGTGGCCATATAAATAGGAAGAAGTGGACATAAAAGGAGCAATATGAGAACTTGAGAAAGTAACATAATAAAAATTATCTCTTTAGCACAGAGTTAGTTCCCCGCAGATATTTATGATGATTTTGGTGGCCATGCCTGAAACCAGAATACTACTAAGTATCAAGGTCACACTTTATCCCAAGATATTCACTCAGTGATTGCCATCAGAATGTTATTTTTAGAACTGCCTAAGCTTTCTTTATCTTCCTTACTGGGCAGAGTGCAGATCTCATTCTTTTCCTTATTGGTAATGTTGTTCAAGATTAGGCAAAAGTATTAGTCCTCATGAATATATCTCAAGCATATAAACTGGCAGTGATGGTTTTTTGTAGTCTTTAAATATAAGAAGTCTAAACATATGGTTATCATACAATAGGAAAACCTGTGACCTTTATCTATCTATTTATTACTTCAAAAGTAGCTTTAATTGCTCATCCTGTGGGAGGGAGGGGAAGGCAGAATAATTCTTAACAGCAATGATTAGAAGAATTCTAATAAAGAAGTTGCTTCTGCTGAGGAAATAGCATAAATGTCTTTTGGGGGTAATTAGGAATTCAATAATAACATAAAAAGAAAACTTTGCCACAGACTCTAAAATTAATTTTAGCAAAGGAGGAATTTATTGTCAATTACTTTTCTAGTACATAACCATATCTAATTGCTAGAAGAAAAATATATTTCTATCAAAATATCACATAATCCACACTTTATTTTAACATTAAGAGATAATCATTAAATAAAACTGAATCCAATAAATAGTCAGGATCATAAGGAGTGTTTATTCGATGATTGTTCATGTCATCTCTCACATATTCATTCAATAACTTTTTATTAAGCACTCATTTTGTGTGATGCATCATGCCAAGCGCTAGAAAAGATATAAATGAAAAAAGTCATCTTTGCTTTCAGGGAGTTTATAATCTAATAAGTAGAAGTAGGAGGAATATGAGATAAATTTAGTATATTAGAACATGACACTTTAATAAGTTGAATATAAAATACTTATGAGGCCAGAGGAAGAAAAAATAACTTTCAGTTTTGGGGTGGCTTAAGGGCATTATTGTTGTTGTTTGTCCTTCATTTTTGAAGAGGACCAGGTGCATATTGGGGGGAGTATCTTGACTTACATATGAATTGGATTTAAGTGAAGTAGAATTGCACAAAGTTGTCAGCCTCACCGTCCCTTCAGTGTCATTGAAGTTTAGTGGCAAGAAAAAAGTCATGGTTCAGGATGTTTCTTCAATGACCAACCTTCAGTGCTCCACAGCACCTATTTCTGCTCCCTTCATGGCTGTTGGAACAAATTACTTTAATCTGCCCCTTTTACAGGAAGAAGTCTTCACATGTCTGGGGCAGAAATTACCCTAACTCACTGATGGGACTGTGGTCTCTTGATTATCCTCCACTTGCTTTAGCCTGCCTGACGATATGGTTTTTGCCATTATTTGGCTGCTGCACATGCTACAGCTTCTTGGAGCTACATATGAGAGTTGGGTGAAAGGTAGATACCAAAGGGGGATGAGCAGTCCTATAAAGAGTTTAGCAAGTCCAGTGTGAAAGTGGACAAAGAATGGATATGACTGTGGAGATGTCCAAAATCCTGTTGGGTTTAAGTATAGCGTGTATGATGGAATTTCTATGAGATGAGACCTGAATTAAAATTGTGGAGAAATTTGAAAGCTAGGCTAGGAAATTTGATACTTACCTGACAGGCAATGGAAAACCACTAAAGGTTTTTTAACAAGAGACTGATGGGATGGAATGAGATACAGTACCATGGAATCAATAGCTAGACATCAGGAAATAATCTGGCAGTGGTAGTCTTAACCTTGAAGTGATGATTCCTTCACTTGGAGAGAAGACTAAAGACTGGGGAACCTGTTATGAGGTCTGCTATAACAATTTAGGCATAGAAGAAAAAGAGTCTGAATTAGAGTAGCAGCAGTGGGAAGGAATGATAAAAAAGGGTAACTGATGAGAAATAGTAAAGAGTTATATTAGCAATATGAGAAGCCTAAAAATCTACATGGAAAAAAATCTATATTCGTTGATTCAAATAAAAGGGAGAAATATATTTGAGTTAATGATACTAGCATATCAGTGGGAAATAGAAGGGATAGTTTTCATCAGAAGTGATTTTTTTAAACCCTTAACTTCTGTGTATTGGCTCCTAGGTGGAAGAGTGGTAAGGGTGGGCAATGGGGGTCAAGTGACTTGCCCAGGGTCACACACCTGGGAAGTGTCTGAGACCAGACTTGAACCTATGACCTCCTGTCTCTAGGCCTGACTCTCAATCCACTGAGCTACCAAGGTGCCCCCAGAAGTGATTTTTCTTAAACATGGTTTTAAAATCTACTAAGTGTAAAACAAAAAACAAAGTGCAAATCTAGCCTCAGATACTTAATAGCTGTGGAACCCTAGGCAAGTCACTTAGCCCTGTCTGCTTGAGTTTCCTCATGTGTCCAATGAGCTGGAGAAGGAAAAGACAAGCCACTTCAGTATCATTTCCAAGAAAACTCCAAATGAGGTCATGATTAGTTGGATATGACTGAAATGACTGAACAACAACAAAACACAGGTGCATATCTCATTTTTTCCAAAGGATTATGTTGGAGTAGTATTAATTAAATTATGCAAAGTTAGATGAAAAGTTTGTACTTAATTTAGATGATAGGTAAAAAATTTCCAAGTAAGAGAATGGTATGTTCAGAACTTCTTACTTATGAAAGACTAACATGGCAGATTGTGTAGGATGGCTTGGGAAGGGGGCAAGCTAGAGACAGGAAGATTCATAAGGAGATTTAAAGCAACATCTTCCTTTCATGATTTCATAAACTCTAGCCCTATCTCTTCTTACTCTTTGTTTTCCTTGATTAATTATATCATGTTTTTCTAACTAGCTTTTTTATGAAATACTCTATATGCCTACAATTATTTCATGTGCTACTTTAGAGCTGTTATGATCATGAATTTGGAGTTGGGAGGAATCTGAGAGGGCATCTGGTCTAATCTCCTTATTTTATAGATGGTGAAAATAAAGCTTTCAGAGATGAAGTCACTTGTTCTAGGTAAACAGGTGGTAAGTGGCAGAGATGGGATTCAGTCTATTATCTTCCAACACTACCTCCAATGACATTACTTTCCTGATAAAAATTAACTAGCAGATCAATAGCTCAGGAGTGAATGGTTATGTCTTTCTTGTTCTTCTTGTTGTTCAAAGGTAGAATAAAAGTTTTGTTTGTTTCTGGTTTTCTTCACAGCAACAGACTGATGTTTTTCTTTTTCTTTTTGACTTATGTAGCACGTTTGACCAAGAATTCATAAACTTACCTATAATGATTCTTATATCCTTGGCCTGGGTATAGATTCCTATCTTGGAGCCTATCACCTTCTCAATATGTTTTTTTCCTTTTCTTCTACATGTATTTACCATACACTTTTCCACAATAAAACATCTGGCATGCTTCTTCCATATCCCAAAAGAAACTTTTAAAATAATAACAGTCATGTATACAGTGCTTTGCGCAAAAGACTTTGCATATATCATATCATTTGATCCATAGAACAACCCTATAAAAGGTAGGTGTTGTTATTATCTTCATTTTTTAGATGAAGAAATGAGATTGAGAGAGGTTAAGAGACTCACCAAGGTTCACACAGCTAGTGAGTGTTTGAGGTGGGGATTGAACTCAATATCTTTCTGACTCCAAATCTGCCATTGAGTTGCCTCCTACAGGTTATCTTGATAATTGGGAATTTGTTTCCCAGAAGATCCTGACTAGGAGATTTTTATGATTACTTATTTTTACAGATCATTGCAATAATGAAAATGTTAAGTAAATATTCATAGGAGACAAGATCATGAAAATATTAAATGAGATTCCAGACCAGATCTTTGAGACCCTATTGATTATTTTTTCCATCTGGAAAAAGGCCTGTCCTTTGTTGCATCTATATTAGTTTCTTATTCTTAGCAAAAAATTTTTTCTTTAAATCTCAAGATAATTCTCATTTGAGACCTCATCACAAAATTTTTGAGCAATTTTTCATTCATTAAAACCATGATAAAAATGAAAAGATGAATTTTAAAATGATTCTTGAACTTTTACTTTAGACATGAGTATTACAAATGATGCTTTTTGAGTAATGAAAAAATACAAAAACTAGATCAGCAAGGGATATTCTTGAATTCTAGAATCTCATAGTGCTTTTTTCTGGAAAGTCTGTGGAAACTCTTAGTGGAATTATATATTAAGAATGTATAAGAACTGATTTTGGATCTAAGAATTCAGGACAGAAATCCTATTGTTTATAAACCTATATTTTCTTGGTTGTGCACATGGTTTAGGCCCACCCAATATATAAGCACATCCAGAGGAGATATTGTCCTTTACCTAATGTGATCCTCATGACCTGAGATTATTCCCTTTGATGGGTAGAAGAGGAAACACTGAGGATGGGTCTAAAATCCCAGACTGTTGTGACACTACCAGTACATACTCTATGCATATCAAGGACTGTCCACATATGCTAAAAAACGTACAGGAAATGAAAGGGAAATATTATGTGTAGATTTGACAATGAATATTAAGACATCAATTTCCAATTTCACCAAAAAATTGAATTTGGAAAAAAATTTGTCATTATCCCACACAATAAGCTTATCAGTCTTCCCAAACTCAAAAGGGAAAAATCATGTTCAGCACTTTGTGTGGAAATCATTTTCAAAATCCTATTCTGAAAATATTTTCAGATCAGCTTACTAGAGTCTAAATGGTCTGTGATTATTTCCAAAGAAAATAGAAAGTCCTTTCTTGGATAGTTAAAGCTCTTTGTAAACTGGTCCTTCACTACTCTACCTACTTTCTTATACTTTACTCCATACACTAGACATCTAGATAGATTGTCCTACTTATAATTTCTTTTACATGGTACTCTCTATCTTAAATCTGTGCCTTTGCAATGGCTGTTTCTACTGCTTGGAATTCTCTTTCCTCCCTCCTTCCCTCTCCTCCTTTCTTCTTTTCTCCTTTCCTTTCTTTTCCTTTTCCTTACTCTTTTCATCTTTCCCTTCCTCTCTTCTCCTTTCCTGTCTTCTCTCCTCTCCATTTCTCAATTCTTCTCATTTCTGCTTTTTAATTTAACTTTCTTTAACACTCAAGTGTAACTTTCTGCAGGATATCTTTCCAGGTTGGTCCCTTCTAGCTGCTAATACTTTAGTTTTCAAATTACCTTTCATGTATGCTGACTATATTTCTTTCACACCTAATTATTTACACATTGTCTCTTTCATCAGAATGGCCATTGCTTGGGGGTGGGAGATTTTCTTTTTTTGAACTTTCTTTGTATTCTTAGAGCTAATCATAAGACCTGGCACATAATGTGAGCTTAAAAAAATGTTCGTTTATTAGTTAATGACTAAACTAGTATTCAGGGCAGTTTGGAGATGGAAGGTCCTGGGGTCACATTTCCTAGCTCTGTGACCCTCAGCAAATCACTTAACTCCCATTGCTTAGATATTACCACTCTTCTGCCTTAGGACCAATGCACAGTATTGATTCTAATGTGGAATTTAAAAAAGTGAAACATTTAACATTTACTAGCTGTGTTACTGTGGGTAACTCACTCAGACTCTTTGACCTTAATTAATTTGTCTTTGTGATGGAGATGGCAGTACCTGCAGGACTCTATGGCTCATAAGAGAATGCAATTAGGGCACTGTGTAAACTTTGGAGTGCTTTGTAAATGTTAGCAATTATTCCTCATAAATTTTATGAATTACTCAATAAGCATTTGATAAGCTATCCTAGATACCAGAGAGACAAAGACATTTAGTAGCTTCTAACCTATAACTTCTATTTTCCAACTTATAAAAGAAGGTGGTGTTGGGTGTTAGGAGTCATGTTTTCCATATAGGGATCAATGAATCATAGAATGTTTATTCTGGAAAGGGCTTTGGATAAAATCAAGTTCATTTTACTCCCTATGCAGGAATATCTTCCACCAAATGCCTGACAGAGAGCCATCAAGCCTTTACTTATTAACTCCTTCTTTTAACTTTCAGAGTAATTTTCCCCTAACTCACCTGTGTGAATATTCAGGGGGAAAAACAAGGGAAATCAATCTGGAAAAATATATAGTTCCTTGTAATTATATAGAAATATACCTTAAAAACCAAAGGGGGAAGATGCAAATGTGTTTTCCTCCTACTTTTGTGTAGTTCAGCATTACTAGCTGAAAACTGAACATTTCCTTCCTCCCTAATAAATAATTATGACCATGTCTTCAGAACACATTTGCTGCTAATTCAAATCTGAAAGACATTATCATGTGGATGTGACAAGAGCAAACCATTCCATAATTACCATGATCGCCAGAAGTTTGCAGGGGTATCTTTCAACAGAAGATTAACCCTTCATTTATTTTCCAGTATGTCTCCATTAAGAGGTGGTTTTCTGTATTATTGTTGTATTTAAAATGCAATTTGGTTATGAAATTACTTGGTACCAAATAGGAAAGGCAACTCTTATCTATTCAGATGCCAGTGACTCACAGTATTAGTTGACCTCAGCCATGGTAACTATTAGGTATTACATTAAGAAAAGGACAGGCAGTTGGAAATGAAGTCATGAAATACAAAATATGGGGGTGAGGGCTTGATATACGGGGCATAAAGCTATGTGATACATCAGCATCATCATACTGAGTTTGATGAACAAATTAAAGTCTCTGCCTCTTTCTATCTGACTCTTTTCTCTTACGCCATCCCCATCTTTTTTTCTTCCTCCTTTTCTCTCTTAGTTCCCTGTTGTGTTTTTTTCCATGTGAGCACTGAAAAAGAACAACCTCTACTTTTGTTCTGCTAGAAAACAAAACCAAATAAAACCAAAAACAAAAAAATGCAGTCATTCTATTGCCCATGAATTTTCTTTAGCCTTATTATACCAAGATAGAAATAAATTCCAAGTCTGAAGTAGATTTCTGAACAGTCTAAAAGGCAAGGCATAGGAAGAGGTTGATGACAATAGTCATCAGGCACTAAATGTAACTCACAGTTGCATCTGGACATTACAGGCCCTTGAAAACTGATACCAAATCAAGTAGGTTATCCCTTGATTCCCAAACTTTGGAGTTCCCCTTTGGACTATGAAGAGAATGCTAATATGACACAGTAAAATCCAGAAATAAATCCTAATGAAAGACCTCAATCTCAAAGCATCATTATGGTCATAGAGATGAAAGTTCTCAGTTCCTTTCTCCTCTAACAGTGAATGAAAGAGAACCTTTGTGTTTCAAAGAGTTTTACAGAAACACTTATGTCAGCTTGTATGGTTTTGAAATAGTAGCTCTCTGAATTGTGATTCTGAGCAAGGTGAGATTTGGGCTTGGATGATAGAGCAGGGCTTCTCTCGAGGGCCAATTCTGAGCAAATCTATTTTCAGAACAGTGCTAGCTAATTTCTTTGGGGATTGGTTTCCTCATTTGTAAATGATAAGACTGGACTTGCCTCTATGGTCTTATCCAGTTCTCAATCTCTGCTCCTATCATTCTTTGTGCTATAGATCAAAGGAGAGTTCATATGAATTGCCAACCTCCTCCTATGCCCTCTTCCCCTGGCCTCAACTTGGGTGGTTTGTTTTAAAATCTTTGGAGTAGTAGCAATATTAATAGTATTTGTAATAGTATATTTAGTCCTATCAAATATATAAGAAAAAGCACCGGACTCCACCTTAGGAGAGACCTGGGTTCAAAAATCTCTTTTTGACATTTATCAGTTTAAAAGTCCCTTCCATGTCAAAATCTATGATCCTACGAACTTCTCTGAACCTCAGTTTTTTTTCTCTTTAGAAATCACATTATAATGTGTATAGAAGTATCTCATAGGGTATTTGTAAGATTCAAATGAGAAAATTTAAATAAAATATTTGGCAAACTTTAAAGTGTAATGTAAATGCCAATTATTATATGTGGTCTTAGATTTAGAGCTAGAAGAGATCTCACATGTTTGAGCTTCCCTGAGCCTCAGTCTTCTCATCTGCAAAAAGGGAAAAATGACACAGTATATTCACTTACTCCAGAGGGTTATTGAGAAATCAAATGAAAAAAGGTACATCCAGTTATTATTGTTATTTTCTCATTTATTCACATCCCACAGATGTTCTGATTCTATCTCGCCCACTTTAACTGCGATTGTAGAGGGGAAAAAAAATCAAAAAACTTCTTAGAAACATTTTAAATTTCCACTACTTAGGTAATACTCTTCCAAGGGAACTTGCCAATCTGTAACTATGAAAGCTGGTATGACAGCCCAGAGGGTTTTAAATCATTCCCAAGTGTTTCCATGGGGAGGGCATTTCACCCTAGGAGTTTATTTCAGTCTAAAAAAAAATGTCTCAGGATTTGCCAACACTATAGCATTTTGGCTTTCCGGCCCCCTTCTACAGCGTCTGGCAAACTATAATTACTAGCATTTTCTTTTTACAACAGCCTAATTACTTGTTATTTTTGCTTAAGAAATTTAAGAATCTAACAGTTCTCTCCCCACAAACAAGAATGTGAACAGCGTTTTAGACATCCTGGTCTGCAGAAGGTGAAAAAAAAATGCTGGCTGCTTTTTCTTAAAAAAAAAAAAAATCAGACGAGTGTAAGTTATTTGGGTGAAATAAAGGAGATAATTTTGTGGAAACCTTTATAAAAACACCCAAGATGAAAACAAAGAAATCACATTCAAAAGGACCTCCCTTTTAAAATGTCCAATTAAGTTAATATTTCAGATGAAAACCACAATAAAAAGAAAAAAAAACATTGGTATAGCTTTGTAAGGCAGCCAATGAAATGGTCTTGATCTTCATTTTCATGATTCAGTTGGAAGATTCAAAAACCACACTATTCGTCTGTCAGTATGCTTGCTTAACTCAACAGCCAAACTAACTCGTCTGGATTAGGTCAGATTAAGGCACGGATTTGTGTAGTATTTCTACGTCAAGAGCAGGCTGCACAAACTGTCATATATTTCCCCTGAAGGGTACTTCTTTTTTCATCAGTAGGTGAAATATTGCAAGCCTGATTTCACAATCATGACAGAGAACAAAAACTATCTACTGCATTATATAAGATCTTTTACTGCTAATTAAAACAAAACATCAATTAAAAGGAATTTACAATAAGTAAGTTTCTCCACCATCACCCCTCAGTCAAGTCCACATTCCATTGTATAGGAAAGATGGTGCTTGTGACTTTGACTTGAGATAACATATATTTTTATAAATTGATTTTCTTATCACTAATGTATATGTGTTGTGGCTATATCAACTCTGGAATCATGTAACAGTAGCTACCAATTTTTAACTGATGAAAGATTTGGAGAATACACTGGAAAGGAAGATTTTCCTTGGAAGATTTTGTTTGAAATACCCACAACAATTTCTTCTTATTATTATGTGAGATAATTATCCATTATAAACAGCGAATCTTCTGTTACTCTGCATAATTCAAACTCATCCCTTTTTTCCCCCTCAAAAAAGAATATATTGACAGTTTCCTTATAGAGATGACAAAGGATTAGGAAGGAAGAAATTTAGAGAAAGACAGATGGTAACCATGCTGGTTAAGTAAGCAAATCTACCCACCCACATTCTGTGAATGCTTTGGATAAGCTTGCTTAAAAGAAGTTTACTTAGTGCCTAATTCTCCTTTTTCACATAAAAGGAAAAAAAAGCACATCATTAAAAAAAAAAAACAACACCTTGAAGTCTGTCAGCTTTTTGATAAACCTAAAGCTTCCTAATGGTACCTTCAGCCAAATAAAATCAAATGTGTGTGTCATTTTGATAGTTTCCTCAATATATGAACAAAAAGCTGAAGATTTAAATGTTTTTCTCAAAAAGCAAAATAATAGAGATCACGTTTGTGTAATTGTACCAATCAGTACTATTTTTATCTGGTTAATGTCTACTCTGAGTGCTTTTCTTTGACAAGAAATGATGATGATAAGAGATAAAGAGTGACTGTAAACATCTAGTCCAACAAACTCAATTTTTTCCCAGTAGACTTTTGAGCATAAAAGGAGGAAGCTGCCCTCTGGAAGACCCAAGCTATAAATGACAGAGCAAGCTTCAAAAATGTAGATTCACCCTTGGATACCACAGGGACACATAAAATATAAATACAAACTACACTTTCCACTTAGAGTGTATAAGAGCACATGTGCATATGCCCTGACTAATCTTTCGTCCTCTAGGATTTCATAGAAGAGACAGATATGTTGATATTCCCAGATATGAGTCAATGAGATGATGATGCTCTTAGACATTGGGCCACAGACCAATGAATGATACTGGATCTGAGTTAATGCTTAAAAGAGTTTTTTTCCCCTCTATGAAGAATTATTGAAAAACCAGAGGATATGAGGGGAAATGGACCAAGTATGAGGAGAAGACTTATTAAAAGTATTTATTTCCTAGCAAATTTTCTCTTACATAAGAAGCCCTGTCTACTAACATATCTAGTAATGAAGGAAGTAAAGTTTTAATATCCTGTGATTACTTAAATATGATAGTTTATTGCCTCAGCAAACTGAGTTTGACAACTCAGTTATATCACCTCTATCTGACCAATTTAGCAGTATTAGAATTTTATATGAATTAATGAATAATTGAATTCAAATAAATTTGAATTTATTTAATTGTTTTGAAGAATCCAACTTCTGGGACATGAATCCACTATTTGAAAAAAACTGCTGGGAAATTTGGAAAACAATATGGGAAACATTAGCTTTAGATCAACATCTCACACCCTACACCAAGATAAATTCAGAATGGGTGAATGACTTGAATATAAAGAGGGAAACTATAAATAAGTTAAGTGAATACAGAATAGTATTCTTGTCAGATCTCTGGGAAAGGAAAGATTTTAAAACCAAGCAAGAGTTAGAGAAAATTACAAAATGTAAATTAAATGGTTTTGATTATATTAAACTAAAAAGCTTTTGTACAAATAAAAACAATGTAGCCAAAATCAGAAGGGAAACAACAAAATGGGAAAAGATCTTTATAACAAAAAACTCTGACAGGGGTCTAATTACTCAAATATAAAAGGAGTTAAATCAATTGTATAAAAAATCAAGCCATTCCCCAACTGATAAATGGGCAAGAGTGAATAGGCAATTTTCAGGTAAAGAAATCAAAAGTATCAATAAGCACACGAGAAAGTGTTCTAAATCTCTAATAATTAGAGAAATGCAAATCAAAACCAACAACTCTGAGGTATCACCTCACACCTAGCAGATTGGCAAAAATGAAAGAAGGGGAGAGTAATGAATGCTAGAGGGGATGTGACAAAATTGGGACATTAAAGCATTGCTGGTGGAGTTGTGAACTGATCCAACCATTCTGGCTGGCAATTTGGAACTATGCTCAAAGGGCTATAAAATAATGCCTGCCCTTTGATCCAGCCATACCACTGTTGGGTTTGTACCCCAAAGAGATCATAGATAAACAGACTTGTACGAAAATATTTATAGCTGCGCTTTTTGTGGTGGCAAAAAAAATGGAAAAGGAGGGTATGTCCTTCATTTGGGGAATGGCTGAACAAATTGTGGTATATGCTGGTGATGGAATACTATTGTGCTCAAAGGAATAATAAACTGGAGGAGTTCCATGTGAACTGGAAAGACCTCCAGGAATTGATGCAGAGTGAAAGGAGCAGAGCCAGAAGAACACTGTACACAGAGACTGATATACTGTGGTAAAATAGAAGGTAATGGACTTCTGTACTAGCAGCAATGCAATGACCCAGGACAACTCTGAGGGATCTATGGAAAAGAAGACTACCCACATTCAGAGGAAGAACTGCAGGAGAGGAAACATAGAAGAAAAACAATTGCTTGAACGCATGGGTTGAGGCGGACATGATTGGGGATGTAGACTTGAAACTACCACACCAATGCAATGATCAACAATTTGGAAATAGGTCTTGATCAATGACACATGTTAAAACCAGTGGAAATGTGCGTTGGCTATGGGTGGGGGGAGTGCGGAGGGTGAAGGGGAAAGTAGGAGCATGAATCATGTAACCATGTTAAAAATGAATATTAATAAATGTTTAAAAAAACAAAAAAAGAATCCAATTGCCGATGCTGTTAGTTATTTATATTCTATACTATACTTATTAGTCTGTCTATCTTTGCAGGCAATCTTTGGGATGAGAGTTATACTGCATATATCAAATGATGAGGGAACCATAGAAAGGATTTTGAACTTGGAGCCAGAATATACGAATTCATATCCCATAGCTTGGATCACATTTGCTACCTTTGTGATCTCATACCAAAACTGATTTTCCTTCTCTTATGAAGTCTATGTATCCACTTAAGACTTGAAGATGGCATTTCTCATTTGGATTATGAGCTCCAGGTTGGACTCATACAATGAAGGTAAGTTTTCACAATTACAAAAGCCACCTCAGAACTTCAGGCCCTCATTTGTCTCTCTGGGCCTCATTTTGTTGTACTAGAAGTACCCCAAGATCCCTTTAATGCCTATATCTGAAGTTTTCATCGAATGGAAAATAAAAAAAATTCAGTCTAGTCAAATGAGATTCTCTTAATGAGCAGATATATGGCAATACTGGACTTTAGCCCAAATCAAATTGAGTGGCCTCTGGTAGTTCTATGTTCCTTCTTCAAAAATACAAGTTTTAGGACTAATATAATTCATATATATATGTGTGTGTGTGTATGTGTGTGTGTGTATGACACAGTATATATAATATATAATATAATAATATAATTCATCTTTACTTTGCTCACACTCAAACTTTTATTTTGGGATTGGCTAGTTGATTGTGATAGAAATCCTTAAAGTTTTATTGCCTCTATTGTTTTGGGATATATTTGCTTTAAAAACTAAACCCTTATCTTGGCATAAAATTGATATTAAGTAATGATTTTATGGCAGAAGAATGGTAAGGGTTAGGAAATTGGGGTTAGTTGCTTAAATGAAAGTGGTATTCAAAGTTGACATTTACATGGTTCATGAGATCTTTCCTTTCTCTGTGATTTCTATCAGCATTAACTTAAAAGAATAATACATTGAGTTTTCCAACATTTTGATCCTTCAAGGACCTGGGATATCATTGATGTGAATCTCAGGCTATCACCACAGATTGCCTCCATTGCTTAAGAGATAGTGTATAGTGTTTTGTAATTTTGGTCAAAAAGAATTCATAACCTGGTGAACAGTTAGGAGTTAAATTTTTCCCCATTTAGTTCCACTGAGCTTTGGACTTACATCATCATCATCATCATCATCATCATCATCATCATCATCATCACCATTAATAGACATTCACCAAGCTCCTATCACGTATGTATCAGGTTCTATGCTAAATGCTAATGATACAAAAAAGAATAAAAATCATAGTATATAACCTCAAAGAGCTCATATTCCTGAGTAGATATAAATAGATGCCCCAATCCTGTCCAGGTTGGAAAAACATTTCAGAGCTTACTCTCTATTGCAAAGCTTTTAAGGGTCATCTTCATACATGATGACAATTAAAAAATGAAATAAAGGCAACTTGTTTTAAAAAGTAGAAAGCAAATGAAATATCTCAATCTGCTTTTTTTCCTCTGTTGATATTTCTTTTGTGAATTATACCAATAAAATGAACAACTTGACCTAGTGTGGGTAGAAATGTCTTAAGCAGAAGGTAAAGCAGGTTGGTTTAGTTCTATTTTTTACAGTGAATGAATCAAAATTGAGCAAGGAGCATATGAAGTAACTTCATATTGAGTGGAGCCTTAGTTACTCTCTGTGAGTAAAGGATTCACACATATTTGGTCAATACATTCATTCAGGATATCAAATTATATTAAATGTTTTGTTAAAGGAAATTTCGAAATAACATCTTGAAAAAGTAATATGAGCAGTAATGCTATTGTTAAGGTTGGATTATGTTTCCTCAGATAAAAATAAGGTTTTTTTCCTGATGTGTTTTAAAAAATTTGAGCAAGGGTGCTTTACAACAGATTCAATGAGTCAACTCGCTCCAGCCTGCCATTTCCTCCTTTATTCCAGTGGGTATTGAATGGGAAAATAGAGCCTTGCCAAACACTACCACTGGTCCTAGCCAGAAATAATTTGTGGCAGAGAATATAATCATTGATGAAGGAAACTAGAATAAATCAACACCCTTCCCATTTACATACTTGATGAATCATTAATGGCACAAGGGAAAACACTAACAGGCACTAAAAAACCTAGAAACCTACATCTCTAGTGGGTTGACTTTCAACTCTCCACATTTCAGAAATAAATTACATAATTTCTCTTTATAAATAATGAACACTAATTTATTTTTCCCTACTACCCCTTCTGAGAAGAATATTAAATAGCTTGTGAATGTCACCTTTTTTTTTCCTAAGTTGAAATAACGGAAATTTGATTGAGTCATAAGCTATGCTTGGAGTTGAGACTAGAAAAGAGAATCAACTTTAAACATATCTGGCAAGGGCACAATGTCTCTCTTTGCATGAAAATATAAATGAAATACAATCTATATGTAGATTACTAAAAAACAGCTGCAAAAGAAAATTTGCTTGCCAGTGACACTGGACTGGTGTGTAAATATATCTCCAGTTAATGTTTGAAGAATTCTTAAAAATTAAACATAAGTCTATAGATGTCATACCCACTAAAATGAGTAAAATCTTAATTAACATAAAAAGTAATGGAAGTTATAAAGATTATCTTGAGTCGACTGATTAGTAACTCTAAATGATCACTGCTTTTATAGAAGGATTATAATATGAAAGAAACAGTGGGGAAGAGGATAGTCTAATGGCAACATCAAAGGTATTTTCATGAAATATAGCAGTGAAACAGATGTTGAGCTAAAGTATTCTTTTTTTCTCAGTATTGTGAGGGGAAGCTATACTGTTAGGTCTCTTTTCTTCCCTATCAGTATTAATCAGGAGTCTTTTTGATGATCTAGGAGTGAACCTGGGATTCTGGGGGCAGGCAAGCCAGCTCTTTCTAGAGTGCACAGCTGGGACTATCACAAATGTGGAAGATTCTGGGTAGTGTCCCCCCTCACTCTCCACAAAAATCGACGTACTCTAGTTCTTATTAAAACTCTCTGGTGAAACATTCAGGTAACATCATTAATGTGCCTCCTTTATTTCTCTGGCTCTGATCCTCACCACTCTACCTGGGCTAGCTGCATCCCATACTTCATTCTCGTGATATTATGCTTGGCATCTCTCCCAAAATCTCTCTACCACAATATTCCGTATTACTATTTGGGCTGATCTCTCCTAGCATTTTCAATGGGTAACAGTGGTTCCTATCTCATTTGCTCCTCTTTATTTCTAGAAGACTAGTATTTAAACCTTCTTGTTTTTCCTTCTGTAAGACAGACTTATGATAAGTGAGTTGACTGCTAAAAGATATATCTGGAGGGCAAAATAAGGCTAGGGAATGGATTTATGTTATTGGTTTAGGTATCTTCCAATAGAGAATCCCCTCTACCCAAACAGGTAACTTATGGTTCTAGGGATTTATCTAGAGTACTATGTGGTTAAGTAATTTACCCAGAGTGTTTCAAAGGTCAGACTTGAAACTGGCTTCACAGCCATCTCTCTGACCACTGGGTTTTGCTGCCTTTGATGTGAAGAAATGCCAATAAGAATAATTTTCATTTACCTTTCTTTAGACAGAGGAGACAGAAGAATGAAGGTTTAAGTGTAAATCAGGTAGGAAATGGCCCACTGACACAAGCTGGGAAAGAAATAAACAGCCCAGGATTATGCCTTATTTGGGGAAAGAACCTCAACATGAGCTGTACATAATATGCTGGAAGGACATGTCTCTAGGATGAACTAAAGGACTGAATTTTTTTTTGTGTGTGTCTGTTAACTTTGTTTTTAAAAATATTTTTATTTTGAATATTTTCTCATAGTTACATGTTTCATATTCTTTCCCTTTCTCCAAACCCCCCCTTAACCCCCCTTTGCCGATGCATAATTCCACTGGGTTTTACATGTATCATTGATTAAGATCTAATTCCATATTATTGATAGTTGGGCTAGAGTTATCGTTTAGTGTCGAAGACTGAATTTTTAACATTAACTATAACATTGTTTTACTCTGTGAATGGAAGTAGCCTCATGTGCTTTGCTTCAGAACCAAATTAATTTTTGCATATTCTTGTGATGGCTCAACACTATTGCAACTTGATTTTCCCCTGCCCCTATATTGTGACAGTAACCAAAGCACTAGTCCTCCTCAAGATACCATTTCTATATCCCATTCTCATAGCTACAGCTCATTTCAATAGGCTTTGCATTTAGGAGAATGTGCTATACTACTTTAGGGCAGTATAATTATAACTCATAAGTTTTTTCATATGTAACAAGGAAGAACAAGAGCTCCCAATAAAGGGAAATTTCAACAATCATAGTTTCTTATTTTGGTGGAGATTTTGCAATTTAAAAAAAGTAAGTTTAGTGCTGGGGATAGAGAACTGACCTCAGAGTGAGGGAGATCTGTCTGGTTCAAGTACTGCCTCTGAGACATATTATCTATGTGACATTGGGAAATTCACATAAACCCTTAATGATCAAACCACTTTCTTAGAAGATAAAATGCAGAATAGGTGCTGATGTAGACTGATTGGTTTAAGGAGATTCTTCAACACGGTATTCCCTAGATCAATGCTACAGCAGTGATGTTCTCTATCCCTATACCTTTAGAATAAAATGATTGCTCATATGTCATTAGGTTATGAGGACAAATTCTGCAATCTAGTCAAACTAGCCTAATCCTGTCTCCATTCCTGTTGCTCATGCCTAGAGTGCAGGTTCTCCTTTCTCCTGTCTTGCCAAGCCTCTTTCTTCTTTTAAGGGAGGCTCAGGTCAGATATACTGCATTAAACCTTTCATGGTGCCCCAAAACTGAAAGTGTCCTCTCAAAGTGTCTTGTATTTAACTATTTTGCATATATATTTATATTTATTTACTACACTTATGCTGAATAAGTTTGATAAGTATTTGTTTCCCTCATTAGAATGTGATTTTATTGTGAGTAGGAACTGTTTTATTCATTTATTTGCATTCCTAGAGCTTAATGTGGTGCTTGTCATATAGTAGATGCCTAACTAATAAAAACACTTGTTGATTAGTAGTTTGAAAGTCCTAAAATTGTATTGGAGGAAATTAACTCCATATAATCCAAATAATGTATTATTATTGTCTATTACATAGGACTTGTATGGCTAATAAGAAATATTAATGCAGTACAATATTTTGTAATTGTACTATTATAAAAAATGTGTGATATTAATGTACCATATAATGCAGATTGATGTTAATGATGAGGATTATTTATGCACTTACTCTTTGTTAAAAGCTGTTTTCAATAAATGATGTCACATTGAATTAGCATCTTTTTCTTTTCCTCTAATATTTCACAAAAATTCTCCCTTTTTTATCAACCACCTACTTGGTACATGGACAGACATGAGTGATTGAGGCAGAGTTTCACCAGATAATGGGTTGAGGTTTTTTTCCCCCCATTAAAAAAGGCAATTGACATCTGTGTCATTATTTATGTACAGTTTAATTCCCTTTACTTTTTGGCAGTGGCCATAAAATGGAATACATTTTATTCACGTTCTTCTGTTTCTGGGGGTCTATAGAACTTAAATTGCATCACCAAACCTATTAATATCTCACCATAGTTTATTATTTATTCTAAAGTATTCACATATCTTCATTAGGAACAAAATATTAGTAGGAGATTAACTGAGTTTTGAGTCCATAATAAATAATGACCTCACCTACATTGTATGTTTTTTTCCTGTCATTCACAGAATATGTCTAGATAAATGTTTTGTTATTTTCTTTTTTAAAGAAATTGAAGAAGGGTAAATCCATATCCATGTTGTCTTTTCAGTTGTGTCAACTCTTTGTGAGCCCATTTGGGATTTTCTTGACAAAGAAACTAGAGTGGTTTGCCATTTCCTTCTCTAGCTCATTTTACAGATAAGGCAAATGGGGTTAAATAACTTGCTCAGGGTCACACAATTATTAAGCATCTGAGTCTGGATTGAACTCAGATCTTCCAGACTCCAGGTCCAGTGCTCTATCCAAAGCTTGCTGCCCCAAATACATAACTCTATCCATGCAGATATTGAAATCAGACTCTGGATGGAAAATTTTATCTTCATTTATATTCAAACTGCTCCCACTGCATTGGAGTCAAGGTAAAATTTATGATTTTTAGACCTCTCCTAATATTTAATTTTCACTAAGAAGTAATTATTTAACTTTTGTACTTTAGACATTTTTTATTACTATAATTTTATTAAACCACTGCCATACTGACAGACCAACTATTCTCAATTAACTTAACTCATATCAAATTAATAATGCATTTTGCATTCTAATTAACAGTATAAAATTATTCTCAATATTAACATAGATTTGCACAATCATAATTTTGATGAGCAATAAGAGAATAAACATTAAATCACTCCTTGGTTTTTAATTAGAACCTAAAATTCAATTGTAAAAAAAATTGGTTGGTAGCATCAGTTCATCTATTGCACTTCGCTCCACAACACACATACACTCATTCTTATCTTCACAGTTCTTGTCTTGCCAAAAACAACTTCTTATCACTGGTGTGGCTATCCAATTTTTAATGAAAATCTGCTACTGGTTTCTTTTGCATTGTTTTAAATTTTATAAAGGAATAATGATGAAGTTGTCTTGTGATTATTGTTGAGTTTTTAGTCCAGTTTGAATTCTCTAGTTCAGTCCTTAATCTATATTAAAATCAGGGTTAGCATTTGAACCCATCATCAGAGATAAAAATAAGGATATTAATAGGTAATAGATAAGGAGGAGTCCTTACAATTGATATGGTTACAGTTTTGGTGTGAAATTGGGATTAGTGGGGATAAGTAATTAGCACTCCATCACATCACTGAAATTTTATTTTTATGCTCTTGATTTATTTATCTTTTATATACTTAATCTTTTTCCCCCTTGCCATATCTAAGGCTCCACTTTCTGCACAGAGATATAAGAAGTGGATCTATATACCAATAAATGTAAGATAGAGGATACTGAGCAAAGGAATGATCAGCATGAAGCAATGAGTTGGGAATGATGGTTAGAAGAAACCAAGGAAAGAAATAGAAAAAGGGGAATTCCAAGGTGAGGGAGAGGTATAAGAAAAGGCTAGGTAGGATCTAGAAACTTATGCACAAGGGACAGAAACAGCACACAGATGAGCATATACCAGTCAGAAGATCTGAATCCCAAAATAAAGGTACAATGTCAGCATGTGCTGCTCTCTAAAGCTAAAAGTAATAAGATTCAACACACTGGATATGACTAGCTGTGTTCAGGAACATCCCAGAAATAACCTGCTGCATGATGGAGACTGCTGTCTTTTAAAATGAAGTTAGATAGAAGAAGCCATCCTAAAAAATAACTAACATAAAATAAGTTATAATCTTAGAAATTAAATATTTCATTGGTCTATACAATAATGACAAATTAGGAAAAAAAGGCTAATTGGAGAATGTGAATTTACCATTGGAGTTCTAGCCTTAACTGGGGAAAGGGAGAAAATTAGCTCTGGTTAATTAGATTGTAAATATCTTTTGGAGGAAGCAAAACAATTAATTGATAACACAGTTTGATAGAAGAATCCCATCAGAATATACAAATATACTAGTTTTTACCATATATACATTTTTCCCTATTGTTCAGCCCTGGATATCACTTCATTAGAAGATTTCCTGCAGTAGAGTCATTCATTCAATAATATAGAAGGCACTATTGCTGTGAGTGATCTAAAAACAATTGAAATATGGTCCCTTGTCCTCATGGAGAACACATCACAGTACACTCATTCACAAATGTACACTATTAGATAAAAAATTGTAGCAGAACAGAGAATACAGAAAAGAAGCACTAGAGAAGTATAAAGTGAAATCATTTAAGAAAAGCAAAAATTATCAGTCCACCAGCTCAAATTAAAATGAAAGAAGATGAAGTGCCATGTCTACCTTTTCCTCCAACTAAGATAATCTTACTATATAGAAAATATTTGGATCAGTTTTCTACTTGCCATCCATCTTCACCCTGAGTAACAAGCATTTTGGCAAACATGCCTCCATTTTTTTCATATCATGCCCTGAATCTATTACCTTTCCTTTGCTGCTATAGCTAAAGGTTTAGGTCAGGTACAAGTCTTCTTTCACTTGGACACTCAACAAAAATATATTAATGACCTCTCTGATCTATATTAGGAATTGTAAATACTTTAACCTGTAAGAAATTATAATAAAGTTGAAAAAATAATGGGAGGGGATAAACAGAGGAAATGTGGAAGACTACAGGGAAATTAAATTTATTGGGATGAATGATTTTTGATAAGAGAAAGGGAATAGTTAAAGTAGGGTCTTCAAAAACTTAATGTGAAAAGCAATTGCAATAAAGAAACACCTATACCTGTATTATGATGCTGAGCAATGGAAATCAGCAATGTATCTTTTGGAATCATCTTTGATCATTCTGCTTTATTCCCTATATCTAGTTTATCACTGTTATGTTGATTTTTTTCTTCAGAATAGCTCTTAAGCATTCCTTCCTCTTTTCTATTGCCACTACCATAGTTCTATTTATTCTTAGATTATTCCAGTAGTATGTTAACTCTAATTCATTATGCATATTACTGCTGCTCTAATATTCCTTAAAGTAATGAGATATTTCCATCATCCTACCTTTTCTATTCATTAACCTTTAGTGATTCTCTAATTCTAACCATTTCAATTCTAAACCCCTTTACCTAGCTTTTCAGAGAGTCCTTCAGAATTGGGACCCACCATATATACCATTATTCTCTAATACACTCAATATAGTGGCCAGTGTCAGTGTTTTGCACCCTCTCATTGCCACTTCTAGGTCTTTTCTTGTGTTGAATTTTTTTTTCATGAATGCCTTCTTTACCTGTCCTTTGCTATCCACCTACCCATTCTTTAGAATTTAACTTCTAAATTAAACCTTCCTAACTATTTCATCTTTTACTGATTTTGTTTTTGTCCTCTGATCTCATACAGAAATAGGAGTCCAAGTTTTAAAATTTAGCATATTATAAAAGATAGTTTTTAATTGTTTTCTAAGTCTAAAAGCAGGAAAGACGGTATCTATATACACTGGTAGATTGTTTCCTCATCTGGAACTTCCTGATACCATTAAAATCATAATTGCAGTCACTTTCCCTTTTCTATTGATAACTTTTGTCATTCATTTATTTTTGAACACCAGATTATTTATTGGTTTTGCTGTTGTCTTGACATTTGTCTTCTTTGTTCAACAAGACTCTCCATTCCTTAAGGGCAGAGACCCTGTTTTATATTCCTATGTCCTGGACAGCACAGTACCAAACACATCTTAAGCAATAAATTTTTCTTTAAGAACTGATTTCTTTTTAAAGTTTTATTTACAGATCAAGAAATATTATATTCATGTATTAAGAGAGAATAAATAAAATAAAAGTGGGAATAATGGACTGAGTCAATCAAACTTTAAAAGCTCTACCTTTTGAAAATCTTAGTGTGTTAAACAAAGTTAATGTATCCTTGCAGTGACTGATGAGATCAAAGGTGCATTCAAAAACATTTGAATATATTATCACTAATTTTACAAGCTTAGGAGTTATGGATGGCTCTCATCATTTTTATTCCAGGAATATAGGAATGCCAAAGTTGAGAAGAATCTCAGGAACTAAGTTTGAATGCAATCGCTTAGCTCCTAAAGCTCAAGGATTACTTGGATGATTTTGTTCAATCCCAACAGTGATTTTTGTAGGTGTATGTGGATAATGAATCAAGTTATTATAACAATTATAAACAGCCAGAAGATGTTCAGATAAAACTTGACTGTTTAAAAGAAATTAAACCAATGAGAAGGAAAGCAACAAACTGGGAAAAATTTGTATAACTAAACTCTGTGACAAAGGTTTGATTTCCCAAATATATAAGGAACTAAGTCAAATTTACAAAAAAATCAAGCCATTCCCCAACTGACAAGTGGTCAAGGGAAACCAATAGGCAGTTTTCACAGGATGAAATAAAAACTACCAATAAGCTCGTGAAAAAGTGTCCTAAATCCCTCCTGACTAGAGAAATGTAAATTAGAACAACACTGAAGTACTACCTCACACCTAGCAAATTGGCCAATATGGCAGCAAAGTAAAGTGATAAATGTTGGAGGGGATGTGGCAAAACTGGGACACTAATAAACTGCTGGTGGAGTTGTGAATTAATCCAACCATTCTGGGGGGCAATTTGGAAGTATGCCCAAAGGGCTTTAAAAGACTGCCAGCTCTTTGATCTAGCCATACCACTTTTGGATTTGCACACCAAAGAGATAATAAGGAAAAAGGCTTGTAAAAAATATTTATAGCCTTGCTCTTTGTGGTGACAAAAAATTAGAAAATAAAGGGGTGTCCATTGATTGGGGAATGGTCAAACAAATTGTGGTATCTGATGGTGATGGAATACTATTGTGCTAGACAGAATAATGAACTAGAGGAATTCCATGTGAACTGAAAGACTTTCAGGAATTGATGCAGAGTGAGAGGAGCAGAACCAGGAGAATGTTGTACAAAGAGACTGATACACTGTGGCACAATTGAAAGTTATGGACTTCTCTACCACCAACAATGGGAGTAGAAATGCAGAAGAAAAACATATGTTGGATCACATAGTTCAATGGGGATATAATTAGGGTTTTGATATTAAAAGATCATTCTACTGAAACTGTGAATGTATATAACCCAGTGAAATTGCTTGTCACCTCCGGGAGAGGGGAATGAAGATTAGTGGAAAAAATTATGCATCATGTAACCATGGAAAATATTCTAAATAAATTTAAAAAAAGAAAATAAAGAAATCAAACCCTACCATTTAGATTCAGGAGAATATAATGAGTTGGAATATTAATTGGACAAAATATTTGAGAAAGTTTGACAAAAAGTGAAGATATTGGAGATGAAGAAGATGGATAAATGAAAATAATATCATTGAATCCTTCAAGGCCATTCTACTGTTTCTACTGAGAAGTCTGTAATGATAAAGAACTATGTCCACCCAGGATAATTGTTTGGTCTGGTGTGTCAGGATGACCTGAAACAGCATCTTCATTAGATCTATTTCTTCTTGAAAGCAGCTACAAGGATACAGGCATCATCAATCTCTGCAGGCAACCATCATTAGAGTCATATCTGACTTCTATTTCTCCTTTACTAGGGCAATAAACTGTTGATCAGAAATACTTCTCAGAGTCACATCTAATATATTTAAATGTTAAACTAAATAAAATGAAGAAATGAATGTCAACTTGGAAAGTGGAGTGTTTGAGAGATTTTTGTCTGACCCTTTACTTTTTAACATCCTTATCAACGATCTGTATGAAACCATTGGATTTCATGCTTTTAAAAACAGGTGACATAAAACTTGAAAGAGCTAATACTCAATGACAGAATGAGAAACCCAAAGGTGCCAGAATAGTAGAACATGGAGTCAAATATAGTAGGACTAAATGGAGTTAGAGGTAGTCTTATGTGGAAATTTAAAAAGTAATTTTCTTAAAGTACAATGTGGGAGAGGAACAGCTAGACAAGGGTTCACCTGAAAGTGATCTGACAATTCAAGATGAGGAAATTGTGTGATAGAACAGCCCAGATGGTTAAAGCAGCCTTAGGTTGCATGAAGAGAGACATAGTATCCAAAGCTAGAGAAGTGATAATTCTATTGTATTCTGATCAGATTTGTTTTGGAGTATTATTCTCAGTTTGGGGTGCAACATCTGAGTAAGGATATTTACAAGCTGGGGAGCAGCCAGAGGAAGGCAACAAAGATGTTTAAAGTCCTAAACGTCATGACATGCCAGAATTACTTGATAAATGTGGAGGTATTTAGCCTGAAACTGCTGACCTATATTTTTAACTGGAACTAGAACAATTTGTCTCCAAACATTATTTCTAATCCTTTTCTCTTATTCACTTCTTTACCCTCTGAAGTCTAGATTCCAACCTAATCATTATTCTCTTTGAAGTTACCTTTGATTTCTTAATTGCCATATCTAAAGACCTTTTCTCTGTCCTCATCCTCCTTGAATTTTCTAGTATTTGACCCTTGATTTCCATCTCCTTCTATATATTCTCCCTTCTTTGAGTTGTCAGGACATTGTTCTCTTAGTTCACTTCTGAACTATCTGACTGTTTTTTCTTGGCTTCCTTTTCTGGTTCATGATCCACATCATACTCAACTGTGAGTGCAGCTCTAAACTCTGTCCTGGATCTACTAATTGCTCCATATTCTCCAAATTCTCTTACTTGATGACTGCATCAGCTACCTTGGGTTTAATTACTTTCTCTCTGTAGATGTCTCCCATGTCTATATATACAACTTTAAACTTTAGTACTGCATCATGAACTATTTATTAGACAAATAATATACTCTAATAGGTTTCTTATATCAACATATCCCAAACAAAACTCATTGTCTCTCCCCTTCCTTTTCAAAACTCCTACTCTTACTTCTGAACTTTCCTATTGTGGTTTATGATATCATTCTGTTTTTTTGTAGGTTCACAAACTTGGTATTGCTCTTGACTCTTTAATCTCTTATTCTGTAATTATTATCAATTGCCAAATTCATTTCTAGCTCCACAATATCTCTCAACTCTGTCTTTTTCTTATTCACACAATGACTACCTTAATTTAGACCCTCATCATATCTCACTTAGTCTATTCCAAATACATTTTTCTGTCTCAAGATATTCATCCTTCATCCAGCTGCCAAGATGATTTTCCTAAATCTCAGATCTGACCATGGAATTCCCCTCATCAATAAACAATGGTTCTTTAATTCTCTAAAACAAAATCTAACCTCTGTTTGACATTTGCAAATATATTTATATAGAGATCTATGTCTACATAGATTTATATCAATATATCTATATGTAGCTTCAAAAGACATTGACATATATTAGAAAGATTTCCTAAAGTTTAATCATTATAAATGAGATCACCTCAGCAAGTAATTAGTTGATTCCCTCTCCAAATGGAAAGATGAGGCAGCCAAGGGCAAAATCCATTTAGAATTTCATTGCATTTATAAAATATTATTCTGAATGATGGTGGAGGATTATGAGAAGTAGGATCTAGCAAAATGGGGAAACTATTGGTGAAATAAATAAGATAGAAAGAAAGCTTGGTGAGTGATTCAAGTCATCATGAAATATTTAATGATGAAATTGTATGGTCAGAAGAAGTATTTTAATATTTGACAACTGTATTTCAATTTGTTTTTTCTTGGTAACCCCATTTTTATCTTCTAAAAGGGAGTCCATAAGGTTCACCAGAACAGAATAGGAACTCGTGACACACAAAAGATTAGGACTCTCTACAATAGAGTGTCAGCTTTGGGAAGTCAGGAAATTCTGAATTCAAGTCCTTCCTGAATTCAAGTCCTAATTTGTTCTTTTCACTTCATCAGGACATTATCCAATTCTTTATGTTACAGATGAATACAGACCATCTGGGTCAGTGCATGGAATTTCCATGTAGGAAGTTCCCTAAATAGATCAGTCATAGATCCAGAGCCCCCTTCAAGAAGTGAGAATAATATCTGGAAATACAGGTTAATTCACCCTTTACCAAAGGAAAGCTCTTTCAAGAAGGCCATGCAAAGACCAGCTACTCTGAGTACTAAGAAAGAAGTGATGAGATGAATTCTGACTCCTAGAAACTTAGTAGCAATGAACATACTATCTAAACACTGGGGTTTTTTCCACTAAAAATACCTGGAGGGCAGCTGGGTGGCTCAGTGGATGAGAGCCAGGCCTAGAGATGGTAAATCCTGGGTTCAGTTCTGGTTTTAGACACCTCCTACCTATGTGACCCTGGGCAAGTCACTCAACCCCCATTGCCTAGCCATTACCACTCTTCTGCTTTGGAACCAATATATAGTATTGATTCTAAGATAGAAAGTAAGAGTTAAAAAAACCCACCTAAAACTAGAAGGGCCAGAAACAAAATTGTTATCTTAATTAAGTTGAGACAAACCTATTATTTTATAATTAGAAGCTATTTTCTTTACCTCTCCCAGGTAATACTTGATTTCTTTATATTTGACGAATGAATTAACTTGCTTTATTATGACAAATTACTTCTTTTTATATGAATACTGGATGTTGTATTTCCCTTGGGGTCCTCAGTTTTCTAATGCTAACAATGTAGGATTAAACTATTGCATCTGTTATGAAATCAAAACAGGGGAGTTACAGCCAGTGGTCATTATATTACAGAGGCCTGCAATGTAAGGTTGGAGCCAGAAGCACAATTTCCTGTTTGGCAGAGATTTGAAAGGATTGGACAGAGCAGTTAATTATGGTGGACACCTTTTAAGTGTTCTTTTGACTTTCTGCAAACAAGAGTCACTCAGACCAGCACCATTTGCTGCTACAAACTGAACCAATTGAACTGCGAAGACTTAAAGTAGTGAGGATTTTTTTCATAACCCCTTTTTAAGACGGGAGGTGGGACAAATACTTCTGGGAAAAAAGCAAAGTATAACAAATAGTACAAAGATTTTGGGGTTCAAGACTATATCAGCACATGATTATAAAAAATGTTAATTGATAAAGGTGTAAAAATTGGAAATGTGGTCAGTGCTACCTTTTATTATATCTAGAACAGAAAGTAGTAGATTATTTTGGGAACCTAGCTTTTCCTTTTTTTCCAGAGAGATGGATTGTTATTGATATCAAAGAACGCACTTAATGATTTGCCTTGCCTTTGTTTAAAGGAGGCACGATATTACATCAGGATTTGGACTCTAATAGGACGATTCCAGACAGGGGTCTTGGATCAGGAAGTTGGCTAGACTAGAAGGAACTTTGAGGCAAAGGTAACCAGACCCACATCCAAAGAGATCAGCTAGAGTGAGATTGAAAAGACAAGAGGTCCAGAATCCAGGGAGGCAGCAGGAACAAAGATTCAGCATTAGGAGACTGTGAAACAAAGGGTCAAGATTCCATGTAGAGTTTAGGAAATAACAGTTCAAGTTTGGTACTGTGACGTCTCAGAAGTATTGGCTTTCAAGTCAGAATTTGTGGGTTCAAATGCCACTCCTTAGACTAACGATGGGACCTTAAGCACAGGACCCCGATTTTGTTATCTGTCAAATAAGCAGATTCAACTAGATGGCCTCTGAGCTTGAGTCTACATCTTTGATCTTTTCAAGGGTTCTGAGTAACAGGTGTAGGTACTAGTAATAAAAATGGTACTTGTTAGTTCTGGGAAAACAAATAGGTATACCTGGTTGGAGAAGTGAGCAGAAAAGGACTTGGGGAGTTTCTAACAGAAATTTTAATCCTCATAAATGCACAATGTCTTTATATAATGGTACTAATTTTATTCATGGTCCTGTGTGTGCTACCTCTTGAGGGGAGCAAGGATAGGGACAGCTCCTGAGAATCTGACCCAATGGTGCTTCTTAATGACCATGTGTACAAAAGCAGGGATCAAGGTGAAAGGTGCAATTGTTGTTCTATGATCTTAATTTTATTTTGCTTCTACCTTCACTATCACTAATTGTAGCCAACTAGTATATGTTTTTATATATATATATGCATACATATATATAATGAATATATATATAATGAAATTTTAGGTATTATATATAAATTGGTTATACATATATGTTAGGTATTATATTTATAATATAGGTATATTATATATATGTTATATATTAAAGTTATATATGTATATAATTTAGGTATTACATATATAATTTAGATATTATATATGCATATATACATAGATATAATTTTGCTACCTAAATTCTCCAGTCTATTTCATAACAAATCACAATTAGACCTGAAATTACTAATTTAATAGTAGGCTGAAAAAGCTACTTTCATTACCATGCTTGTTTTCAAATGCTAAATCTTCTTTTACTTTCCTTCTATTTGAGTAATAAAGCTATTCTTCAAGTAATAGGACAAAATAGGATGAAATCCAAATCTTATTGTTATAGTTGTAAAGATATGTAATATACACCACATATGTATATATGCATGCATATGCACAAATATTTAGAATTCCATTTTAACCACATTGTAGTCTCATAAAAAAGTCCTATATAAACAAAGCTATTGTTTTTAAAAACTAGAATGTCAACTCTTTCATATCTATGTGTTTAGGGAACATCTATGACTATGTTAATTTGAACTCTTATTTAAAAAATTGAATACTGCTATTTACTGGTGTAACCTTCAAGTATTTCTGAATGACCATCATTATTCATCTTGTTATAACAGCTCTGCCGATTGATCATCATAGGCTGATAAGTATGACATCATTTTTATTTGTTAATGTTGGGGGGCGGAGAGAGGAGAAGGACTGATCCTCTCCTGTGCTGCAGCAAAACCTTGGCTAGAGATGTGAAGACCAGGAAACAGTGTTAAAGCCTTAAATCCCATTTGGGGATTTTAATAGAGCAAGATTCATGCCGTAATTTAGCTTCCTTAAAATGAAAGGAAAAATAAAATTCCCCCAAATCTTAATGGAAAGAAGTGAGGTTTTTGCTTCTTTTGATACTATTGACTGTCACCTCCCCCCATCATATTAATGGTAAAATAGATGGATCTATATGCTTAAGAAAACAGAAATTAAATGCTATTGCACAGTAAAATTCCACTGAGGATTGCAAAAGCAGACATAGTGCTTATGGAAGACTGTTGGTGAATTAATCATCAATGTATTGCTTATTGCTGATGAGCTATTGATTAGAAAAGACAAAGTATAGGAGCTCTGATTCTTACAGGTTCCAGCAGAGTAAACCACAAGCAGCCATTAGTCCTCAGCAATTCATTAGTGGTTTATAAAAAGCTTGGCACTATATAGTTCATCATCACCATGAGGATAAGGCAGACATTAATTCTTATCAATTACAGTAGAAAATGAATCGAGGAAGGGATGATGCTGAGTTCCTCTACTGCTTTTGTATTTACCACCCAGAAACAATGCTACTCAGCATTTTGGGTAATCGATGGTATGTTAGACAGATTATCCATCAAACAGACAACTTATCTATGTTTGTAATCCACTCAAGCACACCATAGTATGATGTTTTTACTGTGATTATCTGAAGTCAACCTGAAGATGGGGGGCCACAATCACAAAAGCCTACCTTCTTTCATGCATCTGTACCAGTGCCAGATTTTAAGTAAATGGGAAAAATTACCAAAAGGACATACTTTATAAAACATAGAACATTTCTCCAAATGAAAATGTGAATTATAGAACAGTGCCATAGCTTTGTTGGTTGTTTTTTTAAATGTTTGGGAGGAATAATATGGGCTGATTATTTTTCCAACCTGAGATATGGTGGAATTGCATTTAGTTTTTGAGGAACAAAATCAGATGGTCTATTTATAACAGGGCAGGACTAGTAAGCCATATCTCATTTAATATTTTAATTAATATTTTCTTTTAAAATCACATTATGATTCTCTAAATGTCAGAGATCTTTGTCCAAAGAGCTTAAGCTTTTCAAGGAAGAGCTAAGTCTTCCATTTTCTTTACTACGTGGTGCTCAGTACATAGAAGGGCACATAGTAGGCACTCAGAAAATACTTGCCAAATGAATTAATGAAGCAATAAATAGGTTTGTGACTATATATCTCTGATAAAAATAAGCAAATGCAGTATAGGAGCTTTTTTCAAGTGTTCTAAATATTATTTACACACATGTATACATATACATAGACACTACACTGGGATTTTCAAGCCAAAAGAAGATGAACTGCCACCCTTGGTTAAATTGGTCCTGAAAATCATCTATCCAATATTTTACCACAGAAATTCTTAGGAACAGAAAACAGACATTCTAGCTAAGCATTAAAAATATTATTGCTATGATTCTCACTAAGGCAGAATATTATTCATTCTGATAAGCAGCAGATACATCAGGATATCAAGAGTGATTGTGAAAGTATGAAGATAGCCTTATGGAATTAAAGTAAAAATAATCTCTATATTATTGCTTTCTCCAACCAACATACCTAGCAGCAAAGCAGAAATTAGAAACCAATATTATTTATGTTGGGCTTTGGGTAAAAAGAGACAAAATGAATGGTGTTCACTACTTTTATGATAATTGTTAGGTTAGTTTTTTATGCTGCAAAGAGCATATGAAAAATGCATGAATCATGTTCCTTCAATACCCACAGTCACAGATCCTTGAACAAAGATGCCATACAAAAAATTTAAAGTGGTAATGAAGGGGTTAAGGAGGTTTTATTTGCCAGCCCCATACTGAGTCATCCCTGTGCCTCAGATTCACTCTCTATCATTCATTCTACCTGAGAAAGGCAAGCCAGCGAATTTAACCCATTAAAATTCATGCAGTATTAGACTGTCTTTTTTTCCCCCATGCTAATGATTTTCAACACAGAGACAAAACATGGGACAGTTTTCTCAATATGTTTTCAATCCTTTAAAACTAATCAGTATATTAAAAATGTGCCAGATAGATAAATGACTCAGTTGATTCTACATTTATTCTAATCAAACAGCCTCAGATAACATGTAAAGATGATATGAGATCAGATAATGTAGAATATCATCAAATTTAGCTTCCAAATGAAAATCCAAGAAAACAGAGAATGATTCAAATGAAAACATGCAGATGGCTCAAAGAATGGATCCTTGCTTCCCCCATCCTTAAACATATTTAAAAAAATAACATGTGGTACCTTTTAATTTTCTGAATGAGTGGTTTCCAATCAATGTTTCCTGTGTTAATGACAACAGGCTGTAGAACCTATAGAAATAAAGTGAAAAAAGACAAAAGTATATATGCAGAAAGATAATAATTTTTGAAATAATAAATTATTCAGCTTGTAAGTAAGCAAATATATTCTTCTCAGTCATAAAATAAATATATGCCTTGATTTCATCGGTATTGCTGTAATGCAGTACTTAATTTCCAGAAGGCTCAATCCTTGTATCTTACAGCATTTTCCTCAGAATCCTTTTAAATCAAACAAAGTAGATCCTTTGAAAAAAAATCATTACCGGCGCATATGCAGCAAGACCCCCAAATTCTATTCTTCAAGTATTGCTGCAAAATCATTCTTCTCCAGCGTTATTATCCATTGGTTTGCCCGTCTACCTCTAGACAGACGCAGTCTGCAAGCCGCCAGCTTGTGTCTATGTGTGTCGAGAAAATGAAAACTGCAAATTAGAAAAAGTCCCTGCAGTGGCGAAAAGGAAAATAAGGCGAGTGGGAGAGGGAGAGAGAGCTCAGTAGCCACAGAATTTTCGAGAATGATGACAAGCCACCCAGCTCCGCCATCATTCACTCACAAAAGGATGCTGCGCTGCTGGCAGATTTAGCAGTTTGTCAAGGGGCTTCTGGTATCAAATGCCTGACAGGCATTTTAATTGCATCCAACCAAGTGTGTCCCTAGGAGTCAGTCCTATAATCCTATGAATGTCATCATCTGGTTGCCTTTGTGCCAGTGCCAGATACACACACATGCACACACATGCAGGCTTACAGCATACATAAGATAGCAGAGGAACCTTAATACTCAGGTTTGAAAGACTGGATCTGATTAAAAGGAAGTTTTAGGGGACATTTGACTTTATCTGCATTGAGGACAACAAAGAGTTTTTTTTTTATCTGTTTGATATTTTGGTCACTGAGTTTTAAAGAACACACCCAAAATTAATGATGAACATTTTCTTACTTTTACTCCAAAGCTAAATGATTGATCATAAATGGCTGTATTGAGAGAGACATCTGCCTTTTTCTTATTGAGAATTCTAGCTCCTTTTGAATATCTCCTATTTATAAGGCAAATATTTCCCTTTTGAGAAAGAAAACAGCAGATAGCAGGGGTCTGAATACTAAGGTTGGATCATGATTTAGTGGTAATCACTTTCATATATTTCCACATTTATTCATTTTGCACATTAAAGCAAAGAGGAAATGATTGCCTTTGGTACTCAGAGGCTCTTCCATTCCCAAAGCTCCAAATTGGGAGAAGAATCTCTGGCATAATCAGTTTCCCCACCATGCCAGAAACTGAAATTAACGGTTGCACATTCCCATTTTAAATTGCCCTTCAGAGAGGTTAAATGAGAGGGAAATTCCCCATGTTTCCTTTGAAAGGAAATGGACAAAAATTTTGTTAAATAAAATAAGTCTCTAAACCATACATATAACACTGCATCATCCAACAATAAAAATCCAATGTATATCAAAGGAGTTAGGTTGTAAAAAAAAAGAGAGAGAGAAAATGGGGAGGGAGGGTTAGAGTGCTGTGAGAGCTATCTGTGGTAAGCATCACTATGGTTACCAGCAATGAAAAGGAAAAAGGAAAAATAAGGGGTGGGGGTGAGGATAGAGGGAACTTGGAATAGTCAGATCATCAAAGTGGTTGAGTACAAAAGAAGAAATTTGGAGACATAAAAAAAGGGGAGTGATTTTCATGCATCAATTTTTTTTCTCTTGAAATAGGTAGGTCCTTTTTGTGCCTCTCTGCCCACCTATCCCTATTGTATATTGAACTACACTGGAGCAAATGAGATGTCTTCTCTAAATAACCTTCACTCATCACCTTTTCTCATCAGCAAATTTTACCATCACCAGTCAACTTTTCAAATACACAGTGCAGTAAGTCAATCTTGTAGCTGAACCTTTTGATGGCCAGTAAATTATAAAGCTTTAGAGCTAAAAGGTTCCTCAGAAATCATTTAATGCAATTCTCTCATACAAATGACACTTAAAAATCACACAACCAGTAAAGTCTTGACCATGATTCCAGCCTCCTGATTCCTTGGTTTAGCATTCTAGGCATCACATTAAATTGCAGCTATTCTCTTGTTTTTCTTATTTTATTTGTACGCTAAACCAATTTTAGAAGTATTCTTAGATTAATTTGGAAACAACTCTTTTGTTTATAGAAGTAGCATATTCATTCTATAGTCTAACTTATGACTAGTATTTGTTCAGTACTCCATTTAAGGTCAGTAAGAGACAGTTAATTAGATGAAATCATTCCCTTAACTTTCTTGTTATTCTGATAGTCAGGGATATCTGACCTTTTGTGTACTGACCTTGTGAAGCCTGAACTAAAACATCATATTCTAGGCACTATGACTACCCCTGACATCATCTTTTTTGCTAACATGAAACTCTACAATTAAATTTACAGCTGGGTTCCTCTTTCCTCTTTGGTGTTCACAAAAAGATCTTGTCTTTGGTAACTCAAATAAATGGGGGCAGGAAATTGACATTAGATTTAGTCAGAAAAGTGATAGTTTCTTTCACTGATTTGTTAATTCACTCACACAACCAACTGGTCACACAATATTTCTAAGAGCTTTTTTAAATACATAGTAAGTGAGATGGAAAACCTGATGTTCAAGTTCTGCTTTTAACCTCTTTTTTTTAAACCCCTACCTTCCATCTTGGAATCAATACTATGTATTGGTTCTATAGCAGAAGAGTGGGAAGGGCTAGGCAATGGGATTAAAGGACTTGCCCAGAGTCACACAGCTAGGAAGTGTCTGAAGTCAAATTTGAACCTAGGACCTCCCATCTCTAAGTCTTCCTCTCTATCCACCTAAGCCACCTAGCTGCCCCCTTTACTCCCAATCTCTTCTCAAATAAGATACTTTTTGAGATTGGTTAATCAGTTACATTGCCTTGAAAAATTCTTTCTAGAGACTCAGAATTGTCAGGGTTTTTCAAATATGGCTTTAACTGGTCATATTCATTAGATTAGAATCATTGTTATGTTTCACAGGGAATATCAGATCTAGTGAAGAGGCAGTGAAAGAGCTTCCCAAAGCATGTACATCCAGAAATCTTGCAAAAAAAATCTGGCAAAGCATGATCTCTTTGCCTAGAGACCTCTCATTTTTTTGGGGGGAAGGGTAGGTTTATTTTGGTCACCAAAGATAACTTCTTCAAACTAGATTTTTGGGCAAACCCATATCTTAAGTCTACAAGTCATTTCTGTGCATAAGGATATGCTACAGATGGAATCAACTGTTACAACCAAGATTCAATTCTCTAAAAGTCTCCTATAGCAAACTACAAGACTGAAAGACTGAGCACAGCTTCAAAACCTATCTTTCTTACTCCAAAGTAATTCATTGGGAACTCTTAGTTCAATAATTAGAAATATGGCTGCACAATCTCATTTGATCTCGTTCTTTCCTTCCACTATTAATTCAATCTGATTTATGAACTCTTATGAAGATGGTAGAAGAAGAAACTACACTTGTAATTCTAGAACAAGGACAATTTTTTCGTCTTCAGACTCCAGGTCTGTCCATGAGGCATTTTACTGGTTTGGAAAGATCACACTATTAATTTAATAGGAAACATCCACCAATTAGAAATAAGCATTATAAACTGTAGATATTGAGATACAATCACCATACTTAAAAGTTTCAAGATACAAGTCCAAGACACATAAAAGATAAGAGAGTTTCCCAACTGTCAAAAATTGTTCTTGAGGTCTGGGATACAAAGCCATGTGAAAAAAAGACACATTACCATCTAGAGACAGAAATGGAAGGTCTTTAAGCACTGATCCTACCCCATAATGCTGCATGTTGTGGAAAGACCACAGGATTAGGTATTAGAAGATCTAAACTTATCAAAAAGCTTCCTTTTGCCAGTGAGGAGACTGAGGCCAAGGACAGATAAATTATTTTGTCCAATGTCACAAGGAAATAGGAAATCAAATTAGGCAATGAATTTAGGTCCTCTGAACTATAACTTCACTGCTTTTCTCACATTAGGTTGCCTCTCATCATGCATCCTGCCTCCAATAGTTTGTAAGCTCCTTTTAAGAGAGGGGATATTCTTGCTTTTCTTTATGCTTAGTACACTGCCTGCCACAGAGCAGACAATTAATATTTGTTGACTTGATTTGACTCTAACATCCTCATTTTCTTACTGGCTGATTCCTCTCAGAACCTCTTATTTAAGGAGGAGGTCCGAGCCAAAGATATCTCCATCCCTCTCCATACTGGATATTGCTGACTCATCTCCACAGGATTTTCTCTGTCATGACATAGGAACTTCTTTCCCTGGAATGTATTCTCATCTTGGAAATATTCTCTGCCTCTGAAGTCTCACTTTTTTGATTGTCTTATTTTTCCCAGACCCTCCAATTTAAGGAGGAGGCTTATGCCAAAGGCATTTTCAAACCTCTCCATTCTTTGTATTGCTGACATCTCCAAAAGGGATTTTCTATACCATGTCCTCGCACATACTTCCTACTCCCCATTCTGCCTTTTGATATCCTTTTATGTGTTGTCTTTTCCTATTTATATGTAAGCTCATGCAGCATGAGATGTCTTTTTTTTAAATTCGTGCTTTTATTTCTATTCCAGCACTTAGCATAGTACCTACATATAGAAAATGCTTAATAAATGATTATTGTTAGAATGGCTGACACTGAAAATATAAAAATATAAATCAGTATGAGTTGACGCTTGATTCTCTAATTTCAAGTCCCTTCACCACTTGGTTGTCTTCTTCTAATCACATCCAAGACCTACAATAACCAACCAAAAAATATATTGTTCAGAAATAGACATAATCAGACATATGAATCTGGGATTGAGGTAACTTTTGAGGTATCATTTCATATCGTTGGTTTATAATGAATTTACCTTTTGCTAAAAGTCCTAATAAGTCTTTCCAACAAGAATGATATCTCTCCCATTCTTGGATCATGAAGCTGAATTTTCAAACTTAAATGCAGTCCTTTTACATTTGTTCTTATTACATTTCATCCCATTAGACACAGCCCATCATTTCACTCTGTCAAAACCTTTTTGGAACCTAATTCTGTCATCCAACATATTAGCTAGTTTTTCCAGGTTCACGTCAGCTGAGTTTTTAAGAAACATGCCATCTCTAATTTCACTTCAGACACTGACAAAGATGAGTAGACCGAGGGAGGAACCAGGCTTATGGCACAACACTAGATCAGCTCTTTTTGAATTTAATTCAACTAGTTTTGAAGCAACATGGAGATTCAGAGAGAGCAGTTTGGAGTGCCTGGCTTAGAGAAAAGGACACATAGGTTCAAATCATAGCCTCTGACATTTACAAGCTTTGGGACCTTAGTCAAGTCAATTAACCTTACTGATCCACTGGCAACTTTTAAAATTCATCCACATAAATATGGCACCAATGAAAGCACAAATCCTTGACATATTGAGCATGAATATGTATGCATTTAACAATAATCAAACACATACTTATATAGGTCTTCATATTCCCTTTTTGAGTTTCACACAAAAAGATGTAATTTAAGTTCGTGTAATTTAAAATGTTGATCACTAAAATAAGATGATTTGAGCAAAAAAGACTGGCAAAAGTATATAGAGTACAAATAGTGTGATATTTTCTTTTCTGATCTCTGAGAACAAGTTGACTTTTCTTTTATTCCAATCCTTTTCACTTATACCTTATCTCAATCTAGTGACGATTTCGTAAGTAGCTATTATGTTCAGGGACTGTTGGATTCCATCCCTTCTCAGAATCTATGGGATCCTGGTTCTACATATATCTTTTGTTTCATTACCAGTGGCTCTTCACACTCTTTGTTAAAATATGAAGCAGATATCCTCTAGCTTGAGGAAAAATTGTATTTTTTGTCCCTTTTAGTTATCCTGAGTGGCAGGCGAAAGATGAAATAACTGATGAGACTAAGGTTTGAAGTCCCTACCATATAAATTTATTAAGTATGCATGCCAATTGACTAACAAATCAGGACCAAATCCCCTCAGTTTAGGGGTGGACCTTGAATATAGAAGGAGACAAATTTTTATACATTAAAATGATTAATCAAAGATAAGTTGATAAAAATCAACTAGAACATAAAAATTAGGTAATCTTATTTCTAAGGAGAGGAAAGATTAAATTTTTTTCAAGAAGGGAGACGGAGAGTGAACAGGTTCAATTCCCTGAAAGCAGAAAAAGAGGCATTCCATTCCTCTGAAAGGTATGTATTCAATTAAAGCAATATGGAAACAATCACTGATTAATCAGTAGGAGGTAAGTTTTTAGATAAGCTGTATGGGTGGCTTGAGATGTATAACTGTTGAGAAAACTCCCTGCATCAGTCTTTGGATCTGACTGGGTTTTTGGTAAGTGTACCCTAGGTCCTTAGTTAAGAGTCTCTAAGCAGCAGGAAGAGGTGGTCCAGGTTCCTGGCCATACAGGGCTAGATTTAATTGATACAATAAGGCTTCCTCCCACTTCTCTCACTTGAATGAAGTTTTCTTATAAGGCATATTGGAATAGACCCATAAATGAGTAGAAAAGGAACTGAAGTAGATCCAAAATTAAGGCAAAAGATGAAGTCAGTGTGGGTCACTCAATTCCCAATTCCTTCAGTTCCCTCAATGGCAATTTGGTTTGTCAGCACTATGCTAATGAAAAAAAATCAAGGCTACCTAGTGTCTCTTTATGACTAAATGCAATGCCAGTGCTGCAGCCTCTTACCTATTTTAGTTAATCTTTTAACCATAGGAGACACTATTTTTCTTAAAACTCACCATTTCACTTCTAGAACATCAAAATGTTGTGGTTCTCTTTCAACATCTCCATCTCTTCTCCTTTGATAATTCCTTCTTTTCTGCCCACTCCATAACTATGGGGAGTTTCTCATAATCTTTAACTTTCTGTTCTTGTTTTTCCATTCCATGAAGGGTTCATTTGTGACCTAGGCTTCTACTGTTACTTATTTACCACTCTGTATCTCTAGGCCTGGTCTTTCTTCTAAGCTCCAGATCTGCCAACTCTTTCTTAGATATTTTAACTATTAGAGAGTAAAAAAGGGGGAAGTGATCTAGGGGATTAATGGATCAATAAGATGGTTTCCATCAGCTTATCTGAGTGATATGAGTAAGGTAGCAGATTATTAGAAAGAGAAGTTTGGAAGAAGAGGTGCAGATAGGTTGATAAGTTTAGTTTTCATCACTTGACTTTGAGTTGACAGCAGGATATCCAGGTCAATATACTTACAATTGGCCTTTGGCAATACTGGACTAAAATTCTCAGGAAAGGTTGGGTGAAGATACGAATATCGAAATAGATCACTGAAAGCTACATAAAGTCATCAAAGCAGATTGCAGAGAGAGAAAAGTGAGGGTCAAGGACAGACATTCAGGAATATTCATTTTTATTTGGGCAAGGAGAATGAGGAACCATCAAATAATTGGCCAGTAGTCTATGAAGAGTTCCATGACAGTGTCATATTGAAGAATCCAAGCAATGTGATGGTGCCAAGAAATGGAGAGTGATCAATAACAAGAGCTGAAATATGGATATTGCTATAGGACTTGCAAAGCACCTTAAACTTATCCTCTACCTTATAATGCATCTGTGATATAGACCAGTGATGGACAAACTTTTTAAATAGGGGGCCAAAGGAAAGGAAATGCTCATCTGCCAGTCTGTTTCTAAGGCAACTCTTTCGAAGCTTCATTGTATTGTATCCTGCTCATTGTATTAGTCAGATTAGGAATAATGTCCCCTGGCTGGATAGAACATTTCAGGGGGCTGCATCTGGCCCACCAACTGTAGTTTGCCCATCACTGATATAGGCAATAAAACACTTTTTAGTCTGTTTTAGAGATAAGGAAACTAAGGTTCAGTAATTTTCTGTAGTTGGACAGTTAGAAGAAGGATTTTCAGATCTTCCTTGAATGAAACTTAGCATAGTAATCATAGTATTTTCTCAGAGTTATACTAAAAAGAAGATAAGAAGGATAAATACTAAAGAAAAGAGCCCTGGATTTGCTGATAATAAGGTTGTCACTGAGCTTGGAAAATACAACTTCCATAGAGTGGTGGGAACAGAATTCAGGGCTGCAAAATGGATGGTAAGGAAGCAGATACCTTGATGATAAATCTTATCTGCAAAATTTGGAAGAAAGAGCATGAGCCCTGTAAGAATGGGATTTGTACGGGGGGGGATGGGACAAGGAGGAGCCGAAGAAGGAGTGGCTGACAGTTGGGGACAGCTGGTGACGTTTGAGACCAGAGGAAATTCAGGGTAATTCTCGAGAGGAGGAAGAAGGAGAAAAGGACTTCTGGCAGAGGACTAGGACAGAGGAGGAGAACATCCCAGCTTGAATCCAGTCCTGAGGGCTTCCTGAGGATCTTTCTTTGGACATTGAAACCTTGATTCCCTGGTCAAAGGCATCCCATCGCTTCTCACCCAGCAAGACTTCAAAAAACGAGTCAGCTAAGTTTTGGGACTCCATTTTGGGAGCTATCTCTTAGGCTCCTTCTCCCATTACCCAACCTTGCTGAGAGACCCTTTCTGGTCTAACTTGCAATTATGGAAAAGGATAGAAACAGAAACAGAAACAGAAGGAGAAATGGATGGAGATGCTTAGGAGTGGGAACCCTAAAGGTTTCCACCCGAGAGACAGACCCCAAAGAAATAGAGAAGAGGGCACCCCCAAATCCCTCTGCCCTTCACCCCTTTCCCCAGTCCCTATATTGATGTCAATAAAAGCCATTCATTAGTCAGGTAGCATTCCAGAGAGCCTGAGTGACAACAAGAGGGAAGGAAATCACAGCTTGGTCTGGCTGCCTCCATCTTGGAGCCAGACCACCCACTGTGAAATTGACTGACCTCAGGGGAGGCTTGTATGAACCCCACCCTCATTCAGAATCGGATTGGGGTACCCAACATCTCATCTTATAGAGAAGCCTCATCCCCAACTCCTGTGGGGTGGCACGACCATCCAGGTCACCCAGTTTTGGGGTGATACCCCCTCAAAGTCTACTGCAGTGCATATTCGAGGGAAGGGGAGAGCTAGAAGAGAGTCTCACCCCTCATAGACTCTCTCTCTATCTCCCCTCCATCCCTAACATTTAATTACTGGCTCTCTTATTTATTATAGCCTGCTATCCTGACATAATCAAATATAGGTATTTTCCAAATACATACATCCTTTTCTCATGGACATTTTAGTACATATGTTCTGTAAGGAGGGCTATCCTATACGGGTTTGTGTGTGTTCCTGAGTGGGCAACTGAGCCAGTGAATGTGAGAGGGTAAGTGGGTGAGTGTGAAGCCTTATTTAATAAGAAGCAATACTCTATGATTCATCCAAGGAACTGAAGACACAACAGCCTGAATTCTTTTCTGTATTCACCAACAAATTCAAATTAAATGCTGACTTCTTCATTTTTTTATGTAATAAACATGGGCGAAATGAGCAAAATAAGCTACTATAAAATGCAGCTACGAGAATGGGTTTTTACCCCTGACAAATCAAGAGCTAAAAAATCTCTAGCAGCTAAATGGGCAAGTTTCTTTAAACTATCTACCTGTCTATCTTATGTTGTTCAGTAAATAAATGTTCATAAGTAATAGCAAAAAAAAAAAAAGAGAAAAAAGTAAGTGGTTGTGGGATTGACGTCAGAACAAATTTTGGTATATAGATATACTAGGATATTTCTGTAAACTAAGATAATTATGAAGAATTCCAATAAACATGGACAGATTTGTATGAATTGGTGTTGAGCAAAAAGTTGGTAGAATAAACAGAATGACTACAAGAATATAAAAGGAAACATCAGAACTCTATTTAGCTAGATGACCAATAATAGTCTCAGAGATCAAGAAATACACCTTCCTCCTTTTGAGAGAGAAGTGGTGGACAAAAGTGCAGAATGATACATATACATCATCAGAGTCACACTTCCTTATCATTTTTGCATTTGTTATTACTGTTTCTCTTGGTTACATAGAAGGATTAAAAGGTAGGGTATGCATATTAGGAAGGCATCAAAAAAACTTTTTAAATACTCTAAAGCCTCAAATCTAAAAAGCTGCATTTAATTGGAAATAGAATAGTCTGGCAAGACACATAAACAAAAAACAACATAGTGTTATGTAAGTAATATGCATATATTTAAATATACACATATATGTATAAAGTTTACTCTTCTGTAACAGAATTCATTTTCTATCATTTGATGGAATATACCTGTCATAATCAAAATGGGCTTTGCACTCCTCCATTTACACTTTCTCACATCCATATTGTAAGAAATACAATTTAGGATTATTACCCCTATTTTTCATAAATTTTAATAGATTTTACTTGGATAGGTAAAGGCAGAGAGTTAGAGAGAAAAGCTTATTCTATTTAGCCACGTGTTCTCAATATGGCTACCTCTGCCACCTTCTTCTTAGCTGGTCACCTCCCTCCCCTAACTGAGTCAAATTTAATATTTCCAGATCAAACTCAGTCACATAACCTGCACTAGATGACATAACTAGGAGTTCAGGGATGCAGGTTAGACCCATGCATGATTCTGGGAGATGGTTTCCTTCACAAATTTTCACATTTTTTTTTTCAAATGCTTTCCTATATTTGGAATTCCTTCTTTTCTGCTTATTGAATTCCTGCCTATCCTTTAAAACCCAGATAAAATGGCAATTCCTCCAGGTAACTTTCCCTGATTCCTCACTTAGTAAAAGTTCTTTTTTTCCTTTTGGACATCTTGTTTTGCACCTCTTGGAAGCTTTTATTATTTATGATAATTATCTAGGAAAATGTCATATCTCTACTCCTCTATAGAATTTTTGAGGGAAAGAGTAATATTTTATCCACCACCATTTTTCTTTCAGCAACTATTACAATGTCCTGCACATAGCAGATACTTAATAAAATGCTTATTCAATTAAATGGAACATCACAGTGTTCCAAGTGTTTATTGTTATAATTGAGAGGAATGGATAGTCTCTGTTTCCACCATGCAGCAACTATGCCTCTGTGGTCCATTCTATTTTTACCATTCTAATTTTACCCTGGCAATAATTTTATCTCTTTCATTTACTAGTCCTCAAGTCATTCTCTTTTCTACATCAAACAGTTTACCTAGACTAGATTCAATCATTGTTTCTACCTGACTTCCTACTCTTATAAGGGGTGTTGTAAATATTCATGTAGATGTGCCTATAAGATATCTTATCAATCCATAATCTAAACTTCTTTGAGCTATGGGAAGTGGCATATGCACATTCTATCCAAGTATGGGCTGGTAAATGTTAACAACTAGCTCTCAAGAAAATGAAATCAAAACATTTTTAAGTTTAATTTGCTTTGCCAGCATTCTCTCCATCACCCTCTTTAGTCCAATCAACATAACAGTAAACTAAACTCTTGATTTCTAAAATTTGTCAGTTTCTAAGATGTAAATAAATAAATGCCCATACTGAAAATCTAACAATATGCTGTCTTAAGAATGCTCTAACCAACTTCAGTACACCACTGCTACCACCTCAGCCACAGCAGATGTTTACAATCCTAGATCTCAGAACCATCTCTAAGCTATACTACCTCCAAGATCATGAACTCTGAAATTATCATTTTTCGTCACAGCATTCTCTTCTTCCTTATATTATCATGTTTCCTCAAACTGTCGATCCTCTTCAAACCTTTAGTTTCTCACTCAATTCCTCTATTTCCCCCAATTCATCATCTATTTTCTAATTTTCTAGATAGCCTTGATGCTGCATTTAAGTAGTTAAACATGCACTGCCATTTGCCTTGATCCTCTTTGTTCATAACAAATCAATGATTGTTTCTATTATGTTCTTTATTCACTCTTACTCCCAAACTGATGTACACCACTAGAAGGAGTTACACATCCAAACTGACTAGGTTCAATATAAAAATCTGTTCTCTAATTTCAACTCAATTATTATTATTGTGTGGCAGTGCTTTTATTAGGTCTGACTGTGCCTTAGTATACTCATTGCAGTGGCTTTTCCAAATTTTCTCATTCCTCAAGTCTATCGACACCCTTCTTGAGAGATGAACTAACCTCCTAATTTGGAGAGAAAATTCTGAATATCTCTTCAGAGCTCCTGTACATCTCCTACTCTGCAACTCAAAACTCCTCTATAACTTCATTCATCTTTTTTCTAGACTCTGAAGAAGAGGAATTTTTCTCCTCTGAACCTTGTGAAGGTAAGCTTATCCATTTACTTTTTATTTTGACCCTGTCTCCCATCATTTTTATTATCTTCTACCATTAGTTACCAATTCGCTCTCAACTTAAGTCTTTCTTTTGGAATCTTTTCTGCTCTCATGAGGAAGTTTATTTCATCCCCATCCTTAAAAAATAATTTTCACCAGACTCTACCATAGCTTCAAACCTCAAGCTTCTTTGAGGAATTAGTAAAGATCTCTTATTTCTCCTTCCCTTTCACTATTAAATTTCTAGAAATAATTATTTACAACAGTTGTCTTCCTCACAACCCACATACATCTGAAATCATTGCAATTTCTCTCAAAAATCTAATCTCCACCAAAACTGATATAAAAAAACTATCAATACCTTAATTAATAAATTAATTCCTTTTCTCTATCCTTATCCCCTGTGAGTTTTCTATAACTTTTCACATCACTGACCACATTGTCCTGGATATTCTCTTATCCCTGGGTTTCCCTTGACATTTTTCTCTCCTGGAAACTTATCCTAGCAACCAAATGACTCTTTCTTGGTCTCTTTTATTAGTGCACCATCCAAACTCTCTTTGCCAAAGAGTATTTCATAAGTCTCTTCCTGGATCTTCCTTTTCTTTTCTTTTTTTCCTTTTTTTCTAGGTAGCCTTCTAATTGTCTAACTGATATGCTTATCCTATCTCCACTCAGTTAAGTCTTGATGTTACATGTTACTCCACCTTATTCAGTGAGCTCCAGTGGCTCCCTATTACTTATGAGATAAGATATAAACTCTTTCATTTGGTATGCAAAGCTCTTCATCACATTATTTCTTTTTAGATTTCTACTCTTCTTAAACTTTATACTCCCTTCCACTCTCTCTATGATTCTGCTCTCCTAGTCTACTGGCAATTCCGCAAACATTACACTTTTGTCACCTGTCTTTATATCTTTGTACCTGCTATCCTTTATGACTAACATACTCTTTCATGCTTTCATCTTTGCTTCCCTGGCTTTCTTTAAGATTCAGCTCAAATTACCCCGCAAGAAGAGGCCTTTTCTGGTCCCTCCAGAAAAAGCTCTCTAGCTGCTAGTGCATTTTCTTCTGAGATTAATTTCCATCTACCTTATATAGATTTTGTATGGACTTAGTTATTTAAATGTCGTACCACCCTCTCCTGCCCTACACACATTGCCTTTGTATTCCCAGGTCTTAGCACAGTATCTGGCACACAATAAGCACTTAATACATAATCACTCTCCAAGTTATTGATTATTCTGTTTCTACCCTAGATCCCCTTTTTTTTTGGAAGGTAGAAACAATAATTGAAAGATTATTACAACATTATAGGTAAGAGATAAGGAGTACCATTGGGGTAATGACTAAGCAAAGGGGACAGATATGAAACATATTTGGGAGGTAGAATCTACCTTGACAACTGATTGGATAGAGAAGCAAATAAAAGGGAAGAATCTAAGAAAAGTACTGGTTAAGGACTTCAGTGATTTAAGAAATCATAAGGACCTCAATAGGAACAAAACTTTCAGGAGAGGGATAGTTTTAAGAGGGAAGAGTACTAATTTTATTTTCAATACATTTTGTTGGAGGGGTCAGTGAGACATCTAGATAGAGATATCTATGGGCAATCAAATATATTGGACTATCTAGAGATTACAGATTTTGGTATGGTTATAAACATATGCTCACTTATATTACACACACACAGGAGTGATGTTTGTAAAGATAATAATTGAACTTGTGGAATAGAACAATTGGTAGTTTAATCAGTGATCACATTTTAAGTGCTTACTGTGTGCCAGATACTGTTCTGAAGAGTTTATATTTTATTCTAGAAGAAATAGGATGTTGTTAGTAAATTTTAAGCAAAGGAGTTACATGTCAGACTACACTTTAGAAAAACTAAAAGCACCTGCTTCATTTTCAATATGTCGAGTTGGGTCAGCTTACAACTTGGGGCATTCTACAATTGGGCTCGAATCTTCCTTTTCTGCTGTATTTCACGTAACTCCCTTGTACCTATTCTAGAAGCTACTGGATGTGCCCCATACTTGACATTTTATTTCCCATACCTATTTAAGCCTCTTCCCATGAGTGTAGTTGATTTCCTACTTAATTAAAAAATTTCAAATCCTTATTTTCTTTCAAGGATTAGTTCAGGTGCCACCTTCTTTGTGAGTCAGGAAGAACTAGCTCCAAGTCCTGCCTACACATGCTATTCAATCTCTCAGTGCAGAAGGTAACTCTCTAAGCCTACAAATGACAACTTCATTTCTTATTTGCACCACTGGAAGAGTTTCACCTTTGGACCACATGGGTAATATCACAAGTCATGACCAAATTGAAATGAATAAAAATATGCTATTTATTTTAATTATGCACACATGCATGTATGTATGCACATCTGCTTATATATTTACATACATATATACACACATACATAAACAGTGATATGCCAAATATTTGAGATGTAAAAGGCAAATAAAAAATGCCTCCCACTTATTTAAGATTACCTTCCATTAAATTTAATTGAATCTGATTCTTTTAAAAAATATATTATCTCTTATTTACTTTTGGCCCTACCTTAGAGATTTCATCCAGCAGACTTTTAAATAATACTATTTAAGTATCTCTTCCAAAGTCAGATAATATATGAGTCAAAAAGGAAAACATTTACACCAAGAGAAGATAATTGGAACATAGTTCATCTTTAACAATTTCCAAAATTTAGATATGCAATGAATATTGTCTCCATCCTCTTCATCCCCTTCTTATCTATGGCTCTCCTTTTCTCCTCTTTCTCTTTATGCCCTTCTTCTTGTCAATCTCATTCATTCCTTCATACAGTTCAATAACCACCTCTGATAATTCCCACATTTCTATCTTCAATCCTAATTTCACTTCTAAACTTCCAGACCTGCATATCTATCTATAGAGCATCTCCACTTGAATGTCACTCTGGGATCTCAAACTGAACATGTCCGAAATGAGCTCCTCATCTCTTCTTTCCTACCTCCACACCTCCTTTTAATTTCATGATATTACAGCTACAATGGACCTCAGAGGCCTAACTAAACTCATTACTTCAGTAATCAATTAATCAGCAAGTATTTATTAAGCACCTACTGTTTTCAGGGACTGTTTTAAGAATGGGTTTGCAAAGAAAAAGGACCAGCAATCCATATTACAACATAACCACAATTAATAATCCAAGGCTTTTCTTATGACTTCTAGGAGTAAGGAAGTAATTACATTCCTAGTCAGACCACTAAAGCATGTATAATAGCTCTGATTGTTAGGGTGTTTTTTCCTTACATTGAATTTAAATCTATCTTCCTTATTGCTCTGAATCTCCTCTCTATGGCAAAGAAGAAAAAGCACAAGAAAAAAAGATATCTTTTCATGCTGGCTATAAGGGTACTGTAAGAAAATATATCAAATACTTTGTTGGAAATAGCCGATGTATACAGCATCTAGTGTAGTAACTTTATGAAAAAAATGTTAGTTAAGAGTGCCCTATTTGTGAAGAAGCTATTTGTGAATATTGATGGTTTCCCTGTCTTCATGTTCACAAATCAATCCTTTCATTATAAATCAAGAACTTTGCCCAGACCTGGAGTTAATCCACCTATATTGTTAATATTTTACTCTTCTTTTGTTTTGTTTTTGGAAAAAATGGGATAAATATCTGTCTCTGGTACTATAGTGCCTTTTCTCGTCTCCAAGTCTTTCATTGATCTTAGATGTTGACTTGGTCATCACATGAGACAGTTCTTTCTTCATTGTTTCCATTTGTAGTAGCATAGACTTGCTAGTTTATGACCCTTCACTAAATTTCTTATGTTTAAAAGAATGGGGCTTACCTCTGACTTTTCTTTCTTTACTTCTCATATGTGATCAGTTACTGGTAAGTCTTATCCATTCCACCTCTGTGGAATTGATGCACATTTTTACATTTTTTCTGCTCTCTTTTCTCATTGCTACTGTCTTAGCAGGGGCCCTCACTGCAGTTCTATAAAGTCATCCTTTAGGAAGCCTTTCATACCCCTCCCTGCCTCCACTCAACCCTTCACCATGCCCTATCTCCCATTAGTTGGTAAAGACCTTGTTTTGTTTAATTGTTTTATTTACTCATAGCATAATGCACATTTTACATAATTATGTTTTGGATATAATTCTTCTCCTAGACTATAAGCATCTCGAAGGAAGGGACAATTTTTCCCTCTAAAATACTTATTTCCCACATATCTACCACAACACATTCAATATAAGGGTTGCTAATATTTTCCTGTTGCATTTACTCTGTTTTGTCTTTGGTAGCAGGGAAATGTTTTATAGCTAAATAACTTTCTAAGTTCTTTAGTCAGTCTTTATAGAATGGGACCATTTCTGTATACAATTACTTATAACAAGTACCTTGATAATTAAATGTAAGTGCAGAAGCACACCAGAACAAATGCTGTTTTCATTATCCACCATTTTATGTGATCTCTGATGTTCCTTTCTATAGTGTATGTAATGAGCAGTTGGTTGTATACTTTATGAAAAGAGATTTCAAAACAAATTCATGTTGCTGTTTTCTTAGTTCTATTAGTCCTTTTGTCTTAAAAATAGAGTAGACAGGATAGTCTAAAATGTGTGAAATCATTAATCATAAGAAAAATAGCACCTGATGAATGGGTAAGTGCTTAATAAAGTTTCTGGTGATGTAACTAACACATAATTTGAGCATGTTGCTCATGTGATTTTTTTCTGTGTTTTTTTTAAAGGAAAATCCTGTCTTACCAAAATATGTCATCTCAAAGTATTACTATAAAGTCTGTGCTTGTCAAGGAACTTCTGGGTCCTGGAGCACAAATATTCATTCTAGTCTCTTGCTCCCCCCAAAGTCCATTATGCCAGGCATTTTTAAAGAATTAAGGTATTTTGGGTAATGCAGATGTTTATGAGATAGCTGCTATTCCAATTAATCAATTCACAAATCTTGGATAATTATCTCCAGATGTCCAAATCCAGTTCTGATTTTCTTATATTAAGAAGTATTTTTTTATTTAGTTCAATATGTAATCATTCCTCAACTATATGAAAAGAGATCACTATACTAGGTGGTGGAGAAGATAAGAGATGATTCCTGCATCATGGGGTTTACTGTCTAGGGGGAAGTTATGACATATGCACAAAAGCATATGTGAAGTACAAACATGGCCATTTTTACTGAAAGACCAAAAAGCCTGGAATCACCAAAAGACTGCTTGGCTGATGTGACATTTGAATTGGGCTTGGATGGAGAGGTAGAAAGTCAAGAGGCTGAATATGAGGGAGGCAAGGGTATTAAAGACATTTTGGTGTTATCATCATCATCATCATTAGCATTCATAAATGGAAAGTAAGGGATAATAATTTTGCCATATTTAAGTCAATTTTTGTGCCTGTTCTCCTTCCTACCTTTGAGACTACTTCCCACATTACTGATTCCCATTCTACTTTTCTCTAATTTAAATATTCACAGACATAAAAGTTTATATGTTTATACAAGGTTATACAAATGTAATATAATTTGTTTTTTATTATATTGTAATATAATAAGTATATTATAAAGTACACATTATATTTAAATGTATAGGCATACAAAATATATATGTACATTTATCTATCTATATATATATATCTATGTACATATATCTACTTATTAAAGTCTGCAATATAGATACATGTAATAGAGATAAATAAATGCACGTTTCATATGAATATATAAGAATACATGTGCACATGTACAAATACATGTATGTATGTGTTTTCCTTTACTTGATGGGGAGGGGAATTTTGATGGTGAGAGAAGAGTACAAATCTGTAACACAGCAAACTGAACTTTAAGATTTTGATCAGTGGCAAAAGTGCTGAAATTTTACTTTTAATTCCCCTACTTCTCCACATTTTTGGAAGGGCAATGATAAATTGAGGAGTGAATATTCGTCTAGAGAATGGCAACCAGGAAAACTAAAGGTACTTGAATGTATGATAAATAGGGATTAGCTCAAGAGGAGCTATGGATATTTAACCTAGAGAAAAGGAGAATAGGGGTCAGAGTAGGAAGTAGATCAGAGTTGGGAAGGAGAAGAGGGACAACTGTCTTCAAGTATTTGAAAACCTGCCTTATCGAAGAGGGTTTAAGATTTATTCTTCTTGTCTGAGTGCAAATCTAGCAACCATGCTTGAGAGTTACAAAGAGGCATTTCAGATTTAATGTAAGGGAAAATTTCTTAAAGGTCAAAGGTCTCCAAAAGAAGAATTGGAAGAAGTCAGTTGTCACCTTGTTGGGGATCTTTAAGCAATATGTTTAAATATGTTATTGGGAGGATTTTTTTCAGATATGATTTGAACTAAATGATGACAAGATTCCTTCTAACTCTGAAATTTTACAATTCTGAGCTCTGGTAGTCATCACAGGAATGTTTTGAGCATTAAGTTAATTAAAATTATTTAAAATTCATTTGAAATCATATAGTTTGTTCAGTGTCTGAAATTATTTAAAATTTATTTGAAATATGACTTTTAAGCTTCTTTTTTTTAAAAAAATGCTTTCTACAATTAGCAAGATATTCAATACCTACAAATAATTACTTTAGATTTTCTTTTTACTATTCATCTCTGCATCCTCACAAATGGGTTTTTTCCAACCCAATGTCATATTAAATTTTGTAGTAAAGCAAACAGATAAATTCATGGAGGGCACTGATGTAGTAATACTGCTATTTTTCTAGGAAAGGAAGCTATAAAAGAGCTTAAATATTCTGCCCAGGGGTCAGTGGAAGAGTCAGGCAAAGAGATCTAAATTTCTGATTGCAGAATTTCAACTGAGTGTCCTAGACTCTCCTGATACCCACTGATTTATTTGTATTGACTAAAAGCAGAGAGAGTCTAGTCAATCTGGCCTTTCATAGAGCTGTGGAAGAAAGAGAAAGAGCTCAGGACATAAAGGCACATTTATTCTAACTACTGGTTAGCTTTTTCCTGAGCAGAACCTATCAATTTTTCATGACTGAAAAATAAGGACCCGGCTGTTTGGGAGACAGACTTCTGGAATTTCCCTCCCCCACTACCCTCTTGCTTAATTTGTCTTCTAAGTTTTGAAGGTTACCTCACCTCTAAGTTTTAAACTTTGGTTTTTCTACTTAATTATTGGCATTTTCTCTAAATTGTTTTATGAAAAGGAGCAGTAGAAGTTGTATAATTGATTCTTGTGCTGTACATCCTGGAGCATTTTCAAAGAAATTCTATCCACAAGTTCCTTTAGTGTTTCATTCTTAATGTTTAACATACCTGGTCCAAATAAAACCCTCTATTCTGATGTTTACATGAGAAACAGTATAGTGCCATATTTGGGGTCAGGAGTTCAAGCCTGAAATTCATGTTTTGCTATGTCCTAGCTGTGTGACTTTCAACAAGTCATTTCCCTATGCTGTGTCTCAGTTTCCCCATCTGAGAAAGGGGGTGGATAATAATACTTGAAAATAGACAGACATAGAAATTATTGGTCTGTCTCAGGGAGCAGGGAGGGGATATAGGGAAAGAACTTGGAATTCAGAATGTGACAAAATGAATGCTTTGACATGTAACTGAGGTAAAATATTGCTGAAAAAAAGAACCCTAGATTAAAAAAAAGAAATTATTGGTCCAAGAAGCAATCCAAAATAAAGATTATGATGGGGGGAATTTATGTTAGGTAGAGTCACTACCAAAAAAGGCTGACAATGAAAGAAGGAAATGATTGGAGATGTATTTTAGCAAATTATTCTTCAACAATGTAGGTACTTAATAATTGCTTGTTACAATGTATTAGATTATTGAGTAGATGCTATATTCAGCAGCCTATGTTCCTGAAGTACGGCAAGTACTATCAAGCATCTTCTACATTTTGGTCCATGGAGACAATATCCAGTTCCTTGCTATTCTAGTTGCAGATCTGATAATAACTTTCACTAATTACCTCAAGGGTTGGGATGGAGGAATTTTATGTAGAGTGTCTTGGAAAGCTTAAAGTAATATATAGATATGAGCTATTATTAACCAATTCAACAATAAATACTTTGACTTACATCAATACCCTGAAAGAGAGAATGAATGTCCACGAAAACCCAAGTTGCTAATGCTGAATAACTCACATCTCACATTCATATCCTGAAGACCCTGTCACAGGAAGTGACTCTGAAGTAATCAATTTCCGCCTTCAAACCTTGTTCATTCCATAGCTCCATACCCTCTTAACAACACTGACTGGTCCCATCAACATATTTCAAGCCCCAAGAATTCCATGGTCAAATCAGTTCCATGGCCAAATTAGGACCAAATGAGATAATGTATGTAACCTACTTTGTAAATCTTAAAGCAATCTACACATACCAGCTATTTTTAGTTGGAGAACTACATCTAAACTGCCTATAAAGGAAATTCCCTTAAAATCTGTGTCTAACACTTCTTACCCACTAACATCATTCAGTTTTCCATCAGTGCACTAAAATGTTTATTAGACTATAAAAGAGCCTGAAGTGGGTAGAGAGAAGGGGAGATAATTATCTTAAGACAGCTCCTGATATATTACCATTCCATAGTTCTCCTGTTCCTATCTACTCCTATGCATTTTTCTTCCCTTTCCCCCTCTATTCTTTCCTTTCTTTTTTCTGACCAATCTTCTTCCTTTCCTTTCAGTTCTTTTGGGAAAGAGGATATTGTCAAGGATAAGGGGTGATGGTCTGCCTGGGGCAGGGGTAAGAAAATTATTCAAGAAATTTTTTTCCCACCATAGAATCGTAGTTTTAAAGCTATAAGTGTGTTCACTTCTTTTCTAACTTGCTTCAGTGTCTCATAGAGTGTTTTACCAATAAGGAACTCAATAATCAGTATTAGTTTTTCTGGATGCTAACCTGGGAGGAGGAAGGGAGTAAAGTGTAATTTCTGCTCAATGTATAGAATCCTTTTATTATGAGCTGCCAACCCCAGGAAGAAAGAAAACAAATGGGAATCCATGGGTAAATGAAGAGCAACACAGTTTATAAGCACCTTATGACATGATGGCATAGTGGAAAGAGAGCTAGACTTGGAGTCTAGGGGAACATGGGCTTAAATTCTGCCTCTAGCACTTATCAATTACATAAAGAATAAGTTGCTCAGTCCCTTGGAACCTCAATTTCCTCATCTATGAAACTGGGGCATGATACCTATAGTCCTTATATGACAATTACTATGAGGAATAAATGACATCATATATTTAAACTGATTTGAAAAGAGCTCCATGAATGTTGGGTAATATATCATTCTGCAAAAAGATCAATGGACACTTGCCATTTTAGAATAAAATATTGAATGTTTTTTCAAATAAATTATTTTATTGCCTTCTAGTGGTAGAATAAAATCTCCTTGAGCATGGGAACTGACTCACTCTTGTATTTATATCCTCAGTGCTTAGCACAGTCATTAACATATAGGAAGAGTTTAATAAATGCTCATTGCCTGATTGATTCTTTTTCTTTCTAATGTGGTAGTCATAGCTTCCCCACCTAGTCTGTCAGTTCTTTGAAGGAAGAGATCAATTCTTAACATTCTTTATCCCTGCAGTTTTGCTAGATATTTATTAAGGTATGAGTAGACATTTGTGGATTGATTAAGTAGAGTAGACCATGGCACTATGAGGGAATGAAAGTTATACAGGGCAATGTTGAAAATGAAATCTTAGAAAACAGAGGGTTGTTCTATTTAGGAAGGTCCAAGAAAAATAAAAAAGACAATCTCAACCTCAGTGTCTGAGAGGTCTCAAGAAAGGTTTTGCAAAGAGAGTAAGATAATAAAGAACAGCTATTGTGCAATGGCCAGAGGATTCTATATGCTTTTTGGACAAAAAAAGAGAAAAATTTAAAGAACACCTACAGCTATAATGCTCGGATGGTTAAGACCCTGAAGGAATGACGGGAAAAGTGGAGGGGCAAGGGTAGCAAGAGTTTTGGGGAAAGAAACAGAGTTTCATTTATAAAAACCAGAGGCTTAGTCTGACAGGTGAGGCAAGCCGAGGCACTTGAAAGCTCTCATTCAGTCCCTGGCGTCACTGAATGTCCAGCTGGGTCCCAACAAGAGTAGTTTTAAACAGGGACATTGTTCTAAACTAATCTTAAATTTCATTTGCCCTCCAACGATGCCTTATAAATCATTGAGGCATCAATATTCACCCACCACCTGCAGTCAACATTACTTTCTGACTTGATTTAACGTACAGCCAGTGCTTGACAGAGAAAATTTTAAATTTGGATAGTTGGCCCTTCTACTCCTCAGATGTGTATTGATGATATACAAATTCATCCAGTTCCATCTCATCAATAGCATAAATTAAATGTACCCTACATGAAGCTTATCTTGGAAAGATTGAATGTCACCTACAATATATTTGCAGCCTGAAGTTTCAAAGAGGCAGAAAGAGTCTGAGCAGGGAAATAGTGAGAGAAGCAAACAAAAAGCATTTCATTTCTCTTGGCTGCTTGCCTTCTGGTTTGAAGAAAAATGTTTGGTTACTTTCAGGAAGCCTTCTCATTTTGGATAATCCTTTCAGAGGCACCTGTGAAAACTGGTTAAATGATCCAAAGGCAGCATTTTGGCTCTGAATTCCAGGTCCATCTTGAAGAGAAATAAATCTTTAAATGTGAATACTTCAGGAGGGGAATAACATGCAACACTTCATGTTTATTATGATGCTATTAATCCACAGTAAGTTTGATATAATTGAGTACTGAGAAAAGATCTCTTAGTTGTCTATCTTCATTATTTTGGTATTATGCTACACAAATCCTGATCCTCATAATTTCACATCCGAATATTAATGATTTTTGTTTGGGTCAACTCATTTAACCACTTCTATATCACTCTAATTAGATTATTATCCATCATCCTTCATCCTTTCTACCAACCCAGCCCAGTAGACTTTATCAAATACATTGTTAAAATGGATGTAAACTCTACAGAATTCTCCCAATTGACCAGTTTGGCAACAACCAAAAGAAAATGATTTAGTCTGGCATGATCTGTTGTAGATGAAGCCAAGCTGGCCCTTTGTGATTAACATTTTCTTTTTCAGATATTTATTATCTTTCTTTGTAATAATGCCTTTTGTGATTCTGTTTTATCAACTTGTCTAATAATATAATTTAGGGAGAGTTTACTAATGAAATTAAGGAGCCTACCAACATAATTCAGCTAGACCTTTAGAAAACAGATTGATTTCAAAGCCTTCAAGGAATTTAAGAACCTCTTTATCTGAAGAGAAACTAGCTCAAAGAATTCAATATGTCTCAGAACCGAGCCAGAAGTTCCTTCCTAATCTTAAACCGTATTTTGATGTTTTTTCTTAAGGAGAGATTAATCCAATAGGTTTTACGGAGTTCCTATATTCCTGAGAGAAGAGAAAGGATGCTGGAATTCCTGAAGCAATTCTGGTCCTCATAAAGAAAGAAAATAGCTAGGCATATAGAATACAAAGTTACAAGGGTTGAGGCATATCAGGGGAACAGTTCAGCAGCATGAGGACAAAAAAAGTTTTGTATAAATCAGATCAATCAAATCAAATAGAATAAGACAATATTTTTAAAGAACTTGGTATAGTGCTTGGCACATAGTTGGCATTTAATAAATGTGCATTCCCTTTTCTTTCTTCATAAGAATAGGCTAATGCCTTTAGGTGTTGATTCTATATGCCATAACCACCAACCTTGCCTTATTAACCTAGCTTAAAAAACTTTCCAAAAGTTTGTGCATTAAACAATCAATCAGTTATAAGATTAACCTCTTTTTTGTGTGTTGGTTTTTAGTGATATATTTTTCCTAACTCTCAAAAACTGTACTGTATTACAGGGGAAAGTAAGCAGATGAGGAATGAAGATCTCTTCACTGCCTTCTCCTTTTCTCATTTCTTCTCATTGACCTTTCTAGATAAAGATGCAGATGGAGATATAGATACAGGTAGCATTGTACAATGACTCCTTTCTCTGACTCCGTCCATTCAAAAAAAGAATAAGTTTATATGCTTAAATCAGATAGGGAGGAAAAATGAATGAACTCAGGACTTGTGCTTGCAGTTTTACATTTGAATGCCATAAAGAGATCTTTAGGTTTCACATGAATGTTTGCCAAAACTTTATATTTGAGAAATTATTTTTAAAAATAGTTCTGATTCTTTTAGACACTTTTTTCACTTTTTGATAGGATTTGTGCAGTAAAAAAAGCATAATTCTTTTCTAAGTAAAGGATTTAAATCTATTTGAGCCAAGAAATTTAAAAGTCAATGATAAATTATTAAAAGTTCTCTGTATTGATTCATATGCCTCCTACACTATACCCTGGGTGGCTTTATTTGAGGGTGGCAGGAATTGGTGATTATTTCTGGCTATTTCCACTTTCTGAACTGATATGAAATTTATACTAATATTGCTCACATCTGGTTGCTTCCCCAGATTGGTAGCATTTGAAAACAAAATCTAGGCTACGTCTAAAATAAATTTTTTTGTCTGCTGAGTGAATGCTGATAACAACTTTCAGAGAGGAACAGAAAAATTTGTATGAAATGACAGTGATATATAATATGCAGAATAAGAAATCAAGAGATTACATATGTATATTATATAAAACTTGCATATCATTAATATATTATGTATGTATATTATACTATAATAATATAAATAAATTTTCATAATTATATTATAATAATATGAATGAAAGAAAAAGGCTATATGTTGAGCAACTGTAATAATAAATATGGGTCTGGAAAATATATGGTAATGTATAAATCAATGGTCAGCAGAGAGGTGAACATCTGTGAGACAGAATGATATAAAATACATTCATACATATATATATATATAAATGCAAGTTATACTCACATTATTTATATATATGTATGCATAGATAAGATAGATGACAGAGAGATAGAGAGAGAAAGGGAAAGAGAGAGAGAGAGAGAAAGAGATTCAGATGCCATCAGTATATTATTTTTTTCTGCTTAACTACTGTTACAAAGGAGGTTTCAATTCTTGGGGTGGGAGAAAGTGACTAGAAGAGAGGGAAGCATCCAGAAATAACTGTTAAAAAAAACAAAAGGCATCAATAAAACTTATTTAAAAGCACTTCCCTACAATTCTTAGTGTGTTTGATGCTTTTCCAGGTTGTTATAAATAATTTATAGAAGTTGTCTGCCACTTTCAGTGTCAGGGAATGAGGAATTCTTAAAGCAACTTATATGAAACATTGCTAAAACCACCCATAGACTGGGCATTCATCATTCCATCATCTGGCTTTGCTACAAACAAAGAAAAACCACAAACAAAGAAGCAAAGGGCAATACCAGCGGAAGAAACATTGCATGGATTTTTTTTTGCTTCACTAATTTAACTTACTATGAAAAGAAGGCTTATGAAACCACTGGGTCTATGTGTGTGTCCCCCCTCCCCAGCTTCTCTGGAACATCACAATCTGATAAAATTGCCTTGGCAAGGGTAAAAGGAAAAGTTGCTGCTTCCTGGACATCTGGGCTATTTATTTTTCTTCCCTCTACTTAATGAGTAACCAGATTTCATCACTTTTTGTCTTATACAGTGTACACTGACTCTTATCCTGTGCCCCATTTGCCAGACCCACTATTGCCTCTCATATGGCTACGTTAGGGACATCTGGACATTATCCCACATCTATTTATGATGCAGTATGTATCATAAAATGAAACGAGGGGCAGATCAAAAATCCAATCAATGGAAGCAGTCCCAGAAGGTAATGTCATGATTGGACCACCAAGCAATACCTTTGTTGGCCTATTTTAGGTTTCATAACTCTGAGGGGATAGTCTTACCTCTCCTTCCATTTACTTTTAGCAATTACATTCATAGGAATGTAGGCATTTTAATTAAAAAATTAAATTTGGAAAGCTGTAAAAATAATAGTTAATTTAGGGCTTTGAGAAAAATGTGAACATTTATAATTCATCATTATTTTGATCAGATATTTCAATTCGATCCAACACAGTTATTGTCTATGTATATAGTGTATATAGTGCATGCAAGGCACTATACCAGTTGTCAGGGATACAAAAATCAATAAATCGTAACACTTTCCCTTAAAAAGTCAAAAGCCTAACCAGGGAAAGGAAGAAGTCATGTATACAAAAAATAGGATGCGATTAGTATTATCCAGAGTTTTAGCCTTGGGTCTGTGGGCTTATTTAAAAATATTTTGATGGGGGCAGCTGGGTAGCTCAGTGGATTGAGAGCCAGGCCTAGAGACAGGAGGTCCTGGGTTCAAATATGGCCTCAGACACTTCCCAGCTGTGTGACCCTGGGCAAGGCACTTGACCCCCATTGCCTACCCTTACCAATCTTCCACCTATAAGTCAATACACAGCAGAAGTTAAGGGTTTAAAAAAATCAAAACAAATATTTTGATAACTTTATTTCAGTATAATTGGATTTCATTGTAATACACTGAATTTTATGCGTTTAAAAACAATATTCTAAGGGCTTTGCCAAACTTCCAAAGTGTTCTATGTCATAAAAAATAGGCCTAGACAAAGCCCTGTAATATGAAGGAAGTAAGACCATTTTTATTTGTTCAGATTATAAAAGGCTTCACAGAAAAAAATGAGATTTGAATCGAACCTTGAAAGCAGAGATATTTAGAAATAGAGGTAGAGAAATCTAGAAATTGAGGTAGAGAAGGCCATTATAAGTATAAGATGTTAATGTAGTCTTAGAGACAAGAAAAGGTAGGAAAAGAATGAGGCTGAGACAGAGAGATGTGCTATTTGGCTGGAATGTAGAGTATGCCAGGTGAATAATTTGGGTTGCATGTATATAGATTAAAGGTCTTGAATACCAGCATAGTTATTCAGCAGCAGTGGGGATTTCACTGGAGGTTTCTAAATAGAGAATATGCTCAGAGCAGCATATTAAAATTGTATGGGCAGAAGAATAAAGGATAGGGAAGAGAATTGAGGAAGACCAGTCAGATGCCTACTATGGACGTTTAGGTAAGATTATATATAGGCCAGAGCTAGGGAGGATGGACAAAGTGTGAGTGGACAGAAGTGGATGGGAGAGATGAGACAAAAGCAGTAAAGACAAGCAAATTGGTAGATGTGTGGCAAGAGAAAGGGAAAATTCCAAAATGACTCCAAGATTATCAGCCTGTGTAGTGGGAGGATGGTGCCATTAATAAAAAGAAAAAAAATTAGCTGGTTAAAAATATGAATACATTTTCATGCGCTAAGAACTTAGTCTTCCCATCCTTGAGAGAGTTGAACCAAATGATCTTTAAGGTCTCCTCCAGCTCTAAATCCTAATGTCAAAAATTAAATTTTAGAAAGTAGGAAGGTTATTCTTCAGTTGCCCTCTCTCATCTCTAATCAAGTCCAAGTTACCCACCAATCATGGGTCAGTTTCAATGTTAGCTTGCCTTAAAATACAGATCCAGGAGACTTGTTTTGAGGAGGAACCCTGGACTACTATAGATCTGTTCTGAGTCTTTCTAGTCTAGTTGGGGAGGAGGTGACACACCTTGATAATATAGAATTTAAATCAGAAGACATATTGACCCACAGCCTTGGATGCCCCCAACCTATATTTAACTGAAGACAATGTGAACTCCACAATATTAGATCATAGATTTTTAAAAGCTTACTGGGTGTTGCTAACTCCATTTTATTCATGTAATCTTTTAAAGCTCAAAAGAAAGGGCTAGGATCTCTTTGGAAATTAAGTAATTTAAAAGATATTGTAATGATATTTTACAAATCAACATGGAGAGCAAGATCATGGACAGTTGTCTGTTTAGAACATGGAATGAGCTGAGACTGGCAGGAGATGTCATGTGCCAAGACAGAAGCTCAGGTATAGAAGGAAGGATTTGAACCGAAATCTGATCTCTATCTGAAGCAGGGGTCGGCAACGTATGGCTCTTTCTTCAGGAGCCATAAAATAAATGTTTTGTTTTTTTTTTCAGGCAGTTACAGGAGCGCGCACTGTTACAGGAGCACTGTCTGGCTCTCATGAAATTACATTTTAAAAAATGTGGCATTTATGGCTCTCACAGCCAAAAAGGTTGCCAACCCCTGATCTGGAGATTGGGCTTTGGGAGTGGGAGGTTTTGGTTTGGTTTGGGTAAGCCTTAGGTCAACTTGAATTACCAGCAACCTGCACTAACCAATTTACAGTCTCAGATCCTGAAATACTTTTATACCAAATAACCTGTTCCTGATTCATACTCCAAGAGCAAGCAACAACATCTCTCAGCTAAACCACCTGATTTGGTTGAACTCTGTCTGGCCCTGCCAGGCTGGCAGCAGGCTATCAGCCATTGATAATTGACAAGCCTGGTTACCTCTACTTCAAGTACCATCTTTCATCATTAGTTAGATTAAGAATCTCCTGTTTCTCTCTTCCCTGTTATTTCCCTGTTTCCCTCCCTAAGCCTGTTAATATTAAATCTTCAACTTACCTGAAGTGGATGTCATCTTTGCTTTAGGCTTAGTGGTTATGTATTTGGGATTTTGAAGGAAGAGGAGACTTATTTCAACTATAGTGAAGTATAATTCGCAGTCAATTGGTGTTATCCATATGAGGTCAGAATAGACAGTTACTTCTAGCTGTGTAAACCCAGTCACAGATTCTTCACTTGGCTGACTATTCTGGGACACTGTTATTCTGAAGGTGAGCTTAGCAGATTCACTACAACTACTTCTGTGGGGTCCTTTGTGTTTCACTATATCAACTTAAGTGTCACACTTAGGTATCACTCACACACGCTCAGCTTCAGTTCCTCATAACATCAGGTCTATTTATAACAATATACTCTTCTCAAACTTGTCTAGCCTGAATACAAAGATCAGCATCCCCTTCTCTGGACCCATCAAGTTATAATCTTTTCCATGTACGTGATCCACATTTAAAACTCTTAAAAGTATTTCTCTTAAAATAGAGATGATTACTTCTTTGAATACATTGGCTAATAATTTTGTAACTAATTCAAATGCAGATATTTCAATGAGATGTTTTGCATTCCCTTTCCATTTCAAGGGTTGGTTAGTGGGATGGAAAATTGATTATCTACACAGCAACATTATTGTGGTGGTTGCCTCTGGCTGAAATGTGTTACCATCTATTTTGGTCTTTATGAGATGCTGTGTTTGTTTGAATGATCTAGATCAGTGATGGGCAAACTATGGCCCACGGGCCAGATGTGGCCCCCTGACATGTTCTATCTGGCTGCACGACATTATCACTAATCTGATGAATACAATGAGCAAGATACAATACAATGAAACTTCAAAAGAGTTGCCTTAGAAACAAACTTACAGATGAGCATTTCCTTTCCTTTGGCCTCTTCTTTAAAAAGTGTGGCCATCACTGATCTAGATAATCTAGATTTTTGATATATGCTCAATTAGCTTCTGAGATTATTTGCTTCTTGTAAAGGAGAAGAGTTTCTACTAATGGGAGAAAGAAAAGTTTTAGAACAGTTATTCTCTACATAAATTCTTTCTTCTAAAGTGACAGCCTAATCCAGTGGGTCCAGTGTGTTTCAGCTGGCTACATTATGGTAGAGAAACTATATAGATTCTCTATATATGATTAGATATATAAGTAGTACAGTGATTAGAGGTCCAGGCCTAGAGTTACTAAGACTTATCTTCCTGAGTTCAGAGCAGTGAAGGGAAAGAGAAAGTAAATTTTCTCCTCTTTTTTAGGTTACGGGGTCTTTGGTAAAAATATTGAAATTAGTAAAGTTTGCCTTTTGCCTCCTCATATTTTCCTTTTCATACCTCTCTACTAGTTTCTAGATAAAGCCTTCTCCTCAGACACTCTATCTATGTGACCATGGGCAAATCATTTAAATCTGTTTACCTCAGTTTCCTCATCTGTAAAATGAGCTGGAGGAGGAATCGGTAAACCACACTACTATCCTTGCCAAAAAAGACCCAAAATGGAGTGCTGAAGAGTAGGATGTGACTGAAATACAGCACAGGACTTGGCCTTGGGTTGGACTCTAAATGATTATAAATTTCACTTATGATTGTAATTTTCAATTATACATATAAAATCCAGCCAATCCCCAAGATGCAAATTAGCTGTATTTCAAAAATTCATTTCCAAGTAGAACTCAGAGTACAGGTAGACATGGAAATCTTTTATATAGAAAAAAATCACAAACCATAAAATGATTACCTTCCTAATTCAGACATATTCTATCATAGAATATCTTCAAGTATGAGTTCAGGCCTTCATGTGTCTGCAATTCAAAGACTAACCCATCTAAGTATAGAGAAATACACTATCAGCAAGATGGCTATTAAACAATGACTTTGGGGAAGAGGCTAGAAATGAGGTGACAAGGAAATTCATGGAACCATCTATAAAGACCTGAGAGACTGGCAATGTGAATCCACGGAGGGAGTAACTCCATCAACAACATCACAGGGGTTCTGAGAAACTGAAGTTGAAGTTCCAGGATAGTGCACAAAAGCCTGTTCAACATATAATGTAGCAGATCCAAACTGTTAACAATATAAATCTGAGCTCAGTGTCGAGGACCAGTGAAGGGGTAGAGAAAGTAAATTTCCTTCTCTCTGTAGGACACTGGGCTTTTGGTAAAAATATTGAAATGGCTTTTGACAAAAATATTGAAATTGGTAATGTTTGTCTTTGGCATCCTCGTATTTCCCTTTTCCTTCCTCTCTCCCAACTTCTAGAGCCTTCTCTTCAGATCCCCAGTTTCCCAATGTTATCCTAACATAACACCCAGGGCTTGTTTATCCTCAAAATAGCCTACACTACAAAAGCACCTATCCCACTTGGCTCCTGAGTGAAAACTCCTATTCTTTTATTTCAGACATCACTACTCTGTCAAAACAAAAATAATAATTGATATTTTATACTGATTTAAAGTATTTAAAGTGTTTTCTGTATATGATCTCATTTTATCCTTAAAGGAATCCTATGAGGTAAGAACTAGAGAAATCTCCATTTTATAGATTTTAGTCAGAAAAGCTATTATTACTCTCTTACTAAAGTTCAATGCTAAACATTGGGTGAACAAATACAAAAATTGATATCTTCTCTTTCAAGGAACTCCCTTTCTAAGGCTGAGATAGTCATGCAACTTTTAAGCACCAGAATTAGGATTTTAATATTGGACTCAAATATATTTGCATGTATATATGTATACATATATATATATGTACATCTAGATATATATGCATATGGATGTAGGCATATTTGTACACATATGCGTGTGAGTGTGTGTGTGTGTGTGTGTGTGTGTGTGTGTGTGTCCAGTGGCTTTTCTTTTATACGGTGCTGCCTCTGAAACCTCATTGACCTAATTTATACAAAGTGTGATTCCCTAATACCTCCTGGACTCCCCCAGAGGTTTTTTGAAAGATGATTCTAATTTACCTAAATGAATCTCTAATTGGCTAAACTTCCTTAGGAAGTGGTGATGGAGTGTGTGTTGATAAACCCTGCCAACTAGCTCTTGGATTATAGACAGCCAGTTCATTGCAAGACCACAATCAAAGCCTTTTCACCCAGTCTTCTAGAATAAAGGGTCACTTTTATAGTATGATGAGACACTAGAGCAAGAATTTAGTGGGAGAGATGAAAGATTTTTTTAAAATTACTGTAAAACATAACAGGCGCCTGAGCCTGAAAAGTTGGCTTCTAATGACTTTCCAGCCCATTTCCTCATTTTTATTTTTTAAATCAGTTTCTTTCCTACAGTTTAAAAGTATAGGTTAATTTTTTGGTCCCTAAAAAAGGACCCAGATGTCACCTCCGTCACTAAATACCCTATCTTCTTGTAGAGGAGAAAGCAATGCACTATGGGGCACACAAATATAGAATATAAATTCAAGTATCTCCCAATATCTCCCATCTTATGGGAGAAGAGAGTGGAAGCTAATAGGCAGAATTACCTTTTAAGACATTAAGAAATAAAGGGTGAGAAAAAGAAAAAGAAAAAAGAGAGAAAAAAAAAGGAAGCTTGGAAAGTCTAAAAACCCAGTGAAGTCAGATCATCTTGAGAACATTTAAGGATGATACTGTAAGAAAGATAGCAAATATGTAAGGTATGGAGAGAAAAAAGAAACAATCAAGATTTTTTGCAAAAAGTCTATTTTCTCCATAAATAAGAAAATTTGGTCTCTAACATTACAGAATATAATAGATTTTATGAGAAAACAGAAATAACATTAAGTATATTAATAACAAGAAAAAGAACTTGATTAGACAGAAGAGGCAGCATGATTTTGAGGAGAATGAAACGTCAAAATTTAAGATACCTGAAAGAAACGAGGATACCAAAGACTTTATAATCATAGGGGGAAATATTATAAAAAATAGCAACCATATGTCTTTCTCTCCATAAAATCTTTGTAAAACAATCTATGTACTTATCAGGAAATTCTTTATAAAGTTATTAGTTAGGAGGAGGCAAGATTTTCAAATTATAGACTATAGCTTTTCATCTTTATAGTTACTAAATTGACTTAAAGGTGAAGAGAATACAAGATCCAACTGTTTGTTGACTTAAAAAATAATTAAAGGCAGCTAGACAACGTGGTGGCTTGAGAGGCAGACCTAAAGGTGGGAAGTCCTCCTTTCAAATCTGGCCTCAGACACCTCCTAGCCGTGTGACTCTGAATAAGTCACTTAATCTTCTTTGCCTAGCCATTACTACTCATCTGTTTTGGAAGCAATACATGGTGTTAATTCTAAGACAGAAGGCAAAGGTTTTAAAATAAATTTCCAAGTGCAAAATGCCACCTTAAAAGCCTCCCTCCCCATATTGTTGCTAATGCCTATGTTAAAATTATAAAGATCTTTTGAAAGATACAGCAAAATAGCTTTCATGATCCTGTGATTAGAACTATCAAGAAAGACATATAACTGGGAGCTTTATGCTTGCTAAAAGTGTTTGGCACTGCCATCAAGGACATCTGAAGTAAAGTCCAAAATGAAGAGGAATTCCATGTAGGTAGCAGGGATTTATGGAGCCCTCTGTCTGTGGATGACTACATGCTGACTTTACTAAGCCCTGGAGCTCTGTGGAGTCATGTACACAAGATTAATAATTATCAGAAGACTATGCCCTAACTATTCACATAGTTAAACCCAAGTGGATGAATATCTACTCTCAAGACTATTCAATAAAGTTGGGCAGGCAGATTAAATAGCTGGTGTCTCTTCTCTTCTCTTCTCTTCTCTTCTCTTCTCTTCTCTTCTCTTCTCTTCTCTTCTCT
>NC_058132.1:604815146-604848552 GCF_016433145.1 Gracilinanus agilis | reverse complement strand
CTCTCTCTCTCTGTCTCTCCTTCTCTCTCTCTCTCTCTCTCTCTCTCCTTCTCTCTATGTCTCTCCCTCCCTCTCTCTCTCTTTCAAAAATGATTTGGATTGAGAGCATGACAGAGTGGAGAGAGTGTTGTATTTATAATTAGAAAGACTCAAATTAAAATCTCTCTTTTAACATTTAGTTGCAGTGGGTAGGACCTATAGGCAAGTCATTTAGCCTTAGCTTCAGTTTCTTCTTCTGTAAAGTGTGGATAATACTAGCAATGAAACCTATATCCCAGACTTGTTCAAATGAGATATACTTTAAAGTGTTTTTAAAATGTTAGTTGTTATAGTATGAGAATCAACCAAACTGAATCTAGGAAAGTCTAATGTACTTTTAATGGATATAATCTTATCCTTATACACTACTACAGCACAGAATATCAGTCTCCCAAATATGAGTCACTCGGAGTACCACAGAGAGAGGTACACAAGGAATATATAGACTGTCGCATAATTTCAATAAAAAAAACTTGTTCAGGAGAAGTGTTATAAAATATTATACAGGAAAATATATCTAGTTATGGACATGGACGAGTTATGTAATAAGAGTGGAGGATATTGAACAGATGAAGAGGTGGTACTTTCCCAGTGATGCCTTTCAGCAGATTTATGGGAGGGATATGCAGGAGTTGCACTGAATCATGAATGGGTTGGATAGACAGCTTACATCAATAAAAATAAAGACCTGCTCAATTATCAGTATGATGATTCTTTCTTTGTTAACATAGAGAATGTAGCTTGTAAAGAACATGGTGGTGTTCTGAAATGGAAAGGAATTGTATAAATCGTCTAATGTGGACTTTTCATTTCACAGGTGAGAACGAGAATTCAAATAACTGGATTACTGGCTAAACGGACACTGTAAGGAAGAACCAAAACTAGAATTTGAGTATATTGACTCCTGTTCGAGGACTTTGATCTCTCCTGATGGTGGCTCAGAAAAGACTGCCAAGGCAGAATTGTCACTTCAAACCCTATTTTTGTGATAATCCCAGTTTCTCTCTCATTATCTAAAGTGGTGTGATGAAGTTCTCCATCAAGCTCTATCAAGTGTCAAGGGCAAGGACTTTTTCTTCTTTTTCTTTGTATTCTCAGTGACTAAAACAGTGCAGATACAGAGTAGGTGCTTACTAACTAGTTACTTGCTCTTGAATGAGCTTCCCAAATAACATTTTAGTCTCACAGAATCATAGCATTATAGCATCATGTTAGGAATGGAGTGGCCTTGAAGAATAAATACCAAAAATATATAATTTTTAAAAATTCTCATTTTTTTCTATGTATTTTTAGATTGACTGGAGAGGATTCTCATGTTGACTTGAGCTTTTCTGCTCTACTCTGCCATCTTGGCTCCACCTTACAAGGTCTATTATCTTTGACATAATACTCTAAAATTAAATTCCAGAGAAAGAACATTTCTTTGATCAGAGCATCTTTCTCAACTCTATATCCTAAAATCAGTTTATAGGACAGTCAGGAGGAGCTGCCTAGAAGTCTTTAAGGACAGAGTTTGCCTAAGTGACCTTGCAAAAGTCATTGAAATTTTTTGTACCTATTTCCCAAACTTCAAAATAGAGATTACTACTTATCTCTGAGCAAATCATGATGAGAAATGGCATAAAGTAGTTTCAATTTATCAATTGTTCCCATAATGAAATTACTTAAGTGCTTCCTAAAACAGAGCAGGTAGGTGGAAGCCTTCCAGCAGAGATAGAAATGAAAATTGGATTCTTTCCCCATGGCTTTGCAAATTTCACTTTATTTCTTCCTACTGGGGATATATATTAATACGTGGGATTTTCATAGTGAATACTACAAGTGTTACCATGTAAGAGGGCATTAGAAATGGATGCTTTATTGGGCCTTCTAATTTTAACTGGAAAGAGAAAAGAAATATATTAAGTAAAAATGATGGTAAGAAACTGATCAAAAGGTAGGAAGATAGGCTGAAAAGTCATTAGAAGATAATCTTTTCAGCCCCAGACAAATGAAACACAAATCAAATTTGCCTGTTCTTTTCTACAGCAATATAAAAATCTTTAATCTCTCTGGCTAAAGTCCTATTCCAATACCTCATCACACTATAATGGTGACCTTTTATTCTAGAAGACCTAAGTGAAAAGGCTTTAACTATGGCCTGGCAAAGAACTGTCTGTATTCCAAAGAATAGCTTAGTTGGCAAGGCTGGATCATCATTCACCAGAATATGATGTATTTCTTTTCTCTCACAGCAACTCAGGAAACCACTTAAAAGGGCAATGACTTTATACTTTTTTGTTCATGTAACCCTATCATAAAAAAATTTCAAAGATACATTCCCATATATCTATTTACATATCTACATACAAATACAGATATATATATATGCATGCATCTATACACTACTGAATTAATGATTATAAGATGTTTCAGTGGATAAAAATTCAGTGAGGTCTGTAGGAAGGAAGACTCATCTTCCTGAGTTCAATTCTGGCTTCAGACACTTTTTAGCTGTGTGACCCTGCACAAGTCACTTAATCCTGCTTGCCTCATTTTCTTTATCTAAAAAATGAACTGGAGAAGGAAATGGCAAACCACTCTAATATCTCTGCCCAAAAAAAACCTCAAATAGGGTCATGAAGAGTTGGATAGTACTGAAATGACGCAACACATATATACACATACATAAAACTTACACAAACAAGTTTTTTTTTAAGGATGAATTTTTTTTAAGGATGAAATATTTGATACTAGAGTGAATGGGGAGCCATTAGAGATTATTGAATAAGGGATTGATATGGTTAAATCTTCACTTTAGGAAAATCACTTTGGAAAGATGTGTGGAGGACAGATTGAATAGGAGGGCTCATGTAAGGAGGAGTCAACAAGAAGCTATGACAATTGTGAATGACAGCAACCTTAACCATTCTGTGACCTTGGGTATGTCATTGAACTTCTTTAAGAATCAGGTTGCCCCCCATCTCCCATATGTTGAATGGAGACAGTGAAATATTTACTAGCTACCTCATGGGGTGGCTGTGGAGAAAGAAAATTGTGAATATTAACATGCTATAAAAATGCAAGCCATCATTGGCTTAATTCAAAGAAAGAAAAAGTATGTTATTTTTCTAGGAACTGTACTCATTGGACTGCTCTGGGATTAAGAGTTGCAATCAAGCTCTGTCTTCTTTCATTTGGTGATACTCAAATGCTGAAGTATTAGAACTGGGAAAGGAAAAAAATGACTATTGGCCCATTTGACCTTCTCAGGACAAGAGTCAGAACTAGGCAAAAGCCATGATGAGCAAGTACAGTTTAAGATTCATTCTTTACAAAAAAAGAGATGAAATAAAATTGGAGTCCTTCAAAGAGGACTGAGGGGACTGGCAGTAGATATTAAAATGTTTCACAAGGTAGAAACTGGGATGGATGTGCCATAAATGAGTATCCATGAGCATGTAGCTATAACTACATTTTTCTACCAACAACTAGGCTTCTCCAGTAGTATGGATGATAGTAACCATATTTTACAGATGTTGGAACAGACTCAAAAGATTAAGTAATTTTCTTCTGTCATTCAACTAGTATCAGAGGCACAATATGGTCAAAGAAGGTACCATAGGCAAGTATATTTACTTTTTTTCCCACTGAAACAAGTATTTAGTAAGAGATGTGTTATATGCTTGAAATAAAGGCAACATGTAAGAAAGGTATGTAAATAAGAGGGACAAGACGGGGCAGCAAGGGAGAGGTGTCATATACAAGTTCTGTAGAATGCTAGAATGGAATAAAACGCATTTTTATTTTCAGGACTGCCATCACATTTACTCCCTGTGCTCCAATATCAAAAAAATGGCCATGGTGAGATGCAATTGGAGTTGCCTTCTGTTGATGAGACATCAATCATTAAAGTGCCAGATCTTGAGATCATCCCTTGTGCCTCTGAGGAGGAGGACTTTAGCTTTGGGTCCAGCAGGCCTTTGGAACCAGAGTCCTTTAGTTTTTATTTTAATAAGAACTAATCCTACTGAATGATATGAGTCAAAAAACATCTGGGAACACTGCTGTATTATCTACACTCCTGGGCCAGCTTTACAAGAGAAGCAGTCATTGAGGTTGTAAGGAAACTGAATAACATCTTTCCTAGAATTCCTGGGATCTGAGCATCCTTTGTACTGTCTATGGTCCTCCTGGAAGAGGCTGCAGGGGAACAGTAATGAAGTAGATATTTTATTATGTATTACTTTATTGTGTTTATTGATTTTATGACAAGAATAAAACGCTGCCTCGAGTATTCAAGTGTGTCTATTCTTTTGCCCCCCTTTTTTGTGAGGAATCAGTTCCATTATGCTAAGGCCATGTGTCTAGGGCAAAGTAATTTATCGTCAATTGAGCAAGGAAATAGAGCTTTCTTGTAGGCTGGAAGCTTACAGTAGATTCTGATTGAATAAAGCAACACCAACAATATACCAGGATGGATAAGTCTGTGGGTCCTGTAGAAAGAAGAGGATATGGGGGGATAGAAAGTTGGCCACTTTCTGAGAATCAGAGAGACCTTGACACTGCTCCAGTGGATACTTCTGCTAAGTAGAGGGGGGCTGTGAGAGCCACCGAAGTGAGGTGGATCTGGCTTCTCATTCTTCCTGCTCAATGGGGTCAAATTAGTGACTTATCACCTAATTGGTTGCTGCCTTTTCCATAAAACAGTCCCTGATTCTACCATACAAGTAATCTCTTCTTTCAATGAATTCTTATGGCCTGCTTCTATTTCTCTTGTGTATAGTAATTTTTATTATGTATTCTAATTATTTGGGTTTATATCTTATTGCCTAAAACTTTAAACCTTTTGTGGACAGGAATCAGTCCTTACTTAGCAGTCTAGCCCTTCACTATCTAAGGCAGGTTCTTACATTTGTGAGTATCATAAATGTTTGTTCTTTGAATGAATAGATTAAACCATTAGGTGCAAACGGATTAAAAATTATGAGATATGGGTTCTAGGTGCAACATGGAAAATGGCAGTGTTAAGATCAACATAGACATAGACATAGACTCATGTCTACAAGTAACTGTATGGCTATAATTAAATAAGTCATTCAGCTCATCGATCTTTACTGGTTCATATGTAAATGAGAAGAGTTGGACTCTTCTCTTCTGACCTCTAAAATCCTTTTTTGCTCTGAAATTCTATGATTCTATGCAACTCAGAAAAAGGTTTTTTTTCCTCTCAAATTTTCCAGAATAATATCTAAAGTCATATGCTAGCCTAGCCAATTGAAAATATTTGATTGCTTAGCAAAGTAAAATCCAACAGGAGGATAGAAGACTTAGGAAAGAAGAAAGACAAAAGAACAAGTTCAGAAGCATTTCTTGAAAGATTCGTTTTCATTATCCTTCTAAGCACCAAAATAAAAATGTGAGTTTCATACAACTCTCTATTTAAGTTATGAATGGTTGATTTTAGAGTAGGCCTTTATTAGTAGTATTTTTATTATGATGATAATGAATATTTTGTGAAATTATTCAGGAAATGCTTTACCCCCACACCCCAAGTCCAATTTAAGCTGCAATACTGGGTGATTTACATGAAAAGGAAAATTTTAGCAATCAGAAAATATTTAGTCCTTCCAATAAAGAGTATTTTTTTCTCTTTTTTTTCCTGATTGCTTTCTTAAGGAAGACATTTTTAGAAATGAAAATTTCACTCTTGGAGTAAAAAACAAATGTGGAACTTGCTCTCTCTCTCTCTCTCTCTCTCTCTCTTCTCTCCCCCCAATATACACACACACGTATGATTTAGGCACTACAGTTTTTATACACTACTGTAAAAGTGAAAGAATTTCAACCACTAGAATTTTGCTTTTTCTTGCATTGTTTGTGGTCTTATAATTGACTAATACTTTAATCTCAACTATATTCCTCACATCACACTTATTAGAGGAAAAGCTCTAAGGGCTCTGCAAAGTAAGGTGTCCCTTTGCACATTTAGGGGAAAAGGGAAAGTTCCCAGATTCTATCTCCAAGTAGCAAGAGTGCTTCTGAAAGGAGGGTATGCCAAGGGCCATATTGCTTGCTATTTTTAACAGACACAAAAACACAAGTGACAGTAGCTATAAATGTGATTCATGCTTGATCAGCTTCTCAAAATATGTATATAGCACACGATTAGAGATAAATAGAAGTTTGAAATAAAGTAGTTCCAAAAGATAGATTAAAAGACTGAAAAATTATCACTAGCTTTAGAACGAGCAATAATTGAGTTCTGACTTTAACAAGTACCTGTTAGGTGACTTTTTTCCCTTTCCTTACTTGTAAAAGAATGGTAAAAATAATGAAATTGCCTATGTCGCAAGTTTGCTGCATTAGGTCCAGAACTTTGTAGACATTTAAAGTAAGCTATATAAAAATGAGCTATCATTATTATATAAATAAATGCATATTTTACTTTATTTTAATTTTTTAGAAAATTTAATTAATTTATAATGATTTGAAATATATTACTCTGGGTTCTTAAATACCAATCCATGTTTCTGATCTTTGAGAAATCATTTAACTTTTCTAACTATAGAAGTGAAATCATGAATTTGACTTTGACCATTGAAGTCATATTTCAGTTTTTTGTTCCTTTCTCTATATAATAAAATAGAAGCATCTGGTATAAAAAGTTCTTGGTTTAGAATAGTTTCCAATGATGACACTGATGTTATTTCATTCTTGTAGCCCCTCTTTTCCCATTTACTAACGCCAAGTAAGAATAATGTTAACTATAGGCAAAGGTCTCTCACAGAATAAGAGGGAAGACTGAAAAATTTAAGTTCTTTTTGTCTTAGGTTTTCTATTTGGGAATATGAACTGTGACCAGGACATAATAATTAGTATGCTAAGAATAAGATGCTGAGCGATTTTATTTTCTAGAAGTCTTGCAGGAGACACACTGTAATTAATTTACACAGAAAACAAACCTCCTGAGGTAAAAGGATATTAAGCCCTTTGTCTTGACTAACAATGTTACAGAACTTTAAGTTATATTGTCAATGATATGCTTATTTATCAGCAGGTCAGCATATGAATATGTATGCAAAGTCAGCCAGACTTAAAAAGAAGCACTAATATAACTACTTATATATTCTACATGGACCTTAGTCTTAAAAGTGGAGAAATGCATATGTACAAAGACAAAGCTCTCAGTACTAATGATTTATCAAGTCCTTTGCAATAGAAATTGCATGACAAAATCTCCTAAAACCATTTTATAATGACCAATGAATGAAAAAATATAAATTAATGTACAATATAATTGCTAAGAAAGGCAACTCAAGGATCGCGAATAATTTACATATTCAAATGATATAATAAAACAATTTTGACTCTGTTTTAACACTGATCTCACCATACTGTATCACAAACAATTGTTCATGAGCCTTGCCAAATAATTTAGCTATTTTGTAAAAGTATTTTGGTTCTTTGATGTACCTGTCACCTTGTTGATGAGGATATTATGTCTTGGGCTACAGATAGAAACTCCTACAGTTCTAACAATCTATTTTTATAAATGTTGTATAGCTTGGGTACTTAATTTGAGATGTGTGAAGAGATCTTTATCAATTGATAACATATATTTTGATAACTATATTTCAACATAATTTCCATCATAACTCTATGCATTTTAGTTTATGCATATTTAGCAGAAAAAAGTTTAACAACCCTTCATCTACAAAGTTTATTAACACACTGATGAGTTTTTGCTTTTTGAACATTTAACGGCTACCAGTGCAAACTTTAGACTATCCAAGTTCTATCCCTTTCTCTCACTACTTGACAAACTTCCTTTACTATCTATATTTTTCCATGATTATATGTTTTATATAAATTCTTATTACATGCCACTGTTGCTAATATGCTGCAAGCTATTTAAAGCAATCATACAGGAGAAAAATGGTCTAATTTCCATTTTATGCTTTCTTTTCCTCTGTTCTTGCTCTAGTACAGGGGTCAGCAACCTTTTTGGCCCTGAGATCCAGAAACGCCACATTTTTTAAAATGTAATTTCGTGAGAGCTGTACAGTGCTCACAGTGCGCGCTCCTGTAACAGTGCCTGAAAAAAAAATGACTTTATGGCCCCTGCAGAAAGAGCCATATCTGGCCCTCAAAAGAGCAAGATATAGCTGGAGAGCCAATATGTTGCCGACCCCTGGGCTAGTAAGTGACCACTGGGTAAGGAAACAATGGGGAGACAAATATATGAATTTGATTAAGATGTGATATAATCCACAAACTGGCTACTGATACCCTATATAACCAACAGCTAATTCTGATTGCCTAAATTACATGATACCTATACTAGCCCTGACAGAAAAAGGAGAGTTGTTTTCCACTAGTTACATGCTGAAAGTTGGTGTGAATTTGTATCAGAGCACTTAGCTTTATAAGATCTTGGGTGTGGTTTATAAGTAGAGTTAGCCACTAATTTGTGATACTTTCTAATTTATTGTTCTATTCTGCCTTCTTTTCTCATTCATTAAAAAGAAAAAAAAAACAACCTACAACTGGGTTCCAACTATATGCAAGGCAATGATGAATTCAGAACCCCAACAATATAAAGGCAAAGCAGTGTAACGATTTCTTTCTCCACCTTCCCTCATCCCCATCCCTACCAAAAAATAAATACCCTAGACTACCCTTTCTGTGACTTCTTTTCTACTTCCAAAGTTACCCAGTAATTTTTTCCTCTCTTTGATGGAGAAAATAGGTATGGAAGAGGTAAAGCAACTATAAAAAATAGATTTGGACAAAGATTTATTTTCTCCAAATTGTCCCAAATCAAAAGCTTATCAAAACTTTCAAATATTTAGAGACAGCAAATGCTAATTTTGGAAACAATTATTTCCATCTTGAGAATAGCTCCACTTGGATCCTTAATCCTTACAGGCATGTTGTTGCCTTTAAAAGAAGGGCTTTTAACCTCCTTTGTGTCTTGGATCCCTTTGACAATCTAGTGAAACCCATAGACCCTTTTTTAGAATAATTTTTTAATAAATCATAATTGGAGGAAATGTTTAATTTACGTTAGAGGTAAGACAAAATAAAGATTTTTCCCCTTCCCATCCAAGTTTACAGATCCCCCAAATCTGTCAAAGTGATCCTGGAAACCAGGATAACAATCCTTATTTTATAGGACAGAAAGAGGAACCGCTTGAAAACTTTGACTCAGTTAAGAGTACTGCACCAAATCATTTATTTTATATGGCACACTTTCCTTCCTCTGAGGGACCCAAATTCTCAAACTTTTGCTATTCTTTTTTAGACGCTTGCTCAGTCTTGGTTCTTCATATATAAGCCCATCTTCTTTCTGATGGTTTTACCTCCTGCTTCCTGATGGACCTGGATTGGCTTTCCCCCACCTACATTTCAGCAGACCCCTGGAACTTGATGCTCTTCTCTTTGAGCCAGGATTAGGACACAACTTCTTACGCTTTCTGATTTGCTCTGAGGCTTTCTAAGACTTCCCTTTAATCTCTGGTTCCGAGATGAAGCTCCCAGTCTTATATGGGAAAAAACCGTTCGGGACCCCAAAATCATGGTCCCATTCCAGCCCTTTTAAGCATGACTACAAATGTCATCCATTAACACTTGACTTGCTGCCACCTAGTGGTGGGACATGACAATACAAAAGGACATTCAAGGGTGGGGGGAAGCATTATTTCAAACATCTTTTTATTAAAAGAATGTGGATTATGCCGATTGTCTTGAAACCATTCCTTCCAGATTATGAGAAACATTTTAATTATTAATGAAAAAGTTTAATGACTATTACTATAGCTACTATATTCATTTTAGGTAGATAAATATAATTATATTTTTATGTTCTATCCGTGCCCTTTATATACTGAAGCACCCCTGTATAACCTATATGTACAATATTCTGGGTGGCTAGGCCTTGGGACATAATTTTACCATCTCAAATAAAACTTGCTAGTTTTATCTTGAATTTTTTTGGGGGGGAGAGGGAGTGGTCATATGCCTTGGTCAAGGGCACAATCTCTAATCTGTCCCACTGTTGCTATTTTTAAATTTCAGAGTGAACTTTTTTCTGAAAAACATGATGGTTAAAAACAATGACAATAATACAGATAAGAAAGGCAGGGTGGAACGGCAGGGAGAATACTGGACTTGAAATAAAAAAGATCAGGGATCCAATCTAAACTCCAACATTGACTACCAGAGTGACTCTAGACATGTCATTTAATCTCTGTGACCATCAGTTTCCTCATTCGTAAAACAGGGATAATATACTTATTTCAACCTCGTAGCACTGCCAAATTAAAGAATGTTTATAAAAGACTTTGCGAGTTTTTGTTTACAGTTATTATTAAGACAAATTATAAATAAGCACCTGATTTATAACAGACACTATGCTAATTTTTGGCAATATGACAAAAAGACAAAAGACATTCCTAACTCTAATGATCTGTTAGGTAAATTTGTGTTTTCACATATCAGGTTTCCTTAGCCTGAAGCACATATAATACTATTCAGAATTCAGAAATTCTAAGACTAAGCTAAAGCTCAGACAAAGTTTCAGGTTCTCAAGATCACCTGCATATTCTATATCAATGTCAAATTCTGGCAACTAGTAGAAATTCAATTTAATTCCCTAATGAGTCACTGATGGAAATAATCCCAGAAACAACCCAAGATATTATTCAGTCAAAATCAAGATTAAGCCATGCCTGAAAAGATTAATGTAAATTAGACAAGGAGTTGGAATTAAAGCATGGGAAATTCCAATTGTTACTGTAGTTGGACTACAGTTAGGTAAAATGGGTTTGGTGAACCAGGGAACTTCAACCATCATCATGCTACCTTTAATAATTCAAGAATTTGTTATTTCATCATGTAGGTACTTACACCACTGACACAGATCACAATGCCTTAATAACTAAGTAGATTCTGTGAAAATTACTATAGCCAAAAGTTTCATTTTCTTAGAGACAAACTGGCGATGAATGTTTGACTTTAGTTAAACTGATTCTCAGTCTACACATTCCATTCCCAGGCTCATATTAACCATCTCTTTATTATCAGAGATAAATATATGCTATCTTATATCGCTGCCATTATTTCATGTAAATGAATATTCTTGTCTTCCAAACTAGGCTGAAGACAGGCACCCACACTTCTTTTGGATCCTGCAATAATACCTAGTACAGTGCTGGAAACCAGAATGCAGCAAATACCTGTTGGCTGATTCATACTTAAAGAGAAATCTTTTTTAAGATTTGATGTCAGAGTATGGAAACCACCTGAGGAGAGACAGGGGCAGGGAAGAAGTTTTGCCTGTATCAGAGGAGGTGGCTGTATCAGAGAAGAAAACAAGAGTCATCTCTGTAAGGTAAATAATCCAGAATAGAAATGTTGAAAGGGATCTGGTTCTGGTAGCATAGTCTGCCAGGTTGATAGCCTGACTTGCTCAGCTCATAGCACCATCTTTTCTGTTGGCCAAATACCACCTCTTTCCCTAGGCTGCCTCCTGTGAACTCTTTCACACATAATTCAGAGAAGCTTTACTTCTCTTGTACCTTAACTGATATATGTATATGTGTATATATATATATATATATATATATGTGTGTGTGTGTGTGTGTGTGTGTGTGTGTATGTATGTATGTATGTATCTATATATCTAGCTATATATGTATGTATATATATCTCAAGTGATATATGTATATATATATGTATATATATATACATGTATGTATAAATATATACAAAACTAGAGGGGAAAAAAGAAGATAATATTAAGAAAAATGCAAACAAAATGGAGTAAATTTATATTCCATAAAGAAGCATCTGGGGCCAACAGGGAAGAATAACAATACACTGGAAGGGTAAAGAGGTTGGAGAGAGGAAATATGTAATACTTAAGTGCATTGAAATCAACTTAAAGAGGGAAGAACAGTCAAATCCATTGGGACAGAGAATTGATTCGAGTTCTATAGAGAAGTAGAAGGGTAGCAAAAGGANATATATATACATATATATTTAAATTTCAAATGGTCACAGACTATTAAAAATGGATGGGACTCTAGAGATCATTAATTCAATCCCCTCTTTTTACAGAGGAGGGAAGTGAGGTTCAAAATTAATTTTCCTATGATCACACAGCTGGTTGTTTCTAACTTCTGCTCTCATTGCAGGGCTTTCTTGATATTCTTAAATGACCTCCTTGTTCTTTCTTTACTTGTCATGAGATATAGCTTTCAATTCAACGTGTAATAAAGGGCAACAAAATTGACCAATTTGAATTTCGTGGCTTCTCGTTTTCCCTCTTCAGAGAAGCATCAGGAAGCACCGAAAATCACTTTTGCATGTCTGCAGATGATTCTGACTACTATGATTAGCAAGGACCAGCTGAAGCTGTGTCTAAAGAAACACATCGGTTTGACCATTTCTCTAGAACTTGCTGTCTGTTTTACTGAACTTCATGCTTTTTGGATTGTTGAGTAGAGGGCTCAGGGACTGCAAAATTTGCTTTACAGAGAATGTAAATGTGGGAATTCAATACTATTTGAACAGAATATAACAGAAAAGTTGATCACTGTACTTCAAACATAAAACCAATGTATTAAGGGAAACGATGCAATGATAAAAGAAGCAAGGAAAACTAAAGAACTAGAATCTAAGGTGGTGCTTTAGATTGCCTCAGATATTTGGGGAAAGGTTGAAAAAATTGTAGTATATGAATACAATAATATGTTATTTCAGCATAACAAATGATGAAAGAGATGATTTCAGAAGATTCTAGGTAAGTGTGAATTAAAGACAAAGTAAAGTGGGTAGAAGTAGAACAATTTATTCAAAAATTTTGTTAAATAATCTAAACAAAACACTTGGAAAGACTTAACAGTGCTGTTAAGTGCAATGCCAAACTACAGGTCCTGTGATGAAGCATATTACCCACATCCTGAGAGAGAGGTGATAGACTCAGGGTGAAAAAAGCGACTTACATTTTTTTAAGTGGGTTCATTCTATCTGACTGTGCTTATTTGTCAAAAGATTGATTCTTTTTCTTTTTCTTAGTTTTTAATTGGGAGAAGATAGTGACAGGAGAAGAGATTTGGCAATACTAATGTCCAAAAAATTTTTTTAAATGCACAGAACAGAAGGAAGCTCATGAACAAGTACCAACAAGCAGAGCAGTTTGTCAAATGACGTGTAGAATTTATTATGTACATTTTTAAAAAGCAGTAGCAGAGATTCGTGGTTTCATATAGAATCCCGTGTTCTTCTGCATGGAAAGAAATGCTCTCTTTTTGGGTGTTAAGTTAAAAATGTTTAAAGAAGAAAAAAGTACTGGCTTGTTATTAGAGGGCCTGGGCTACTATCTCACATCAGACACTAACTATGTGACTTTGGGCAAGTTCATTCACTCCACTGTGCCTCAATTTCATTAAATAAAAAATGAGGAAGTTGGGCTACATGGCCTCTGAGTTTATTCCAGCTTTAGATTTATGATGACTGTATGATCTTCTAACTTTAAATAGCATAATTTGTTAGAGAATGTGGGAGGGACCCAGGAAGATGGGGGTGGATGGGTATTTCTGCTTGGCTTTTAAAGTTTATTGAATGGAAGTTTGAAAGAACTGTTGGTGAATTTCCTAGGCTCATAGTTCTGCCATGTGTTCAATATTATATAAACTGCTTAACATATTAATAGAGAAACTGTTAACATGCCAGTCATTAAAAAATTAATCTTTGTTTTAAATTAAGTTGAGTTTTTCCTCAGTAATAGAGAGAACATTTATAAACTTAAGAGTATGAGACCTAGTGAGGTAGGATAAAGTAAGGGGAAAACAAGCAGGGGAATATGTATTTAGTTCTCTGAATTTGGCTCTGGACATAAAAGAAAATGGCAATTAATCAAGTTCTATGAAGACATGATACAAGTTAGAAAAAAAGTAAAAATACAGTATACTTTGAATTAAAGTGTTTACTAAAACTTCCTCTTTTGGTCTAAAACATTAGACAAATATCATAAACAATGAATCATTTCCCATAGTATTCATGTTGAATTAATTAAATCTACATAAGGAATTACCTAATATTGGCTTATTAGAATTTTGTATTCCTTCCATTAGATCCAGATTATAATTACTAATCTAGGAACATAACTATTTTCACTTAAAACATTAGAGAAATATATAAAATACATATATAAACATAAATATAAACAATATACATAAAACCATATGTGTATGTGTGTATGTGCATGTGCATTATTTATATTTCTTCAGCCTGAATCACAAGCAGAATTTCATTTATGCTTCTCCTACTTAAAAACTGGGTCTGGATTGTCCTTCTTATAAGACTAAAGCGTCTTGTGTATTGCACAAGGAATGGGCACAGGCAAACCTCTATTTCCCAATCTGCCATGCAGGAGTCACAAGTCCATGTGTTAAGAACTCCACCTCCTAGGATATGCCTATGATGCTAGGTGATTGCATCACGAGGAAAAGATGAGAATGCAGATTAGTCACTAGTCTCATTGAAAAGGAGGGAGAATCTGGTCTAGCTCAGGGTATCGAAAGCCAGGTGTAGAGATATGAATCCTGGGTTCAAATCTGGCCTCAGACATTTCCTAGCTGTGTGACCCTGGGCAAGTCACTTAATCTGCACCATTGCCTAGCCCTTACCAGTCTTGTGTCTTGGAATCAACATTGTGTATTGATTCTTTTTTTTTAAACCCTTAACTTCCATCTTAGAATCAAAATACGTACTGGTTTGAAGGCAGAAGAGTGGAAAGGACTAGGCAAATGGGAGTTAAGTGACTTGTCCAAGGTTACATAGCTGGGAATTGTCTGAGGCCAGATTTGAACCTAGAACCTTCCTTCTCTAAGTCTGGCTCTCAATCCACTGAGCCACCCAGCTATCTCCCCCTAACCCCAGTGTATTAAGATGTATTAAGATGGAAGGTAAGGGTTTTCTTTTTTCTTTTCCTTTTTTTTTTTTTAAAGAATGAATCAAGAGGAGGCCAACTCCATTTACTATTGTGATCAATTTTGATGAATTGTTGTTGGTTTTCAGTACTGGGTACCATATCCCACAGAAAGTCTGAGTCTGAATTGTGGCAGCAATATAATAAGCAAAACAAAGTAGCAAAAATAATTTTTATTAAAGATGATATATTAAAGATCAAAGATTACATGGGGGAGCACAAGCTGGCAGAGATTCCTACCAAACCTCTAGCCTGCTTTTGGAAGAACCTCCTGGAATCACGGACTTAATCCAGAAAGAGGCTTCAAAGAGTCTAATTAGGAGAGTCTCCTTTTATTTTGATTGCTCTTAGGTATGCGACCTGGAGAGTTATGTTAAGGCAGTTATTAAAGATAAAGTGGGGGAGGTCAAGCCACACTCCCTACCTGGCTTGAGCAGGCGTTAAAAATAGTTCTACTGACTGGTTCTGACACTGGTTACCATTAACTGAAACACAGAGAGTGCCTTGTTCACCCTCTTTTTCTGCATCAAGTCTTCTGCAAATTCTCCGTCTCCAATGTGAACGTATACATTTTGTGAATCGACTCAGACAACAAAGTGGATTATGATTTTGTGTTTGCCTATTGTGACATCACTCTTGGTGAAACAACTGGGTGGCATAGTAGAATAATTCCTGGAATTGGAATCAGCACAATCTGTGTTCTAATTCTAAACTTTATTAGTTGTGTGACCCTGAGTAAGTCATTTAACCTCTGAGCCTCAGTTTCTTTACATATCAAATTAGGATAAGAATAGTAACTACCTTGAAGAGTTGTTAATGAAAATTGAATGAGATAATTTAAATAAATTCTAGTTTTAGAATTCAAGAGAATATTATTATTATCATTATCATTATTATTATTATTATTATTTTATAAAACTCCAGGTTTCCATGGAGCAGATTTTAAAAAAAATGTTCATCTAGTCTAACATCCTCACTTTACAGATAAGAGAACTGGGATTCAAGAAGTGAGATGTCTTACATGAGGAATATGCAAATATATTTTGTTCAAAAGCATTGGTATATCAGAGTATAAACTGCCTGGGTAAGTGGGGAGATGGAGGTAGGGAGAATCTAAATTACAAATGTCAGAAAACAATTATCAAAAATCCTTTCTACATGTAACTGAGAAAAAATTTTAAGTTAAAAAGTGAGATGCTGTAAGCCAGTAATTCTTAATTTGGGGTCTATGAATTTATTTGAAATAATATTTGATAATTAAATCTTAATTTAATTGATTTTTTAATCCTATAGATATTATTCTATGCATTTAAAAACATGATGTTGATGATGGATCCATAGGCTTACCAGACTTATCATACACAAAAGGTTAAGAATCTTTGCCTTAATCTAAAGTCCTAGAACTAATTAGTTACAAAATTAGACTCTAGTTTCATTTCATCCTGGTTTAACGCTATTTATACTATAACATATTTTCTCTTTCTCAATCATAGGGAAAAAATTAGAAGCCCAAATTTGTTTTTCATACTATGATTATGAATTAAAGTGTTGATTTTGAGATCTGGATATCTAAAGTAAGGAGTAGCAAATAAATAAACCACTGGCCAAAGGAATAATAAATAAAAATGATAATTACTAAAGTCGCCATAGTTTTTCAGCTTAAGGTCTCTTTCCTCCTTTAAACAAAAGAAAATAGTTATTTCTTATGAATTATCTTCATACTGGGTGTTGCTGTTATCAAATAACACTCATGCTAAATACCCAAAGTCAAAAACATGATGATTCTGATAATTGACTATTTGCATTTCTGGAATGACTGGTAACAACAAACTTGTTATCTGGATGTCTGAATGGAGAATATTAGCTGAATTGCCCAAACTGCCATACTGAGTCAGCCAAATGGTTCACCCAGATTAGTATCTGTCAGTGATCATGGCAACAAAGGACATATGGGAAATATGGTAATTGTCCTCCAAGGCATCATCATCATTAAAGATGGGATGAAGGGAAATTTGGAAAACAAGCAAGAGGTTAACATCTTAAAGAATATTGTTGGGTTTTTTTTTTATACAGAGAATGTGGTATAATGGAAAAATTGGTAGACTTTAAGTCCTGCCCTCTTTGTGACTCAGGAAACTCCATAATGCTTAGCAATTTATAGTCTGTATGGAGGAAGAAGTTACTCTACTAGAACATCTCCACTCATAAAACCACAGGTCTCTAGCTAATAATAATAAAAATAATAGCTAACATTTATATAGTACTTATTTTGTGTCAGGTACTATGTTAAGAACTTTACAATTATTACTTATTATTAGTCTCAAAATCACCCTGGGAGAGGGGACAGCTGGGTAGCTCAGAGGATTGAGAGACAGGCCTAGAGATGGGAGGTCCTAGGTTCAAATCCAGCCTCAGCCACTTCCCAGCTGTGTGACCCTGGGCAAGTCACTTGACCCCGATTGTCTACCCTTACCACTCTTCTGCCTTGGAGCCAATACACAGTATTGACTCCAAGACGGAAGGTAAGGGTTAAAAAAAAAAAAAGAAAAAATCACTCTGGGAGGGAAATGCTATTATTAATCCCCATTTTACAGATGAGGAAACTGAGGCAAACAGAGGTGAAGTGATTGCCCAGGGGCACACAGCTATTATGTATTAGAGGTCATATTTGAATTCAATTCTTCTTGACTTCAGGCATATTACTTTAATTATTATCTCTTAGATGCCTCCTGTTATTTTTTATTTCCTCCTTTTGGCATCCTCACTTTGTGCCCCCAATGGTACTTTATGTTTTTGGATTTCCTTTAAGGTAAGGAATCAACATTATTTAAATATGTTTTATACTCTGGACCCCTTTCCATTTACCCCCCACCAATGCCCATGAAGAGTGTATTTTCTTGCCTGCACTTCACTTCAGTAGAAAGAAGCTCCCAGAAATTATGTTATGTGACTATCTCCCTCTTGCCTTTAAGAATCTAGCTTCCTTTGGGGCTTGGCTCATGGGCCATGTTCTTAGGTATCCTTTCCCAGATGTCTTTGAAGTGCTCTCAGTTTGTTCATGTCACAAATTTGCACTTATATCTGTTTACATATATCTCTCCAGGAAGATGTAAGCTTCTCATGAGCAGAGGCGACTTTCACTTTTGCCTTTGCATCCCCAGGATGTACCTTTTACCTAGTAGGTGCATCATAAATGTTCATTGCCTGGATTGGAATGTCACAGCCTGAGACAAACTGCAAGTACTTAACTTGTGGCCAAAATGCTACTTTTACATCACTGTCATCAAGCTCCTGGTACACTAAATGGGCAAACCTTTGGCTTTCAGGAAACATTTATAGTCATTCCAAAAGAGCTAAAATAGAAAATTCCCTAGAAACAGAGCTCCAATCCACTGTTTTGAGTTTGCATTCTATCATGTACAAGGAAAGAAATAAAGAAAAAGCATCTTAATTGCTTATTATGTGCCAGGCACCATATGCTAAGTGCTTTACAAATATCTTATTTGATCTTCATAACATCTCTGGGAAGAAGGTGCTATTCTCATGCCCATTTTATAATTGAAGAAACTGAAGCAGGTAGGGGTGACTTACTTGGAGTCACACAGCCAATAAGTATCTGAGGCCAGATTTGAACTCAAATCCTCCTGACTCCAGGCCTAGCAATCTCTCCACTGTGCCACCAGCTAGCTACATAGGTATACAATGAATACAATCAATAGCATGATGTTTTATAAAGAATATTCCCTTTTTAAATTTCTCATGACACATTTCCCAGACCTGTCATTCATACTTATCTTACTTTCCAATGCACTGAATTATCTGTCCTTAAACATATTTAGAATTTAAAGGGCAGGTCCTGTGTCAGAGCTCTCTTTATTTCCTAAGCACCAAACACAATCATTCTCTGTATACATTAGGTGCTTAAGAAATATTAGCTGAATTGCTGGTGGAGTTGTGAATTGATCCAACCATTCTGGATGGCAGTTTGGTACTATGCTCAAAGGGTACTAAAGGACTATTTCCCCTTTGATCAAGCCATACCACTGCTGGTCTTGTACTCCAAAGAGATCATAAGGAAAAAGACTTGTACAAAAATATTTATAGCTGCGTTTTTTTGTGGTGGCAAAAAACTGGAAAGCAAGGGTGTGCCCTTCAATTGGGGAAAGGCTGAACAAATTGTGCTATCTGCTGGTGATGGCATACTATTGTGCTCAAAGGAATAATGAACTGGAGGAATTCCATGTGAACTGGAAAGACCTCCAGGAAATGATGCAGAGTGAAAGGAGCAGAGCCAGAATATTGTACACAGAGACTAATACACTGTGGCACAATCAAATGTAATGGACTTCTGTACTAGCAGCATTGCAATGACCGAGGACAATTCTGAGGGACTTATGAAAAGGAACACTACCCACATCCAGAGGAAGAACTGTGGGAGCAGAAACACAGAAGAAAAACAACTTCTTGATCACATGGGTCAATGGAGATATGATTTGGGATTTAGATTCTAAATGACCACTCCAGTGCAACTATCAATAATATGGAAATAGGTCTTGATCAGTGACACATGTAAAACCCAGTGGAAATACAAGTCTGCTACGGCGATGGGGTGGGGATAGGGTGGAGGAGAGAGAAAGAACATAAGTCATGTAATCATGGAAAATTTTTCTAAAAAAGAAAAAGAAAAAAAAGAAATATTAGCTGAAGTCAAGAGAAGGGTGTTCATACCAACTACAGTAATGTCCTATTTGATCACAGGCAGGACACTGAAAATCTCTCTGAGTCTGGATCCTTTCCTTCTAGGGCTAAGTCTCTGAGTCAAAAGATCCTCTGACTGGTCATCGGGTATAAATCACTTTAATGGCACTTTGGACAAAAGGCAGTCTTCTGGAATATGTATGTATGTGTGTGCATACTCACCTGCATGGTTAACCTTTTGACTGGTTAATCACAGATCAAATAAACTGGCATACAGCTAAAGTACCTCAGAATCAGGTTAAATGAAATGTGAGTCATGGAGGGGGATTCACAGTTTTAAACGCTGATGGACAAATAAGTAATCCACAAAGAAGATAATTGAGATGACTTCTGGCAGCTAGCTTTTAGTTGACATCAAAATAATATTTAGCATCTTTAGTTTTTCTCATATTCCACAAAAACATATCTGAGTAAGACTCAGGGAACCGTGAATGAGCAGGAGGTCTATGAATATGAGACCACAGAAAGCATCAGAAAGCCACAGAAGTTAATGATGTGGATCCAAATCCCATCAAGCTACCAACAGGCTCTACGGCTTGAAGAGCATTTGAATTATGTATAGATGGTCTATTTTAGCTAGCCCAAAATTTACTCATCATAATAATCAGAACCATATAAAATGAATTTATAAAAAGGAATTTCATAGTTATAGGAGAAGTTTTTTGACATGGTAGAGGGATAAGAACACTGGTTTGGGTCTCAAGTCTCTCCCCACTCCAGTTCATCCTCTACTAAGATACCAAAGTGATCTTTCTAAAGTCCTAGTCATTTCTCCCCTTCCTGTATCCTCTGCCATGAATAAAAATCCAATGCCCTATAACCTCAAGAATAAAATTTTCAATTGTATTTAACTTTTAAAAATCTTTATAACCCAGCTCCTTCCTACCTTTTCCAATATTCTTAAACTTTATACTCCTCCACGTACTCTACATTGCAAAGACACTGGTATTCTTGCTACTTTTCAGAAAAGATGCTCCACATCATGATTTCATGCATTTCACTGGCTGGTTCCTCTAACTGAAATTCTATTTCTCTTTGCCTCCATCTCTGGGCTTCCCACACCTTTTGCCAAGTCTCAGGTAAAAGCTTACTTTCTATTAAGAAACTTTTCTCTGCTCCTTTTAATGGTAATGCCTTTGCTCTAAGATCTCCCTTATATACTGTCAATTCCTTGTTTGTATACAATTATTGTTCCTATTGTCTTCCCCATTGGACTGTGAGTTCTTCAAGGGCAAAGACTATCCCCTTTTTTTTATGCCAAGTGCTTAGTACAGTACCTGGTTCATAGGCAGCGATTAATAAATACTTGCTTACTGATGGAGAGAAGATGGAGCTTTGTTTGAATTCTAGTTCCAACACTTGTTAGCTAGTTGACCTGAGCAACTCACTTAACCTCTCTTGGTTTTTTTATTTCTAAAATAAGAATATAGTTGGACTATTTACCTCACAGAGTTGTGAATGAGCAAAGCACTTTATTAACCTTTAAGTATAAGAAAAATGTGAATTATCATGATTTGTATTGTAGGTTCTAAAGGATAAAACTCATTCCTGTCCTTTAAGCTAATTCACAACTGAGTTTTATTGGAAATAGTCATATTGCTGGAGACATAATTTGACTTTCAGTATTTATAGCATCTCAGATTTTGACCTCACTCTGTGGATGGCTACCAAATAGGCATCTCTAAGCCCCAAATTTCTCTCCTAAATGTGCCACATTTCTCAATCTTCAAATGCTTATTGGCATCTCTAAGAAAAGTCTCATTATCATTTAAAACTCAATATGTCTAAACTGACTCACCATCTTCTAAAACCAAACTCCCTTCCAGACTGGACCTTCCTATTTATGCCAATGATATTGAGAATGTCTTATCAAACAAGCTCAAAATCTCTCTCTCTTCTCTCTCTCTCTCTCTCTCTCTCTCTCTCTCTCTCTCTCTCTCTCTCTCTCTGTCTCTCTGTCTCTCTCTCTCTCTCTCTCTCTGTGTGTGTGTGTGTGTGTGTGTGTGTGTGTGTGTGTGTGTAGCTCTCTTTCCCTCTGTCCCTCCCTGCCTTTTTTCTCTCACCTTTTCTCCTGACATGATCAGTCACACCAATATCAGTAGCCTCAGGATTTTTAGCAGCTTCTTTGGGCATCCGAATCTCCTTAATTCCCTTCTGTTCTAGAATGAAGGAGATGTGTTCTAGACCTCTCTCCACCACAGAGTAGTTTTATGACCATAAGCATTTAAATTCAATTCCCTAAACCATAGTTTTCTTAACAGCAAAATAGGAAGAATATAATAATTCATAGGAGACTAATCTAGGCTTTACTCAAGGTCTTTTAAAATTAATAACAAAAGTTCAGAAACTAATCAAATGCATACATAGTTCTCTAAGCATGAAAAACTAAACAAAGGTCTAATGATTGAGGGTTCTGAGAATTATATCTTAGCCCTACAATTATAATAGACCATTTTACAGATGAGAGAAAATAATGAGAATCTGAATGAGTAATGTGTTTATGTGAACATGTACAAACTGTTATTTCTTTGAACTTCAATCAAGAATTACATTTTTTTACTTTTATAACTAAGCATGGTTATGAGTCTACACAAAGACATACATGTCTCGTACTCTGCTTTGGCACCCACACCTATGAAATTCTTCCAGAAAAAATGAGTTTAAGCAACTTAATTCTTTATGCATTTTGATCATTATATGTTTCAAAGATTCACTTGGAAAATGTACATATAATCATATGTTCATATAATATATGTGCACAAATTTCATTTGCAAATTTGTTCTTGTTTTTCCAGTAAATGTTACTTTATAAGACGACAATTGGAAGACCACGCTGAACTAAACACCAGATTTTGAATGAAAAATTTTTTGTGGAAAAAAAATGATGCCCACCAATGTGTACACAGTAAGTAACTGAAAGTACACAGTATTCTTGCTGCTTAGCAAAAGCAAAAAGAAATCTGGTTACAATAAGGTACAAACCTTGCATTTTCAAGGGTCACATGAAAATCTCAAAGAGTAGTGGAAGATGCTGAAATGTTCCTTGGAAAAAGTCAGGCTGGCAGAATAAATGTTTTCAAGGACAAAGGAGGAACACGGATGCTATGGAAACAATACTATCCTTGTAATAAAATTCCCAGAGGGAGTAGGTTAGGCTGGTAAAGAGCAAAGTCAGGATAATGAAGTCTTGGATGACCTAAAGACATGGAAACAAGGTCTGAACTATTGCAAAGTTTGTGACATAAAATAAAGCTATGATAAGCTAGGTAAGACCTCTGGAAAACCCCAAATCATTTACCCACCAGCCTATCACTGAAATGACATTCTATCATTAAAGACTCAACTCTGAATAAGTTCATAAAAGTATTCCGCAGTGAGTAAGGTCTGATGGGAGGTCAGGAGGGGACTAGGGTGGGACAGGAAATTCTTTTTTTTAAATAAAAACCTTCCATCTTAGAATCAATACTTTTTTTTTGTTCCAAAGTAGAAGAGCAGTAAGGGCTAGACTATTGGGGTTAAATGACTTGCCCAGGATCACAGAGCAAGGAATTATCTGAGACCATATTTGAACCCAGGATTTCTCACCTCTAAGCCTGACTCTCTATCTACTGAACCATCGCCCTGCCCCAATAGGGAATTTTTCAAACAAAGTCTCTAATGTAGAATGTGCTAAATATTTGACCTAATTTATAATCTCAACAAGAAGCATCTATTTAAGAAGAACATTAATCATTCCACTTGGTTTATGCAATACAGGTTTTGGTCAGTTAGTAGGGGAAAATACTGTAAAAACAATTAAACTGATCAGTTATGTTTAATAAATCCATTTACTCTCTTAAATTATAGCTTATATGGGGAAAAAAGACTTTGACTTTCAGAAAGTTGCAGGCCTATAGATGAAATAGGAGGAGGAAGAGTATTAGGTTTTTAATATCAGAAGATATTAACTCTTCCCTACAGCCAATGACAGGGAGTTTGGTCTTTCCATGTACATATTTAACTTTCAGGAAGACATTTATATCTTTCTAGAAGAGGCCCCAAGACAAAGTTTTATTTTCAATATTTTACTCAATTCTATAATTAGATAACGGATTTGAATCCAGTGGTTTCTGACTCTAATTTCTGTGTTTTATCCTCTATGCTGCTTCTTACTGGATGTTAACAATAATCACTACTGCTAGATACTTTCTAATCCTCAGAAAAAGGGAAGCCTGAAATACTTTTACAGTGAGTTACAGTGTCTGAGGTGAATCAAGTTTCAAACAGGTCAATCTCAAATAAAGTACAGCAAAGTATGGGCAAAATTTTAGCTATTCCTGCTGTTCCAGATGGGCTTAAACACCAGACAATTCTGTTTTAGCATCACTAAAAATATGTACTGCTACATGAATTCTGAGTCAACAGAACTTGAAAATATGCGATCTGAACAAGTTTTTATAGAGCTGACCTTTGTAGGTCACTTTTGATAAAAACATCAGAGAAGCAAGAGGTCAATAGAGTTCACATCTGCTAAAGTAGCCTTCAGTTGGAGGTGGAAGGGATGGATTAAATCTGTCAACATTCTATTTTCTAATTAATCCAGAGGAGGTGAAAAAAATTATATATATAGTAAACAAACAGCTAAATTGAAGTAAACTTTTCCAAATTTTTCCTTTGTTTTAGAAACACAAAACTGTCTGCCACTCAGGGGGAAGCATGGCAAATAGACCCTCTATTTTCTTACAGTCAGAAAGACTCGATCCCAAGACCTGCTTCTGATAAACATGACAGACATGACTTGGGCAATTCACTCAATGTCTTAGGGTTTCAGGAAAGCCTTTAAGATTATAAACTACACGACAACCATGCAAGCAAACCCGAATCCCACTGCAATAGCTAAAACAAAATATGTTTAGGAGGTTGGGGAGGCTATGAGAATGTGAATCAAGTGAATAAATCATAAATTTATGTTTTTCGTATATAAATATTTCAGCTTACAAGAGTGGAATCATGTTAGTCACATTGACAAGGCAGTCCTATTAACTAGTACATTTCTCAGGAGTATCAAGGGAAAACTTTATTCTCTTTATGAGTCACCATTTTTTAGGTAGATATTCAGCAACAGAACATAATGTTGCAGGATCACACATTTCTGTGTTACTTTGTAATTTGCAACATGCTTTATATAAACAATGCCTCTAAAAGGCAGGTCCAGGTATTCCTATCCCCTTTGGAGATGATTCATAAAATCATACAATCCTGTCATCTGAGTCTGGGACCAACTCATGAATAGTAGAAGGAAGCCCCACATTTCATGAAGTTAGCTTTTTTTTTTTTTAAACAAAGATTTTCCCATATTGCCTTATCTGCATATCCTTTATAATCAAGGGGCTTCCTCCTCAGTGGAATTTTCCCTGGTTTTCCCAGGTGCTAGGCTGAAGTAGGTTATATGGTGGTTAAAGTGTTGGACTTGGAGTCAAGAAGAGCCAAGTTTGAGACCTGCTTTAAGCACTTACTTCTTGCATGATTTTAGGCAATTCTCAGTCTGTTCCCCCTCTGGTAATAAAAGCCCTAACCTCATAAGGTTGTTTTGAGAATCAAATAAGGTAATATATTTTTTAAAAAGTGAATATGAGCTATTAGTATTAGTGTTGTATTCCCCAAGCCCCAAATAACTTTATATTAATTTGTAAACATGCTTTATTGTTCCAGTGGAAAGTATACTCCTTGTCGGCAGGGACTGTTTATTTTATTTTTGCCTTAGAACCCCCTAATGTGTGGCATTTATTTAGTATTTAATAGCTGTTGCAATAAAACAAGGCCATTTCTTCCTGTTGATTCATTTGAGTCTCCCTCTGCCTAATAACATGTCAGTGTTAACCTTAAGTTACTAATTGATAGTATGCTGTTGTTGATAATATATTGAACCCACCTCATGTCCTTCATGCATGATACCTTTTCCCTCTGATTCACATGAATATTTGATTCTCTGATGAATGTAGTGTTCTCTGATTGGCATCTACAGAACACCAAGGAGAGAACAATCTGGATCTGGGATTTGGTAAGAGAATATTGGTGTGGAAAAGATGGGTTTCTGTGCCATGTAGCAGCTAGTGCTCATTTAAAGTCTCATGTAATTTCCCAAATGTAATTCAGATTTCTTTCCTCCTCCTATTCAATTTTAGCCACAACTTATTAGCTACCTGCAATGCTAATAATATAATTTCTGAAAAGTTACTTTTATTTTCTTGAAAGATTTTTCTGTAGTCAGTCTTAAAGTCAGTGGATTTAGTAGAAAATACATCATATGCAAATGTGTGTAAATGCATCTATATTTATTTATTTTATCCTTCCTCCTTATTTTTACAATGCCTGACAAGACACTGAGCAAGACATTAGGGAACTGCCCCACCCAGTTTTGTCACTAAATAATAATAACAATAATAATATTAATAATAATTATTATAATTTTTATGTTCCTTTCAGGTACAAAGCAATTTATGTAGGTAAAGTCATATGATATTCACAACATACTCAGCCACTTAGATGCTGTTATAATCCCATTTTACAAATGAAATAAATAGTAATTTAAATATGTGACATATTGAATTTCCTGACAATGACTTAAACTCCTCAAGAAAAAAAAAGTAGTGCTGTTCTATAAATTTCTTCTATGCCCACCTTGCACATTGCTCTAATTACTATTTGTTTATTTGTTTTTCAGTCATGTTTTATCCATTTGGGGTTTTCTTGGCAAAGAGACTGGAGTAATTTACCATTTCCTTTCCAGCTCATTTTACAGGTGAGGAAACTGAGGCAAACAGGGTTAAGTGAGATGCCCACAGTCACAAAGCTATTAACCCGAGGCCAGATTCAAACTAAAAAAAGATGAATCTTCCTGGCTCTAGGCCAGATATTCTATCCACTGCCCCAACTAGCTGCCTCCCTGTATAGCATTATTTTCTCTCTATCATCTTAAGAAAACTTCTAATGAATATGTTTTAAATATTTTATCTCACAAGAACTTCATGTGGCAAATATTATAGGGGATTATTATCAACATCTTGCAGAGGAGGAAATTGAGGCTTTTAGAAGTTGAACAACTTGCCCACAATTCACTAATTCATCAATGCTCAAGATGAAATTTGAGCTATGGTCTTCACAAGATCCAAATGTAGCATTCTATTCCTCACACAAAAAGGAGCTTCTTCCTAAGAATGCCCCACTCCAGGGATGGGGTAAAGATCCCATCACTCTCTCCTGGGAGTGTCTGAACTCAGGTATCTAGGGAACTTGGCAAGAATTCTAAAGGAAAGACTCCCTTCATCCAAAAGAGAGACATATGCACATTGAGTCCTGAGAATCTCATAGTTGCCCCAGGAAAAGATAAACTAATCACAATAATTAACTTGTGTTATAGATAAAACTCAAAACAAAACAAAATAAAAACTTCTGAACTGGAAAAAAGTCCAGTATTTTTTTTTCTTAACTACACTGAAGAATCATCAGTAGGTGGGTTTTAGAATCAGAAGGGTTGAGTTCAACTCCGAATGAAGTCAACCTTTCTGACCTAATTTTTTTTTCATTTTCAAAACAAAGATAATAATATGTGTATCCCTTTACCTTAGAGATTATTAAAAAGAAAGCAACATCATCTTTGTGATCTTGCACAAAAAGTCACTTAATCTCTCTTGGTCTCAGTTTCTTCAACTTTAAAACAAGAGGATTGTACTAGGTCTCTTCCAGAACTCATTCTATGGCCACAGAAAACAGTAGAGTTCTATAAATGTTTATTATTATTCTCATGAGATTCCTTCTGGAAGAGTACAGTAAATTTCATGAAATTCTATGTGGACTGCTTGCTTCTCAAATTGCAAATGCTGGCATATCTTAAGCAAACAAAATTAGAAAGTTTTATCTTAAAAAAGCTCAAGAATGATTTTTCTTTAATTCCAGGAACTCCTTGTGCCCATATTTGGACTCTGAGTCATTTGTACATTCCTTTGGTTAGTTTTCCTTCTACATGAGACTTCTTAAATGATTATTTCCTATCTAATATGAAATAGTAGTCTTCCTCTTTATCTGTTTCCTATCAGTGCTATACCTGTTTGTTCACTTACCTGGATTCCTTATTTAGACTCTCAGTCTCTTTCTTTATCTCTATCTTTGTCTACCTCTGTTTCTGTGTTTATCTCTATATACACTAACGTATTGTGATATGCATATACATATGCACAAAATTAGAAAGCCTAATCTTATATAAACATATACAGATACAAATATATATATATATATATATATATGTGTGTACCATGTTGTTTTTTTGGTATGTTTCAGTTGTGTTTGACCCTTCTTGACCCTATTTGGGTTTTTTTTTTGGTAAAGAGGCTGGAATAGTTTGTCATTTTCTTCTCCAGTTCATTTTATACATGTGGAAAATTGGGCAAACAAGATTAAGTGACTTGCTCAGGGTAACACATCTAATCAGTGTCTGAGACCAGATTTAAACTCAGGAAGTAGAGTCTTTCTGACTCTAAGCCTGGTACTCTAATCCACTGTACCCCTTAGCCACTCTACATGCACTGTACTAACTAGTAAAGAGAATAGTCTAGTGTACACATAGAAAGGGATTCAGTGCTGGGTATAACAATAATATATGTCCAAGCATTGCTTTCCAAGTTTCAGGACTCAAAAGCCTCTGCTGAATTGAATTCCATTTACCTGTCACCTGTATGTCTTTCTCCAGACTTCTGAAAGTTTGTAATCCTGGCAAATTGAAGAGAAATTCCACTTTAACAAAATGTCAAAGGAAAGTATCCTTTTAGAAAACAGAAAGTAACAGGGAGAAAACTGAATGCAAAAATAGAATTGGCTGGAAACCAGAAACCACAAGAAGTCCTACAGGAAATGGAACGAATCAGTTGCTTCAGTGGAGATTTTTTTTCCCAGACTGGGTGGGAGGGGGTGGGGAATATTGTCATAAAGCAAGATCGGACTTCAGATATTAAGGAAAACTGCACTATCAGGAGTTTGGAAGGTTTTTGATTTCTCTGTGAGATTTTAATTCAAAGCAATTCATTCAGAAATCAGTTAGGTACCTATTATGTGTAAAAATGAGCATTCTACTTGGACATTATAAGTCTATTGCATGTCGTTTGGGTTATGTGTAATTTCCCAAATCAAACTTATGAACTATGATCATTGCCCTCAGTTGTCCTGCTTGCCACCTTGTGCATGTGTAACTGGGACTACTGGATGGGGGACAGTCTATATTAGGGTTCAAAAGACCAGGAAGTCCCTTCCTCTGTTCCTGGGCATCCCTGCCACTAAATCTGAATCAAAGAGCATTTGGCAGAACTGGTTCCTGCCTACCAGCTGTGGCTACCACTGAGCAGATATGCTGCCATTGAACATTTTTAACCATACAAGCAATTTGCACACCGGACTGGCTGTTACTTTAGGTGACCTGTCAAAAGGTCATGATGCTGGCTAACGGCAGTACTAAAATTAGAACCTTTGTCTCCAGACTCCCAATCTAATGCATTTCGTCATGGAGAGTCAGAAAACAAAAGCAGAAAAACGATCTTAGAGATCTTCATACCCAAATCCTTCATTTTACAAATGAAGAATCTAAGGTCTAAATCAATCCAATAGAACAAATATTTATTATGAACCTGAAATTTGCAAAGCATCTTTCCTGCTCTAAGCACCAGGGATACAAAGATGGAACAAAAAATACTGAGCCACTACAAGAAATTTAGACCCAGAGAGAATCATGTCACTATCATCATCATCTCTTATTTTTATTACACTTTATAGTTGGCAAAACCCTCTTAAACACTATCTTACTTGATCCTCACAATATATTTGTTTTGTGAATCTTTTAAATATCCTACATCTTTTGGCTGACTATTTTCTGAAAATGAAAATCTAACTGACCCCAAAGAATGCGATGGGATATTTAAACACTAAAGTATCCCTAATGGACTCCCAAACATCTCTGTTTTCATCCACAAGAACAAGGCCTTCCTGATTGGGTTTAGGACCCAATGGGGAAAAAATGAACAACTCCAGTCTAGCCCAGCCGAGCAGAAAAGTAGGGAACAAGAGAAAGGAGAGAAGATTCGAAGAAAGAGAGTGGAAGGAAAGAAATAGGAGAAGACAGCTAAAAACCAGCTGAAAATGTTCGTATACAATTTATATTGATATGCAAAAAATTCCAAATATGCTCTGCCTAGTATGCAAATGAAACATGGAATTGAAAAAGAAACTATTCTTACAGAACATATTAAAATCTGAAATCACACATATTATGTGATTGTAATTTATGCATAGTAAATTCAATAAATCGCAACCTTGCAATTATAACTTTTAACAAAGTACAAGAAATCACAATGTAGCTTATTCCAAACTCACTAATTGTAAAATGCAGCTACCTTTTGTTTTTCACTAGTTTTTTTATAAATATAACATGAAATTTTGCTTGAAAACTAAGGAAAATGAAGTTGGAAATATTTAATGCATTTAAAATATATCTGTAGGTCACTTCATTCTTTGTAATTGAAGAATAACTCTTTGTATATATACATATACATATAAATATACTTACATATACACAATTGTGCCCCAAATTACAACTCAATTACAAAATCTGCAGTTTTAAAAAGAAATAATTTGGGAAAGTTGGACCTGTGTGTTACGTGAAACTGCTCTTTCCTATTTTCAAATCACAGGCGTGAATGTTCATGTAAAGTTCAAAATAATCAGAAATGCTACATTCCTTACAAGTTCCCATGCCATTATTCACAATTGTATGTGCATTGAACATGGAATATAGGCATATAAATGTGAATTTACATACACATGCATATATATTAATATATATATTTATACATACACGTATGTATTATTTAATACAAAGCATTCCCAAAGTCTTAGATCTTTAATGGTTTAAAATGGCACTAATATTTTTGGGACAACCTGTATATGTTGTATATGTATATGGCTAAGAATTATATTAAAATACAGCTAATTATATTTTCTTCTTATGTAATTAATAAGTCTTCAATTAAGATCATATAATGGGGTGGCAGCTAGTTGGTTAAGTTTTCTGAAACCCAGAGGCAGGAGGTTCTGGGTTCAAATCTGGCCTCAGACACTTCCTAGATGTGTGACCCTGGAGAAGTTACTTAACCTCCATTGCCTAGCCCTAACTACTCTTCTGTCTTGGAACCAATCCAAAGTATTGATTCTAAGATGGAAGGTAAGGTGGTTGTGTTTTTTTTTCAAGAGTCTATCATGAACCTCTAACTGGCAGAACTGTGAATATTATTTTTTTTAAAAATTCACTAATTATATAGTGGCTATTTAAAAACAGAAAGTACTGATACTATTGAGAAAGAACAAAAGAAAAAATGAAAAACCTACATTGGAGCCTGAACAACATGCAGACCAACAGCTCTAGTAATGAATGTGTACCACTTTCCCCTTTGTCCTTACTCTCAACCCTAAACAAGGGAGTTTATACAGAACTTCAAAAGGTTAGGGTCCAATAATAAACATTAATTTCACAATATTCCATGAAAGAAAAACAGTGGTGAGAAAGTGATTGCAGAAAAGAGTTAAAATTTCAAAGCCACTGGAGTGTCGTATTTTTCTTTCATATATACATTTACTTTTCTAGATACTGATCAATTCCTTCAAGTTTTTCACTCTTCCCTTTCATTGCTGCCAAATCTGAAGTATGCTACTTTAAAAAAAGAAAGATCAGGTAAAAGGCCTTCATCTGGGGAAAAACTAAAAGCTGAAAGTGAACTTAAAATGAATATTAAATATGAAGAATTATGTAAATCATAGGATTTTCCAAAGTGAAGTCTTTTTATATTTCAGTAAGCACCCAAACTGTCTTCTATAGTTTCTATGCCAATTCTTGTGGATACCAAAAGAAGTTGCCAAGTAGACATTATAATATGTAGGTTTTCCATAGAGCAAAGCTGTTTCACTATTTTAAATAAAAATTAAGAGGGCCTAAAGGATGGTATATATTTAGAAGCAGTGAGAAGCTGCCCAAAGCAAAAAACCAGTGAAATTCTTTTCAGGGAGAATAGAATCTCTTTTACCATTCTAAACTGGGAAAGCAAAGAAAAAAATTCCTCCCCCAAAAAACTGATTGGAAGGAAAAAGCAGACCTTTAATTCCCACTAACTTCTATTTAAGAATGCCCATAGTTAGTCACGGCTTTTCAAAATAGATACTTATAAGAGTTGTGTTTAAATTATGAATAAGAGTAGGCGCTTAAGTGTGAATCAAAGACAGATCTGGAAATCTGGGGCAACTCAATCTTTGACTCAAGTCACTTAGCAAAAGAAATAAAAATAAAGAAGCAAAATTAACAACTGCTTACTGTAGGTTAGAAATGTGTCCTCACCGGGGTTTGCTTCCTTTTGAAGATTTCTTGTTTGGTAGGAACTTAAATACTTGAGAGTCCCTAACCTGCTTTGCCCATAACCATAACCATATTGCTTTTCTGAAAGTTACTACTGGCAATGATGATGCCATTGAAAGTAATGATGTCAGTAGGCACAAAGAGATCATTTCGTATTTTACATCCTTTAATTGTAAAGAAATGCATAATATCTTAAACCTAAAATGCACCTCAACATTCATCTAGTAGGATCAGAAATCTAGCACTGAAAGAGACCTCAGAAGCCCCTTGAAATATTTTCATTTTAAAGATGAAGAATCCGAAGCTCGAAGAGCCTGGCAGTGAGTCAGGGGCAAAGCCATAACTTGAATCCAAGTTCCTTGACTTTCAGTGGAATGTTCTTTCCACTTCATCCTTCACTTCTAAAATGAAAAGAATGCTTTTTAGTCCTAGCCATTATGTGTTTTATGAGTGCGTTTATCTTATCTATAATAATTGTCAAATACAAATTTATATCATTCAACTTCAGTTCACATAAAAGGGCTTGGAAATAAATGAAAAGACATTTGCCAACATAAAGTTCAGTTGCTACTAGTTTTAATAAACTTAATTTTTTTGACTATGCCATGTACCATACTACTGACCTATTATAATCTGATTTAAAATGACAGAGATTTTAGTACTTGTACCCTCTGTCTATACACAACAGGGGGATATACACATATAGATATATGTATATATAATATAATGTAATATACATACATAAATGTATGTATATATGTGTACTATGTATACACATACAGAGTATCTAACTATATACTATGTCTATGCTTTGTATATGTGGATATATCTATACATCTCTATGTGTCTCTATATAGTACAGTAGCACAAAGGAAAAACTAGTCATTTCTATCCCAAATGTTCAAATGGACTAAATGTGCCCCACTTTTAGTAAAGCCTTCTGAGTTCATGTTGGACTGATAAGCCACAGTCAAAAAACTATACCTTGATGTTGTGATGTCATTGGTCATCTTCAAGTAAGAAGGATACACAACAATGTAGTACAAAGACATATATCTAAATTATTTAGATGTGGGTACATATATGTGTATTTAAGTATAGTTAAATTTATGTCTAGAAATATGCAATAGATATATACCCATATATATATGCATCTATACCTATAACCATCTCTCTCTCTCTCTCTCTCTCTCTCTCTCTCTCTCTCT
>NC_058132.1:604708395-604815038 GCF_016433145.1 Gracilinanus agilis | reverse complement strand
CTCTCTCTCTCTCTCTCTCTCTCTCTCTTTCTATATATATATATATATATATATATATATATATATATATATATATATATATATATATGTTTTTTTCTGATTGCTTTATTTAACATACCAAATAATTTATTTTATATTTCCAATAGTGTTTAATAAATTGTTTTTGTAATAGCACAAATTTCATTAAAAACTTCTTGCCAGAGCAAAAAACTTTCTTTCTGTTTCTCTTTCTCTCTCTTTCTCTCTCTCTCTCTCTCTGTCTCTATCCTATCAATCCCTATCATTATCTAGCTCATCTCTCCATGTCTACTGTTATCTATCTATCTATCTATCTATCTATCTATCTATCTATCTATCTATTTATCTATCTATCTATCTACTTATATGTATATCTTGGGCAAGTAGGTGGCACAATGGATAATGTGCCAAGCCTGGCATTTAGAAGGCTCTTCTCTGTGAGTTTTAATCTTGTCTCAGATTTACTACAGAGTTATTAGCTGTGTAACCCTGGACAAGTCACTTTATCCTGTTTGCTTCAGTTTCCTCATATGTAAAATGACCTGGAGGTGGAAATAGCAAACCACTCCAGTATCTTTGTCAAGAAAATATCTTCCCAAAATGGGGACACAAAGAGTTGGGCACAACTGAAAAACAATTGAGCAATAAAACAACATCAATAGGTAAATCTAATTCTTTCTATATTTATAATCTAGTTATAGATTTGGATATATATGTATGTGTGTATGTATATGCACATACATATATATATGGATATATCTAGAACAGGGGTCAGCAACCTTTTTGGCCGTGAGAGCCATAAACACCACATTTTTTAAAATGTAATTTCGTGAGAGCCGTACAGTGCTCACAGTGCCGCTCCTGTAACAGCGCCTGAAAAAAAATTGACTTTATGGCTCCTGCAGAAAGAGCCATATCTGGCCCTCGAAAGAGCCAGATATGGCTCGAGAACCATACATTACAGATCCCTGATCTAGAGCTTTCTAAATATTTAGATATAGAGATAGATATAGCTCTGGATAAATGGATAGATGGGTAGGCAGGTAAATAAATAGATAGAGATAAACTATAAACTATAAAAACCAAATTCTAAGTTAATATAGTGCAATAAGAAATTAAAAAAATAAAGTCAGGGATCATCAGTTTCTTAACTTGGATCTTATTTCTAGTCCTTCAGTTCAGTATCCTGTGATTCACTGTTCAGGGTATTGCCTCTAATACCAGTCACCGTGTGAACTGTATCTGTCTTCTCTTCCTACCTGGTTCAAAGTTTAATGTTATTGGTGATGGAAAAGAGCTTGAAGGTCATCTAGCCTAGTTTAGCCCTAAACAGGAACTACCCCATATCAACTATCCCTATTTTCATTTATTATCTTCCCAGAATTACAATTCTCAGCAAGATAGAACATGTTAAAAAATAAACATACAACAAAATATTATTCAAAAAGAAAGATATATAGACTACTTGAGGTTAGAAGCAGTTAGGTGGGGCAGTAAACGGTACTGGACTTATTTAAGTCAGGAAGCCTTAAGTTCAAATTCTGCCTCAGCTACTTAATAACTTAAAGAATTTGGAGAACTCTTTTAACCTTTATTTGTCCCAATTTCCTCATTGTTAAAATGGGAATAAATAACCTCAACTTCTTCCTAATGCTGTTGTGAGGATCAAATGAGAAAACATAGGTGAAGCATTTTGCAGACCTTAAATGCTAGCTATTATCATTCTTGTTAATCAATTTGCTAATAGATATTCCTTTAATGAGAACTTTAAGAGATGAAATAAAGTTTATTTTGAGGTTTATATCATATATTAATTTAAAATAATAACTTCTATGCATTAAAGCACTGACTATTTTACAAAAGGATGCTCTTCACACACCCTGTGAGAAAAGCAGGACAAATATTATTATGCTCAAGAAGTTGGTATTTGCTCCTGTTTACATTATTAATAGTGGCTAATCTAGGATTTGGAGTACCTAGATTATAATCTTAGTTTTTGACTTACTACCTGTGTGACTTTGGACAAGTTATTTATTTTCTTTCAGCCTCCGTTTCTGTCTCCTCATCTGTAAAATGAGGGGACAAAGTTAGATTTCTTGTGAGGGTCTTTCCTCTCTATGATTTGAGAAATATTCAAGAAATGAGAAATTAACTGAGAAATGGTTCTGGAGTTAGGAAGGCCTGGACCCAAGTCCTGCCTCCAACAAATATTAGCTTTTTTTGTTTTACCTTCCACCTTAGAATCAATAATGTGTATTGGTTCCAAGGTAGAAGAACTATATGAGCTAGGCGATAGAGGTTAAATGGCTTGCCCTGGATCACTCAGCTAGGAAAGGTTTGGGGTCACATTTGAATGCAGGACTTCACATCTTTTAGTCCTGGCTCTCAATCTAGACTGCCCCCCAAATACTAGCTTTGTGACCATGGGCAAGTCACTTAATTTCTCATTCTCACTCCCCCAACCCCCAACTCCTGACATACACTATTATCAATGATAAAATCATGTGTGACTTTTTTTAAAAGGAAGTAGCAGAGACTGGATTTCAACCTTGGACTTCTGTCCTCAGATCCATGTTGCTTTCCACTATGGGTGCTGCTCCTCCCAATACCCAACCTTTACTGTAGAAAGGAGGGAAAGAAATATACTTTTATTAAGAGTTGACTATAACCAGGCTCTGTGCTAAGTGATTTGCAAATATGATCTCATTACATTCTCTTAACATCTCCAGGAGGGAGGTATTCTTAGTAGGGAATACTATTTAACTTTGCAAAATTATTGAACATCAAAAATTACACAGCAATAAGGAGATGTTATGGAGGTTTCCTTCTACCAGTTGCCACTTTAATTTCAATAAGACGTAAGAAGCAACAGAAAATACTGGACCCTTGAAAAGAAGCCCAAATTCTGAGCATATGTTAAATTTATATGTTTCATTTACACTCCTTTAAGAAATATCCTCCAGGTCACTGTCTTTTTGTTTGCTGGTTTGTCCTATCTTTTCTATGAGGATCCACACTCATAATCTTGCCTTGTTATTTATTTCCATAGTTTCTGCTTTGTCCTTGTTTATAATGTTCCCTGACCTTTGCCCTGCCTTCATAGTCAGCGCCATGATTTTCTGTTCAAATTATCTCCAGTCTGTTTGTGTTACTCTTTTATCCTTCATTTTCTTCAGACATTCCTCTCCTCTGTTGTCACATCTGAGGCCCCTCTTGGCAAGCAGCATACAAGGATGGTTTCTGGTGAAGCAGATGGTGCCCATCATTTTCTACTGGGAAGGCAGGGAATAACAGTCTACACACCATTCTCATTCACTCAGTTGTATTAATGGACTGCCTGGAAAAATTAGAGAGTTGGCAAAGGCAATAAAGGGCTATATTTAAACTTCAGGGCAGGACAGAGCACCCCCCCCCCAGTGAAGTCCTACTTCCCCTAAACATTCTATTCTAATTCTAATTTGAATTAAACAGGTTAGTGCACAAAACGTATTTTCCTAAGCCAGGGAATATCCAAGGTCTAAGTTTAAAAGGTCCCTCTGAAAATCCCATTTTCAAGGTTTATGGAGAATAGTTGGATCATGAATATGATTCCCATGTTATCTGTAAAAGGCACAAGGTTCCAGCTGATAACATTGAGAAGGCTCCCTGCTGTTCCCTCCCAGTGAACCTAGAAAAGGCTAGATAGTTATCCTCCCCTTGCAGCTGGAGCTGGGACTGATCCCTAGGACTGGTTCTTTTGTGGACAGGAGATTAAAAGGGTAATAAGGAACAGACATAAAGACTGACAGTCTCTGATGAAAAGGGAGGGGAATGAGGGGAGATACTGTCAAATTGATCTGACATCCTATTTCTGACCTATGAAGCATTAAGTATTTTAGAAGTGACATCAAGAAAACAAGTATGTTTCACGAAATGTACTAAGGTTCCAGATCATGAATAATTGATTAAGGAAATCTAGATATTATGTCTATTACTTTGTAATCATTTATCTAAAGTATTATCTGCCCTTAAAGAAATAAAATAACGACCAATATGGAAGTGTGTTTTGCATGATATTAAAAAAGGAAAAAAAGAGGGGGGGGAAGATCCTCACTGAGCAATGATCTATGTATAATTTTTATCCTAGTCTGAAATGGAACTAATTAAACCAAGTTCTATAAAATATATCTATATCTATGTATCCTTTTAGATGTCTTATTTAGATGTACTATTAGAATGCATATTTGTATTATATATCATATACATTATAATAATTTAAAGCAATGAATCCAGCCTGAAGATACTTCTTTAAATGGCTTATTTATATATGTTAATAGAACAGATATGAAGAATTTAAAGTAATGCATCCTCCCTTACCTTAAACATGTCACTCTTCTAATAAAATTAAGAGGAGAAAAGAAAAGAGAATTATAGTACAAGACTATCTTGTGAGATAAATACACCCCCATTCCCAATTAGTTAAAAAGACTCTCTTAATAAAAAATAAATAATGGTCCACCAAGTGAAGGTGGGCAGCAAATACTTGGCATTTATTTCTGTCAAATAAAGACAAGGTCATACATGTTAATTATATGCTCCCATTTATCACTGATATCACTATTGTTATTAATATCACTAACCTTTCTTCTGAGAATATGTAATCACTGCTTAATTTCCTTTCTTTTCTTTCTGCTCTTTGTATGTAGAGAATTGAGATTGTCTGGGTGAGACATCATCACACCACCAAAGGCTGCTTAATAATATTTATTGCTTACTGCCTACAAAATTCATTTATGGGTACTTTTCAAATGATGTTTTCTCCATCATTTCAATGTAGCTTAAGAAAAATCTAAGTTAACTATCTGGAAAATGGGATTCCATTAATTCAAATTCATAGACTTCTACATGTACATGCATATGTTAAGAAAATAAGATTCATTGGTTTTCTGTAAACAACATGTAGAAAATATTTTTAAAAAACTGACCCCATCTATTTATCAGGGACAGATGCTTACTATTGGTGCAAAATAATGACTGATCCCCAAAAGCCTATAATTATAATAATTGGGGTCACGTGACCTATCAGCATGCCCTAGCTAGAAAAGCAGATGGCCAAACATTAGCATTTGAATTGGCTCAGGGAAGGGCTTTTAGTGAAAAGAACTGAGGAGTAAGTATAGCAAAAACCAGTGAATGCAGTAGCTCAATCAGTTTCAAGTAGTTGTTTAATTTCCTTCTAATAATCTTTCTAATGGTCCTCTCTCTTTTCTCCAGATACAGCAAATGTACCCTGAGATTTGGTCAGCCCCACCCCTTTAATTTACCTAAACTCTATTTTACTCAGGGGTGAGGGGAAGATGGAAGATAGATGCATTGCCTTCTAATCCTTCCCTGTTTAATTCCAAAATAAGATTATCTTTGCTTTGTCTAATATTGATCACTTGTAGACTTAGAAAACTGTGTTGGCTTTTTTTTGGGCATGAATGGTTATATTTATTTTATTATATAGGAAAGAAGGCTATTTCTCCATTCCTTTGTAGATTTCTTCTATTTGTGAAATGTCTTGTTAGGAACTTAAAGAAAAATTGACAACTACTGAAAGTCCTATTTTTAATCCTGTAGCTTCTTATTATTAAAGGCTAGATTTATTCTTAAACAATTCAATATGAAAATCAATTTGATAGCCCTGGAAAACCAAAGGAAATTCAGATAGCTATGAGTCCCTTTAACTAGGAAGCTAAATAACTGCTGCATATTTCCAACATTTCCTCTTCATTTTAGTGGAGAGAGAGAAGCTCACAGAGATAAAGCTCTTAAAGACAGGACTTGAGAAGACTGCCCCTGCATTTTCCAGTTGGAAATTTAAATAGAGAGCCCATTTTTTACACTCTAACATTAGAGGAACCCAACTCCTCTTTATCCATCATCCTAGACAGGCTAGCTTCCTTGTTTACTGGTCTTTTTATATTGTTTCCCCTCTTTGAAATGCTCTCCCAATTCCCCTTTCCCAAATCCTATCCATCCAATATGATCCAGTGCAAGTCTCACCTCTTCCATTTTCTTTCAAAACTATCTTGCTACTGATGAAATCCACTTTCTCTGAAGATGGGTGGCCATCATTATGCTGTACCACATAGGTTAGCCTTTGATTAGGTGTATCATTTGTGGATAGGTTTTATTAGATTTTTTTCTCCATAGTTCTCTTAAGAACAATAGATGAACCTTTTGCTTCAATTTTATTTAGAAAAGAAATGAAAGCCATCAAAAGATAAACTAGAGATAATTTCATATGTAATCCTCCAAAAAAATTCCTTGTTTGAGCTTCATGTGAAACAGGAAGATTTCAGAATTTTTTAAATAATTTTTTTACCCAGGCAAAAATGGATTGTAACTATAGAGAAGAAGAAGAGAGGACTCTACACTGTTGATAATGTTTCTTTGCATGGCCTTAAAGGCCACTAGAGGTCATTTATTTCTATTTTGCCTCTAACAGATAAGGCAACTAAGACCCATAGATTTAGTGACTTTCCAAAGATCATTGCAGTAATGGAACTAGAGTTGAAAGAACTTATGTCATCTGACCCCTTAGACAGTGATCCTTCATGCTACACTTTGTTCTGGTTTATTTCCATGAGTTTGGAGCTCAAGGAAGTCAAGGACAGTAGGAAAAGTCGCTAGTCACTGGTTTCAAACTCGAATAGAAAAAGAAGCCATTAAACTGTACCTAAAGTATCCTATGGGCTGCATACTGACTTAGTTTTAAATTGTATTATTATATGTGTTTTACTATATTTTAATTTATATGATTAAATATTTACCAACTACATTTAATCTATTTGGGGCAGCACTCAAATGTATTGTGGGTGGCATTTAGCCTATATTTGTATTTTAGACAACTCTATACTAAATAAATAATACAATATTCACACTTTTAATCTAGCTTGCCCTCAAGTTACCATCTTGTTTTACTTTGCTTTCTCAAACTTCTAGAAAACGACTACCATCTCTCTCCACCTCCTCTCCCTTTCTCTTTTTAACTCTGCAGTACAGCTTTGAATCTCATCCTTCAACTGAAACTGCTCTTTCCAAATGGTCTTATAATGCCAAATTTATATAGCCAATAATTTTTCTCAGTCCTCATCATTCTTGAACTTTCTGGTACTGTTGACTATCTCTTCTTGGATACCCTCTCCATTAAACTATAAACTCCTTGAGGTCTGGGACTGTCTTTTGCCTCTGTATCCTCAATGCTTTTTATAGTGTATAGTAAATAGTAGGTGCTTAATAAATGTTGATTGATTCTTGGATGATACCCTATTCTTGGTTCTTAACTTAGGGCAACATTTTCTTTTCACCCAGCTTCCCCAAATTCCTATAAAAATATTATAACAAAAAATTATGAAATTTTCCTGTCTCACTTGGTGCTCACTCAAGGAATTTTTTTGGGGGGGAATTATATATGAAAGCATTGCTTTCACACTTTAGTCCACTGAAACCTTCATAAGCACAGACCTAGGACCAATGGGTAGGAGTTACTATCATACAGATTTCATTTCAATGTAAGGAATAACTTCCCACATCATTAAAGCTGCCTTAAAAAAGGATTAAAAGAGGAAAGCTGTAAAAGACGTTTAAGACAGTCTAAAACCACTTATTTTTTAAGGAAACTGAGACCCAAAGAGGTCAAGTGATTAGGGAAAGGTCACACAAATAGTATGTAGCAGAGTCAAGATTCAAACCCAAGCCCTCTGATTCTCAAAGCCAAGGCACTTTCCATTTTGTTTCTATCTACCTACTTGACTTTCAGAGGGTTTGGGGAGGGTAAACCTCTCATCACTAGAGTTTTTCAGGCTAAATGACTCTTGCAGAGCAAATTCTGGTGGGGGTACAACTAGGGTACGTCTACATTTCCCTTTCAGTTTTCAGATTCTATAAAATACAAAAAAGAATGTTTAACCAAAAGCAGTAGTTGCTACCTAGTGGTTTGAATATTCCTTGGGAGTTTGCAATAATGGTTCAAAGGGCTTTCAGTTGAAAAAAGTTTTAAGGTTACTTAAGCACTAAGTAATTTCAGACTCTTGGGTTTAGAATACACTTTTGTTGTTGTTGTTTTGTTGTTTTTGAAAAGTGTTTGGAAAACAAAAAACATTGGGAACCACTGACCTAAAGAATCATTTAACTGAACAAATTATATGAATAACTGACATTTAAATAGTTCTTTAAAGTTTGCCAAATGCTTTTTTATGTAGTACAGTCTTATTTGAGCTTCACAACAATCCTATGAATGAGATATGAGATGCAATATTATCACTTTTTTTCCAGATCAGTAAATAGAGGCTTAGAAAGGTTGGGTAAAGTCATACAAAGCTGGTAAAAGTGGCGGAAGTGGGATTTGAATGAGGGTTGGCCTTCCTTCCTTCCTTTCTTCCTTCCTTCCTTCCTTCCTTCCTTCCTTCCTTCCTTCCTTCCTTCCTTCCTTCCTTCCTTCCCCCCCTCTCTCTCTTTCTTTTTTTAATAGAAAAAGATTATTCCTGCCTACATGCATTTATTCATTTAATAAACACTTATTGTGCACCCATATACTAGTCATTATAGATGACACAAGGAAATATCAATTTTGGCCCCTGCCTTTTAGAAGCTTGCCAATACATGACAATGCAGCAGGAATAAGATGGTTTTAGGAAACTGAAGTCATTCTATTTTATTCCACAGAATTCACATACAGCAATGCAGCTATGATGAACTGAGATGGAACAGAAAATCGCTGGCTTCCCTATACAGCATCTGAAAATAACACAGCAGCATTGATGTGCAGTCACACATTTTCCTTTATAGCATTTCAATTTAGCTCGCATGACTGTCTCACACATGGCAGCATGCTAATAGGAGGCAGAGATTTACATCTTGATCTCTGAAGCAATAAGACAGCTAGTAAATCCCAAGGTGGAAAATTGCCCCGAAGGTATTCTCACTATGTAATTACAGCTAGAAGTGACTACATTTTTTTCTCTGCTACTTTGAGAAATGAGAAAATGAATACAAAAATTGGGAGCTATAAGGAACTCCCTATATGTACAATGAATGTGCTTCTTGCTCCTGAAAAGTTATCTATAAAGTTAAACATTCAGAATCATGACTGCTATTTTCCCACCAGTGTTTTTGAACTGCAGATTCATTCATTCATTCTTGAGGGGAGGGATAAGTAAGATATATCATAAAAATAAGGGAAAGGCAGAGAATGAAGAAGGAGAAATTTCCTTTCCCTCTCTTCACCTCGAGAAGGATTCTAACTTGGTTTCCTCTATCAAGTTTTCTGCCACTGTTATTTGTATTGTGTCCCCTTAGTGAAAATTGAGATAAGAATATGCCACCAAAGCCACTGATTTTGAGAGCTTTCTTTAATCAATGGAATTCTAAGGCAAGAGTTTTTTTTTTTTTTAATATGGAGACCTATGAACTTACTTCTTTGAATAAATATGTATGTATTTTACTACAATTGATTTCCTTTGTAATCCTTTGTTTTATAGTATTCATTTGCAAACATTATACTGAGAAGGGGTCCATGGCCTTTACCATCTGCAAAAAGGGGACCATGACATAAAAAAAGTTAAAAAAGAAAAAAAAACACCTCTGGTCCAACATGAAGGAATAGTTAGTTCTGTTGGAATTGGGTTCTTCATTTCCTTCCTAGTTCAATGATGGCAGAACTGCTCTGGGCTGTTCCTCAGACCCTTCCTTATGTATGAAATTGTTTCCATGGAAATGGTCTCCTTACCTTTTGTTTCCAACCTCTACCAGATAAAAATCATATCTATCTTCAAAGTCCAGCTCAAGTACCACTTCCTCTAAGCTTTCTCTATTTCTGAATTCCAAGTCAAAGACAATCTTTAACCCTTTATACCTTATGCAGTGACTTTCTCTTTTGAATTATACATATATTCATGCATACAGTAATTTTCCTGCTGGACTGTAAGCTCAGCATTTCTTCCCTACTACAATCTCCTACACATTTCAGGTGTGTAATGTTTACTGAATGAATAAATACATGAATAAGCGCACCCTGAGCCAACAGATCTTCGTTCAAAGTTCATTGCAGCTTCATAAATGCAATATATAATAAGTTCATGCCATGATATCACCTTTCCAGGATAGAAATTCCACATGACTCTGGATTATAATTCTGTTCTATTGGGATTTATTGATGACAAAGCTCTTTCTTCACAGCAACTTTATGAGGTGACTCTACTAACCCGAAAGAGCATCACTGTATTTATGACAGATGCTTCCTGTTCTACAGATGCTTATTGTCTTAAAAGACAGTTTCTCTATTTCCCAATACAGATGCTACTTCACTTTATTTAAAGATATTCACTGGCTCTGTGACTGTATATGGGATTCCTTCCACCAGCAGAGATAATGACCCCTCTGACTGACTGCATAAATAACTGACAGTTGGGGAAATGACAGAAAGGGAGGCAAATGACACAAATGATTACTGTTTTTAGACTGCAAATGAATATTAATTGTTGGTACTTCAATTATGAAATGTTTGTTCAATAACCAATGAATTGACATGCTGTTGGGAGTGTACCACATTAATATGGAAAATTCTTGTGATGAGACCAGAAGAGAAAAAAAAGTTACAATTTAAGAGAAGCATATTTCACCCACTCTCCATAGAGTGGCAAATAGAGCAATTGCATTTAAAGGCAATAATAGACATCATTTCATGAGACATTTGACCATTTTATCTTTTATTAGTTATGATGAACATAAAAAGGTGGTAATTATAACTTATGTGCCAAAAGCTACAGGAAGGAATAGGAGAAATTCTAGTTAGAACTTCAGAAAATCTTAATTCTGTTTGTTACCTTGGGCAAGTCACTTCTCTGAGCCTCAGTTTTCTTTTCTGTAACATAAGGGGGAGTCAGACTAGTTGTCCTCTACTGTGCCTTCCAAATCAAAATCCTGTGATCCTATGATTTATTTTTCAGAAGTTATCTGGAGTGACATAAAGTTTAAGTGACTTTACCAGGGTCACACTGTTAATAAGTTCCAGGTGCTAGATTTGAACTTAAGGCTTCCTAAGTCCAAACCTTCCATCCTATCCACTATAAAATGGTGTCCACTGGATAATTAACAATAATTTATTTAAATATGTTTCATCTCACTCATTATCTATTTCCTCTTCTAAAATCACAATTACATAGGCCATCCAGTGCAATTATTATAATACTACTTAACTCAGTTAATGCTCAGGTTTAAGTATAATCTAATAAGATGAGAATGAAAATCTGTATCCAAAATCTTTCCAAGACCCAAATTATGACATATTTATTTCAAACAATATTTTTATGATCTATTTTCTAGCATAGCAAAAGGTTTGGGATAGTCTCTTGAAATTCACTGAAATACAATTTGACATATGGTTTGTTTTGAGATTTAGTTGAGACAGTAACATAACTGACTGGAAGATGCTGAAGTAAAATGTACATTTTTGTTCTAAATTTTTTTACTATGTGGACAAAATGTATTCTCTCCAGACAATGTGATACACGAGAAAGGCCAGGATAGGGAGTCCAAAGCCCTCAATTCTAATTTTAACTTGGCCACTGACTAGCCTTGTGACCCTAAAAGTCATTTCACTTGTTTGTCTCAATTTCCTTTCTGTAAAAAGAGAGGATTGGATTTGATGATCTCTAAGTTATCTCCCAATTTCTAGCAGGGTAAGATTCTAGATAAAAAAATTATGCAGCTCAAATTCATTTCATTTTCTGCTGGCCTGACTCAGGTGATAATTTCCCACTCTTTAAATATAAAACCTAAAAAAGTCAGTGATGTACTGGGACATAGCTGCTTTAATGTCTTCTATAGTGGCAGAGATAAATGTCTTTATATTTCCTTTTTTTTAAGAAAATGGCATGTGATAATCATTTAGAAAGGGTGGCAAACTAATAAAGCCTTTAATTAACATTCAAAATAAACAAAAGCACCTGGAAAATTTTCAGATTTCAAACAATGGAATTTTTTAAGATACAAAGGAAAAGAGGAAAAGCAATCTAAGCTAAATAATACTCTTAAATGCTTGATCATCTTTAATTGAATAATAAGAGGATAAAATCTGACCCACAGCTTACTAACTGTATTGTCTAAAAAACAAATGGCATCTCAACTAACATGTTTTGCAAGACTTAATAACAGGAAATGATCATTGCAGAAAAACGATAGTTCTAAAAAAAAATCCTCCGTTTTGTGCAAATAAACAACAGCACCTTATCCCCTAAATGCAGCTAGCTAAACTGATCATAATAGGTACCCATTATAACAAACAAATCAACAAACTAAAAAAAACCCAATGACAAAAGTACATAAGAATCAATTAAGGGAAATGAGGATATTTAGCTTGGAAAAAATAAGGGGAGGGCATGACAACAGTCTTTAAGTATTTGAACAGATGTTATATGGAAGGAGATGATTTGTTCTGTTTGACTTTAGAGTCCAGTAGTAGGAGCCAAAGAGGAAAAAAAATGGACTTGATGCAAAGAAAAGTGTTCTAATCACTGGTTGGGCTCCATTCTGGAATGAGTCTCTACTTCTTAGACTCCCTACCTTATTTTAAGACTCAGCTCAAGTACCACTTTACACAGGAGATCTTGTTTGATTTCCTTTCGTTGTTAGGGTCATCACTGTCCATGGCATCACTCCTCTCTTTATTACCTTGCAATTACTTTATATTCTTAAATTTTTATTTAAAATCTATCTTCCTAGTAAAATATAAGTTCGTTGAGAACAAGTCATTTTTTGGTTTTTGTCTCCATGGTCCCAATGTCTATCACGGTGTTTGGTGCATAGTAGGTATTTGATTGCACACTTATGAGTAGAATGAGAGCCATTCAAAATGGGCTACAACCAAAAGTAGTGGGCTCCTTCTGATTGGTGGTCTTTTAGCAAAGGCGGTGACTGTTGAGTATAGTATTGTCACAGGAGGAATTCTTATTCAGGTACTGATTGGATTAGAGGGCCTCTGAGGTCTCCTCTACCCCAAGACATGATTCTAATTTGCAGGGGTAGAGCTCCTATGCCAATGAAACAACTGATTTTCTTTTCTTTTCTTTTCTTTTCTTTTTTTTTTTTTTTTTTGGTTTATGCCAATTTTATTACTCAAAATACAAAGATATTCAAAGTAGGGAAGGAGCAAGAAAAAGTTGCAAAATGTACATAAATGTGAAACAACTGATTTTCAATGTGATATATTTAATATTCTATTTACAAAGTTCATTTTAATGACTAAGAAAAAACACCAATCTTCACTGAAGTAACTGGCCAATAGTGCTTGTGAAAAACCATCTTGATTTCTGCAATGAGGATTTAGCACAAAGTATGCCCCTTCTCTTTAAGAGTCACAAGGAGATTTTATGAAACTCTCAACCTGTCAGATACTGTCTCCTAAATAAAAGAAGGAGATTGAAAAATTCCTATTAACACTTTAGAACACAATTCAAACTTACCCAAAGCAGAGGATTGAGTTAATATCTTGGTAATTTTGTCCAATTCTCCATTTTTACCTTAATTTCTTAAATAATCCTTTATGTACTCTTGAATACATTTTGTGCATTCCTTTGCTGACTAGAAAGTTTTGTCTAAAAATTTTCTTAGATTCTATATTTAGTTTTCACATGAAACTCCTATCCTATGGAACTCAGCCCATACAGGTAAAAGCTTTCATTATCTAAATGTAATGTTTAATAATTATCTCAGATTTCTAGGAAAGAGTTCCACAATCATTTGAATAAGTCTGGAAATAATTCTTTCTTCTAGGTATTTAAATATACTACTCTTTAAGACTATCTAGGGAGCAGCCAGGTGGCTCAGTGGATTGAGAACCAGGTTTAGAGACAGGAAGTCCTGGGTTCAAATCTAACCTCAGACACTTCCTAACTATATGGTCTTGGGTTAGTCACTTAACCCATATTGCCTATCCTTTCACTACTCTTCTGCCTTGGAACCAATACAAAGTATTGTTTCTAAGTTGGAAGGCAAGAATTGTTTTTTAAAAGACTATCTCTAGATTGTACGTACTGATCAATGTTGGAAGAAGGAGTAAAATTGCAGATCTGGACAAACTAAATTGACATAAATTGTAAGGCTGTATTTATACTCGTATAATGGCTTTGCATAGCTTCTTTATCATTTTCCCAGGTTTGCTAGAGGATGAGTGAATATCATTAACTTTATAGTTTTACAATTAGCCTTCTTAATTAACTTTCATGGTTTTCCAGTCTTTGAATTAAAAATTCTCTTATGATTTATTTTCGTCTGAGTTGCAAGTTTTAAAAAAGTATAAAAAAATATAATGAAGAAATCATTTAGAGAAAGATGTGATTTACATGTCAATTTCTATTTATCTCAACTAATGCTGATTCCCTCTCTTACACTCTGTTCCACACTCTACTTTTTGTGTAGTATATTACATATTTGGGCATCACATCCCTTCCCCACCCTGGCTAAAATTCAGAGTGCTATGTAGGACAGGCACTATGTCTCCCTCTTTTGTACTTTACACTTAAGAAATGTTTAATAAATGGCCACTAGTCGAAAGAATGAAGAATTAAAAAGCCATGTTTTCTTTATTACATGATAAAAATTATATGCTTGTTATACTGTGTTTTAGATCTTTAGCTTGAAGTTTCCTTTTTTGGAATGCATTTCAAAATTATACTACTAATCTTTTAAGGATGGAGAAAGAGTTCAAACTTTTATTTTAGGCTCATTGTGTAAGAGGGACTCTGGTAAATGCTGTACAAATATTATTTCAATTGATTTTCACAACTCTTGGAGGTAGGTGCTATCATTACCCACATTTTACAGATGAGGAAACTGAAAGAGAGGTTAAATTACTTTCCCAGGATCACACAGCTGTTAAATGGCAAAACTATTTTGAATACATTTTCAAAATGCTTTTTGTTTTTACATCAATCAATCAATGAATATATTTATACCTACTGTGGGTCAGGCAGCATGCTAGGTGTTGGGTATGCAAAGACAAAACCTTGAAGAGCTTGCCTTCTATCAGAAGTAAACATGTACACATAAAGAAATACAAAATATATACAAATAAAGTAAATAAAAATAATTTATCTTTACCTTTAATGAGGCTGGCTGGAAAAGCTTCACATAGGAGATAATGCTTTGGCTAAACTTCCAAGGATGCTGAGACTTCTAAAATGCAAGGGTAGGAGAGAATATATTAAAGGAATGGAGGTAGGAAATGGAATGCCATGTACAAAGAAAAGCAAGTGAGTCTGTCAGGCTGGACCACAGAGTTATAAAGGGGGAGAATGTATAAAAAGTCTGGAAGAGTATAGGCTAGAGTCAGATTGTACAAGGGCAGTAAGTGGCAAACTGAGTTGTTTGTATTTCATCCCAAAAATGACAGGGAGTCACTGGAGCTTTTATAAAAAAGGAAATGAAATGGTCGAACCTCTCTTTAGGGGCATCATTTTGGCTGTTGTGTGGACCTGGAGTCCAGGAGAGACTTGAAGCAAGAACAATTAGGAGCCTATTGAATAGACCTTGGGAGATGTAATGGATGTGAACTAGGATGATCATTGTGTGACAATAAAGAAGGGGATGCATGTGAGAGATGCCAGGGAGGTTCAGCAGAATCACTGAGAATTCACAACTGATTGGATATGAAGGATAAATGAGAGGGAACAACTTGGAGTTGAGGAAGACTCCATGATTGTAAACCTCTATAACTTGAAGGATAGTTGTGACTTTAATCATAATAAAGTTAGAAATGCCAGGCAATAAGCATTTTTAAAATACTGACTATGTTTCAGGTCAGGACAGGTAGGTGGAGCAATGGACAGAGTATTGAATCTAGAGTCAAGGAGAATCATCTTTCTGAGTTCAAATCCACCCTCAGACCCTTACTAGCTGTGTGTCCCTGGACAAATCACTTAACCCTGTTTGCCTCAGTTTCGTCAGCTATAAAATAAATGAGCTTGAGAAGGAAATGAATAATCATTCCAATATTTTTGCCAAGAAACTCCCAAATGGGTCCCAGAGAGCTGGATTGAAAAAGAAAAAGACAAGATAACAACAAAATGGGCCAGATACTGTGCTAGGTAGGGGTGAAGGAGTGTTGGTAGAGATGGGGAAAGATAGAAAAAGGAAAAATAATTATTTCCATTTTGGACCCATTGTACTTCAGACACCTATAAAACACTGAGTTGGATATAAGCAATGATTAATTGATAATACTGAACTGGAGCTCAGAAGAGAAACTAGAACTGTATATGTAGATCTTATGGTCTTCCAAATCAAGTTAATAACTGAGCCCACAAAAGTTAAGATGGTCACCAAGAGCAAGGGGAAATTTTTAGGATAAAATGAGATCATATTTGTGAAGTGTTTTGCAAATGTTTATACTCTATATAAATGCTGGCTCTTATTTATTCATTAAAACAGTATGACAGGATATCAACCATTTGATCTATTTTGAACCATTATATAGGTTACTACAAAGCTATAATATTCCCAATAACCAAAACTAAAAGTAATACAAAAATAAAATGTTGAGTCTTTTTACTCATTTAAACTAAAAAAACGTTTTGAAGGACTCAAATGAGATATCAGAAGAGACAGTTTTGATGTGAAATTCATGTTCCTCCATATTCCCTAAGAGAACTATCTAGCTCTAATGTCTTACATCCTGCCTAACAATCTTGGGTATGGCTTATTGGTATATGTGAATATGATTACAAGTTGCCAGTTTTCCGAAAGATAGTTCTTCCATTTAACTATACTCAAATTCAAAAGTGATAGTATAGAATGGTGCTTATATGATAGTATCAATTCTAAGGCAGAAAATGGTAAGGGCTGGGCAAATGGAATTGAGTGACTTTCCCAGGGTTGCACAGATATGAAGTGTCTGAGGCCAGATTTGAATCCAGGTCTGGAGCTCTATCCACTGTGCTACCTAGCTGCCCCCCAAAAAGGTCTTTCTAAAAACATAGATCTAATGTATGACCAGTGTTTGTCAGCTCCAGGAGCGGGAAGGGAAAAGAGCAAAGAGAGAGCATGAACCATGTAACCATGGAAAAATATTCTAAAATAAATAAATAAATAAAATAATGTGGAAAAAAATAAAAAAAATATTAAAAAACATACGTCTAGTCATGTTACTTCTTGGACTAAAAATCTTCATTGGTTCTGTGTTGTCTTTAGGATAATGTACAGAAACTTCTGCCTTAGAATTGATACTGTTTTTTCAGATTTTTCCCTTTCTTCCCCATTTTGTGCCAGCCACAGCTAAATTTGGCTACTTGTCTCTAGAATCCAGCATACCCTTTCAGGATTCAGTGATTTACCTCATAGCTAGAATGTATTTCCTATTCAAAGGTCTTTCGTTTCCCCCATCATCCCTAGGGCTCTCGTTTCCCTCAGATTATCTTATTTTAGATGCTGTATTCTCCAGGAGACTATAAACTCCCAAAAGGTAGAGGCCGTTTTAAAATAAAATTGCTTTTGTATCCCTTATCTAGAACCACTTAAGAATGGGAGGTGGTTGGCCCAACCTCGATCTCTTAAATCTATGTTCAGGAAATTGGAGAGTTGAGAAGATTGTTTGGGGCATTGAGAGATAAGTGACTTTACCACCATCACTAAGTGTTTGGGGGTAGTTCTTGACCCCAGGTCTGCACACAAGGCTGACTCCATATCTACCAGGCTATGACATGCACCACTTGCCTTGCAGATAGGAAGTTCTTGAGTATGAGCTGGCATTTTGATATATTAGGAATAAAAAGGAACTGACAGGTATGGAATTTAGAGGGGAAAAAAAGAAACCAACCACCATGAAAAGCAGGCACAACAATCCCCAGAACTTAGAAGTCTAGGAATGTCTCCTTGCAACACAATGCTCTGTAAATACATTTTTTTCTTTGAATTGACATGAACAAGAGCAGATAATCTATATCTCAGTGCAACACTGTATATTACCACAGTATAATGGTTAATGTTTATGATAATTACCCAAATTATGAAGGCAGGGAGGTGCATGATATATTCTAGAATGATTTCTACCCAAAATGATTAAAACTCTTAAAATATACTGCTGCTTAAAGTGGTTGGTTTTTTTTAGCATCCCCGAATACTCATTCCCCAAAAGTTCCAGATTACTGAGTTTTTATTCTATGTACCACAGATACCATAAAAGCAAAGGCTTAGATTTTCAATATAAACATTTTATCAGGATTTTTGTATGGCAGTAAGATCTGGAACATTTCTGCAGAATTTCACAGAATAATGAAAAGAAAAATTATAGGTAAAGGTAGGCTGCCATTATATTGGAATATAATAAATCAGAAATTCTGGAGAAGAGCAGGAGTAAGGATGTCATCACAAAGTTGTAGGACAGAAAAAGAAGATGGGCTGGTCATATGGTGAGAATGAAGAATGACAAATGGACAGCCAGAGTGCCCCACTGTACTCTCAAGAGGTCAGAGAAAAAGACAATCTTACACTATTTTGGTTAGATCCCCTCGTCTGAACTTTTGGGAACTCGTGGATAAGATTCTCACAGGATTAGCAGGCATGGATGGAGGCAGTAATCTGAATCAATGGAGAGATTTCAAATATGTTTAAGACTATAGATCCATCTGAGTATTTGAGTACTGCACAACTAGAGAAAATTTGGTTTGGCTCTAAGGAAAATCAGGCTCTAAGCAGAAAGGTATTTAATTGGTTCTTTCTCCACTGTTTTCTTAGGAATATGTTTTAGAAAGGGGAAATGTTTTTGTTTCAGAAAAGCACTTGCATACTAGAACCTGGTGGTATAGGGGTGTGTGTGTGTGTGTGTGTGTGTGTGTGTGTGTGTGTGTGTGTGTGTGTGTGTGTGTGTGTCAGGTAAAATTTTCATGTACAAGGTGATCTTTGGAAGCAAGTTACTAGACTGCTGATTAAATTGGCTTTTAATCATTAAATGAGGAGCTGTCGTATTCACCTTCTTCCTAGGAAGATGCAAGTTTTAACATGAATGAAACTAAATGAAAGTCCTTTTACTACAATCTACTCTATAACCTAATTGGAGTCGCTCAGCAACGCCCTGAGACAGGACCTGGAAGTTGGCAGGTATTGGACTCCCAGACAATTTCACTTTCTTTAACAAAAATGCCCCCAGGGAGTCTGGCTGAAAAGGAAAACAGACCCTCTGTGGCATGTTCATTAGTGTAGCTAACCTCCAATACCAGCAATGATAAAAATTTTATTAAAGCATTTTGGTTGCTACGTAACTAATGTCTTTGCCTTTTTTCCCCCTCCTCAGCTGAAATCTGAGTCTTATTGCTCCATGCTGATTTGTGAAAGTTGAAGAACCAAAAAGAATTCTCACTTTTAATCTCTCAAACTTCTCACCTTAAACTAAGCTGATCATAAAAAGGCTTTCTAATTAATGGCCGCCTTTCCTTAAGAGGAAAATGTGTATGATATACTTTTAGTCTATAATACTCTACAGCTAGAATATCAAACTTGAACTGAAAACTCTGTTCCTTAAGCAATACAAAAGGTTTAAAAAAGATCAGAAGCTGAACTATTAATGGGAATAGTGTTCCATCTTTCAGATAAACACTAAAAAAGAATCAATATTAGTTAATCAGTGAATTAATTCTTCAAGGCTGGTTCTAAGAGGGAGAATGGAAGTGATTGCCCAAGCAGCAGCCTCCTTGAGTTATTTGATAGTATCCAGACCGAGTGTGAAAGAAAATCATCAGCTGAGCATATTTGTTTTCTTGGCTTGGACCTAGATTTGCAACCTCAAGCCAATGCTTAAGAAATTTCCAGTGGGCTGTGTTTACCTATTTGCTCTGTACTTCCTCAGTGCCTCTACTTCCTCAGTAAGTTAGAAGATCTGTGTGAGAAAGTAAATTTGCAATTCTAAAAACATTCCCTCCTGGGACTTTTTATTAGGTCACATGAGGAAAGGAAGTATTTAGAGCAACAGGCAATTAGGGACAAGTGGCTCTTTTTTTCCTTCCAGTCTGATCCACCTCACTGCAGAAATGTCAGCAGCAAATTTTCAGATTTTTAAGAAATGAAACAAGAAAAAAAAATCCTTGTTTATAAGAGTGAAGAAAAAGTATTTCTCATTAGATTATAGAAAAATACACTGATGAATGTAAGTGCTTCCAGCACTAACTGGTCTTTCCAGTCTGATATGTGAGTATCCCTATCCTTGAGCCTCTTGATTGAAGTAGTAAACAGATAACTTAGGATTCTAAAAATCTCTCCAGAATCATGACAAGATTGTCAGCAAAGTCAGCAAAGTGCCACAAGAATCCTTTTCAGCTCTGCACTGTATTTATATTAAAATTAGAATGTGACAAACAGTTTCAAATACAAAAGGAACCAGCACAATTTGAAAAAAAAGAATTTATATTAAAAGTAACCTTTTCTTTTTACATAGTTTTCTAAATTCCTCAAATTAAATAGAGAATGTCTATGAATAAATATTTCATTATTTAGCCATGTCTGCCACTTCATGGTTCCATTTGGGTTTTCTTGGTAAAGGTACTATAACATTTTGCCATTTCCTTTTCCAGCTCATTTTATAGACTGAGAAACTGAGGCAAACAGGATTAAGTGACTTGCCCAGAATCACATATCTATTATTGGAGGCCAGATTTGAACTTGGGAAGATGACTCTTCCTGACTCACAGCCTAGTGCTCTATCCACTTCACCACTAGCTGCCCTATGACTAAATATAGTCTTCCATATTTGTCAAAGATTCTCAGAGAGGTTAGTTGAATGATTTGCACATGTTAACCCAGGTAGGAAATTTCACAAGCAGGATTTGAACTCAGTTTTTCCTAACCAGAAATCTTAACACTGTGCCTACTATACCATATCCTTTCTCTTTTCATGACAAATGGCTATTTTGAGAATCTTTGGAGTGTAGTTTTCTTCTTTTCTACTATTCCTTTCAAGAAGAGGCCAGGGAAAATATAGTATGGAGGTGATGACAACAGTTCTGAATGCTCATCTTTCAATTAGTTCATTCATCACACATTTATTATATATGTAGATCGCCTACTTTAAGGAGGTTTGCAGAATAAAAAGAAGAGTAACAAAGACATATCTTATCATCCACAGGGGGAGTGGTATGAGAGATAGAGAAAACATAGTCTGGAATGTAGAGGATGTGCAGATTGATTTCTTCCACAAATCCATCCCTCTCTCTTGTGCCCCTGCAGCTCATGGAAGCTCTGAGATCCCAAAAATTATGCCAGCATAATGAAAATTCTGCCAAGTTCTCTGAAGCTAGGAAGGCTTCCTTTAGAAAACCCATGATTCTGACAATTATGGACCAACCCAACACGGAGAGTCTCATAACCAATACACTTCCAGCTAGGTCATGGTTTCTTGAGTCATAGGAACCTATTAAAAAGTCACTGTGGAGATAGCAAAAGTTGATCTATAACCATATTGAAGAGTTAAGGTGATGTTTCTAGTCACTGTAGTTAGGGAATACAAATTATCCTTCCACTCATTCTTAGAGTAACAATTTGGTGTGAGAGAGAGGCAGTGAAGCACAGATTTCAGTGGTGGATTTAAACTGGTTACAAGTCTGACTTCTGAGATTCACTAGCTGTGTGACCATAGGCTAGTCATTAACTTTTCTGATATCCTGGCAAGTTTCTAAAACTATATTTAGTTATAATCAGATATAAGCACAGGTTTGATCCATTTAATTGGGATAATTTAGAAAATTATAAGAAAAAGATACATGGCCGTTGGGGAGTCATGAACCCCTTTGAAAGTCTAAGTCAGGCTATAAATCCCTTCACAAAATAATGTTTTAAGTGCATAAAAAGATACCAATTATAATAAAATAAAGGTTATTTTTTTCTTTTCAAGTTCATGGATTGCCAGAAATCTATCCACTGATCCTAACATGAGTTAGGGACTTAAATAGCTGGGTAACCAGAAGTTGATATAATTTCAAAGATGAGTATTTCAATCAACACTATTATGTCTGTATTTAGTTTTTTACATCTAATTTGTAGTTTATTTTATCAATTATAAGTAATTTTTAACATTTGGTTTTTTTTAATTTTGCGTTCTAATTTCTCTCCCTTCCTTCTCACCCCCTCCTTGAATTGGCAAGCAATTTGATATAGATTATACATGTTCAGTCATGCAAAACATTTCCATGTTAGCATCGTTGCAAAAGAAAACACAGTCCTCCTCGCTAAAACCCCAAGAATAATAAAGAAAAAAAGTATGTGTCAATTTGCATTCAGATTCCATCAGTTTTCTCTCTGGAGATGGATAGCATTTTTCATTACATATCCTTTGGAATTGTCTTAGATCATTATTGTATTGTTGAGAATAGCTAAGTCATTCACAGTTGATCATTGTAGGTTTTCAGTTTTTATGGAAAAACAATGAAGATTATGACTAATCCCTTAACCTATGAGGGTGGGAGAAGGATATTTTTTTTACATTTAGGGCATTTTTCTGGAATAGCCTAATCTTTTTGTAAAGAAATAAGGTACCTAAATTTGGTCTAATTGGTCCAAATGCTTAATTTTTTTTAAAAAAATTGATTTTTCCTAAATTATTTGTAAATTACACTAGATGTGTAATGAAAAGGACAAAGAGCTAGAAGAAATATTCAAATATCTGAGTGAAGCTTACCAAGTTTGTAGAATTTACACACTTTCTCTCATTTATTTTAATTTATTAGTATAATTTCTTACTAATGTAAACTCAAATTTAAGTAATAGTGGTAATTATTAATTCATACATTCCTATCAAAAACTTATTTCCAAGAGTTAATATTTATCATATAGGACAGTTGATCTAATTTTGAAATGAGTTTTCTGTATAAAGGAAATACTCATGAAGAAAATGTGGGAATATTCTAACTACAAATCATACTCTGGACTTTGCTTCTGGTTACTTCTGATAAACTGTTGAAAATCACTGTTCTTCTAACTGGCCTTCTAAAATATGATTTACATAACGATTATCCATTTAATTAAGTGATCATTTCATTCCCATCTGTGTGCTCAAAAGAAAATGTTTCTTGAGCAGGAACTGCCTGTCCATATTTGGCAACATGTTTTTCTTTTAGGGATGCCCTGGCTGGAACTCAGGTTTTGTCATGTTCCTCTCTCTGTGATTCTCTTGACATCTTTTAATTTATATGTCTTCCAAAATGATGCCATATCCTAGGACAACCTAGACTATTGCAGTCTTAGTAAACATATGTAGCCCTGGGTTACTGATACATGGGCTTGTGGAGATGTTAGAAAATCTCTCCAGAAACAGAGATTTGGGGGAATCTTACTGGGATGATAGAGGATTCTTAGGTTATACTGTTCACAGACATTAAGGAAAGTTCTTAGCATCTTCCTCAAAAATTTTGGGTGCCAGACATGGTAGACAAAAAGGTAAATGTGAGATGTGAGCAAATGTGTACATAGATTGGAGAGCTAGGGGAGAGAAGACAGGCATGTAGTAGAAAATGACTGAAGTTAAAACCTGGTCAAACTGGAAACTATGGAAATTGCTCAATAAAGTCCATCCAATTGGCTAAAATGACAGCAAAGGAAAGTAATAAATGTTGGAGGGGATGTGACAAAATTGGGACATTAATGCATTGTTGGTGGAGTTGTGAATTGATCTAACCATTCTGGATGGCAATTTGGAACTATCCCCAAAGGTCTTTAAAAGACTATCTACTTTTTGATCCAGCCATACCACTGATGGGTTTATTCCTGAAAGAGATCATAGAGAAAAAGACTTGTACAAAAATATTTATAGCCGTGTTCTTTGTGGTGGCAAAAAATTGGAAAACGAGGGGGTGCCCTTTGATTGGGGAATGGCAAATTGTGGTATCTGTTGGTGATGGAATACTACTGTGCTCAAAGGAATAAATAACTGGAGGAATTCCATGTCAACTGGAATGACCTCCAGGAATTGATATGGAGTGAAAGGAGCAGATCCAGGAGAACATCGGACACAGAGACTGATCCACTCTGGTACAATCGAACATAACAGACTTCTCTACTAGCAGCAATGCAATGACCCAGTACAATTCTGAAGGATTTGTGGAAAAGATGCTACCCACATTAAGAGGAAGAACTACAGGAGTGGAAACACAGAAGAAAAACAACTGCTTGATCACATAGTTCAATGGGGATATGATTGGGGATGTAGACTCTAAATGATCACCCTAATGCAAATATTAATAATATGGAAATAGGTCTTGATCAATGACACATGTAAAACCTGGTGGAATTGCTCATTGGCTATGGGAGAGGGAGATGGGAGGAGGGGAGGAAAAGAACATGAATCAGGTAACCAAGGAAAAATATTCAAAATTAATTAATTAAATAAAAGTTTTCAAATAAAAAAATAAAGTTCATCCAATGTCAACTTTTTTAATGCCTTTCTAGAGTTTAAATCTCAATTACTTTGGAAACATCCCTTTCAGATTGATTTAATGTCTTGTATTCTTGTATATGGAGAAAGTGGTATATAAATCCTTGTTACAGCCTTCTCTATGTTTTGTTTGAATGTTTTTCCATATTAATTTCTTTAATGTTGTTCAGTCATTTTCAGTCATGTCTGACTATTCCTGACCCATTTGAGGTTTTCATGGCAAAGATACTGGAGTAGTTTGCCATTTGCTTCTCATTTTACAGATGAGGTACTCAGGCAAACATGGTTAAGTGACTTGCCCAGGGTTACATAGCTAGTTAAGTGTCTGAGGCTAGATTTGAATTCAAGTCTTCCTGACTGCAGGGCTGGCTCTCTATCCACTGTGCCATTTAGCTGCACCTATTGCTTGATACTTCTAATAAAATACCTGGTCATTTATAATTTCATCTAAGCCTATTAACCTGTGGTTCAAAATAAAGAGAGGAAAAGTTTTCTATCCCAGAGGTGATTTCTCTGATTTTACTACATGGCAGGGTCTACACAGATGAGAAAAACAGTGTCTTTAATTTTATTAATTTCTGAGAATATTCCACAGTACACCCACAACACTTCCTTAGAACCTTTAGAGGAAGAGGAATAAACAGATGAGCCAGTAACAGAAAGGACTGGAGGCTGGTGTTGTGCCTCTGATTGTACATGTACCTGGCGAAAGGCAGTGTACCTTATTAACTCTATATATTTGAGGTCATATATACAGGTTTGAGAAAGACGGTTAAATGAAGTTGAGCAGAGATAGGAAAAGGATGAGGGAAAGGAATGCTAGTCATGTATTATTATTGTCATAGTCCATTATCCCAGTGGATGTGCATCACACTCAATGAATGGCTTGTCATTCTATGAAACTCTTGCCATATTTCCCCATAAACCCCAAATAAAAGGTTTACCAAAAGGCAAATGAGGGTTTTCTTCTTGCTCTGTGGACACTGAATGAACAGTAAAGGAGCATGTGAACTGTCTGTCAGTTATCTTTCATTCTTATTATATGATTCAGTTCAGTTTTTTTTGGCTTCCAGCCCTCCATTTCTCTGAGGATGTGGCTAGACTGATATAATTCATTTTCTCCATTTATGTGACATTCTTGATCATTGGACAAGGATCTCACCTTTAAAACACCAATAGATGATCAGTCAACTGCTTCCTTTGTGCCAAATAGTACACTATTTTTAGGAATGTAAATAAAAAAATTAAAATCATTTCTGCCATCAAGGCGATTATATCCTAATGGGAGAAACAACATGTACAAGACACATAAAGGTAAAACTATAGGTGAAAGCATTAGTATCTAGACCAGTGGTTCCCAAACTTTTTTGGCTTACTGCACCCTTTCCAGAAAAAAATATTACTTAGCCCACTGGAAATTATTTTTTTTAATTTTAATAGCAATTAATAGGAAAGATAAATGCACCTGTGACCATCACTGCCTCTCTGGATCGCTGCAGCACCCTCCAGGGGGTGGTAGCACCCACTTTGGGAATCACTGATCTAGAAGGTCTAGAAAAGGCCTCCTTTAGAAGACAACCCCTGAGCTGAGGACAGCTTAAAGAAAGCCAGGAATTCTGAGAAGCAAAGGTAATAAGGAAGAGCATTATAGGTAATATAGACAAAAAGCCAAAGACATGAAAATGGGAGATGGATATTTGGGTATCAGCAACAGCTAAAGTAATATTTATAGAGGAAAAATACTATCAATTTTAGTACCCATTACTTCTAAACTCCTTATCATTATGCTACTATAAGTGTAGAGTGAGAAGGTGGGAACACAGTACTCATTTTGTATATTACTTTTTTTATGGCTTACCAAAGTAAAATGAGTTATTAGCAAGTGTCCACGTACTTGGTGATGAACCTCCCCATGCTGAGCTAGGATTATTTTCAGAAAGCACAGTCCATTGCCGAGACCATATTGTTGGTATTATGATTTTCATAACATGTAAACCTTCATTCTTTCATTTTTATTCATGTTTTTGAAATATATCCTTTGATTCTTTCTCCCTGGGAAGTGGTCAGTCAGGAGGAGCTAAACAACCATGTTAATAATAGCAGCTACTAAATTAATTATTTAATTTAAGAATTTAATTATTATCCTTATATTTATTCTAGAATGCAAAACTGAGACTCTGGTCATACAACTGATATGCATTAAGTGGTCAGCTTTAAATCAAGGCCTCTCCTGACTCCAAAAGGTGAGATCTCTTGACTACACCCTATCTCCAAAATATTAAATATATTCCTCTGCTCCTCTGCTTTTAGATGGTAGGAATATAATTTATTTGGAAGTAAGGTTTATCTGAATGTGTCTTCATTCTTCAGCTGAAAAGAAATGTAACAAATCAGTTCAGAAGACTATTCACGTGGATGTCTTCTACATGATTCCAGTACATTGAGCTCAGATACTTTGGTTGGAGTACCAGTCCAAAAATCCTACATTATGAGACATTTGAAAAATATGAAAGTCAAATGGAAAGTCTGCTAATTTGTAACTTCAACTGACAAGCTGTTTTTCAATCACAGTCTTTCTTACTGGAAAATATGTTTTTCAGAGGTACTAATTTTCAACTACAAGATGAGATCAAAAGCTAGCTGAAGATTCAGAGAATATTCATGTTTGGCTTTATTTCTTCATTTGCTAGAATGCCATTTTCTTCTTAAGGTTGTCAGATGCATTATAGTTACTCTTCTAATTCCCCAAAGTGGCTATTTATGCCAGGTATCTGGTAAAGAATTCCAGTTCATTTACTTTGCTATCTGTATGACTTTGGGGAATATGGGATGCTAAGAAAAGCTATGATCAGGTAAATTCTTTGTTTTTATTGTCAAAGGTAGGCAAATAGAGCAAGCTAAGGGGCAATCAAAATCCCACTTGCTGCAAGAAACCTTTCCCAACTCTCTTAAATATAGTACCTTCCCCTTGTTGCTTATTTCCAATTTATCTTTTATACACTTTATTTGTATACAGTAGTGCGCATATTGTATCCTTTATTAGATCCTGAGCACCTTGACATCTGGATAGTTTTTTTGCCTTGTTTTATACACTTAATGCTTATCATAGTGCCTGGCAAATGTACAATGGTAGGTACTTAATTAATGTTTACTGACTGACCAATTAAAACTTCAGTACATAAGAAAGAGAAAACACCCACATGACACCTAGTTTCAAAAAGTGATGTTTTCTCCTTCAGAAAACAATCTTTCAGGCAGCTGGATAGCTCAGTGGATTGAGAACCAGGCCTAGAGACAGGAGGTCCTAGGTTCAAATCTGGCCTCAGACAATTCCCAGCTGTGTGACCCTGGGCAAGTCACTTAACCCCCATTGCCTAGCCCTTACTACTCTTCTGCCTTGGAGCCAATACTTAGTATTGACTCCAAGATGGAATGTAAGGGTTTTATTAAAAAAAAGAAAAGAAAACAATCTTTCAAATTCCTTCTGCTGGAATATGTTATTATACATCTTCATCTTCATAGAAAACAGAAGAAAATATTTTCCACACATGCCATCACAAGAATTTGATGTTTTTATCACTAAATATAAAATGATCAGTTTATACATTATAAAAAACCTAATGTGTAAGGAATTATGGAATTATATGCATTTTAATAATAATAATCTGTATAACCTTAGTATGGAAACCTATTAGCAATAGTCATAGGCCATGAAATCACCTGCCTCTCATTCCAAATCCCAGCTTTCTATCATTTCTGAAAAGAATCCTCCCATATTTAGAATTTCTAATAACCAATTATGTGTTTTGTGTTATCTTTAGTTTAATTATGGATTAAATTTAAGAAAAACTACCCACCTCTGTTTCAGTTGGATGTCACAGGAGACCTTGGATCAGATTAATAAAATCTGAAAGAAAACAAAAAAAAACCCATATTAATTAAAGTAGCTGAAGAAAAAATATTCAAACATCCATAATCAAAATTTAACTTAGATAAACAATAAAGAGTAGCCATACAATTTCTGAAAATAGGATTATTGGATTATTATGTTACAAGGGTGTCACTGTCCTTCCAATAATCCAGGTTACCAGTTTCAGAGGTTTACTCAATTTTTCACTTTTCCTCACTTCCCTCATCTAGCAAATGGCCAAGTGGTATGTATTCTACTCCCACAACACCTCTCACATTCATCCCCTTCTCATCATTCTCAGGGCAACTACCTTAAGTTGGTCAAGCCCTTATTGCCCTGCATCTGGATTATTGCTTAACTAGTACTGCCTTGCCTTTCCCCTCTGTATCCCGTCCTCTACAGACCCATCAAAGTGATCTTCTCATGTTACAGTTGGGACCATATCACAAATTCTGCTCAAGAATCTTTGGTGGCTCATCATTGGCTCTGGGACAAAACACAAACTCAACTAGAAATTTAAAGTGCTTTAAAAATCCATTGCAGCCTACAATTCCACTCACCTTATGTTCTAAGCAAAATAGCTGACTTGCTGTACTCTGAACTCAGGATTACATTTCCAACCTCTGTTTCTCTACATGACTGTTCCCTTTGTCTGAAATATACTTCCTCCTCACTTCTGCCTTTTCAAAACTGGCTTCTTTCAAGGCTTAATTCAGGCAATCCCTTCCATTTGAAGACCTTCATGATCCACCAGGAAGTTATTTGTCCTTAACCTCTCCTCAAATTTTCTCATATACAGCTGTACTAATGGTTTATTTCCCCAGTGGAACATAAGCTCCCGAGGATCAGGATTTTGTCACTCTTCTTATGTTTCCTTAGCAGATAGCTTGATGGTATGGATAGGAAATAAATGGTTCAACTTGACAAAGTAAAAATGCTACAAAGAATGACAAATGCAAAGGGATCCTAGAAATCATTCAGTCCAATTATAATTTGATGGATGAGAAAAATAAGTCTCGGACAGATTAACTTGTTTGTATAAGGTCTCAGGGTAAATTAATGACAAAAGAAGGCCTTAAATGTAGGGATCTAGATTCCATGTACTCATTTAGTAGTTGTAGGGATATAGTGCTTTCTTGCTCATATTCTTTCCAGACTTCATTTGGAAATCTCCAGTCTATACCTAAAATTAGATTTGTTTTAATTGTCTCTTTCCATATATTTTATTTAAATCTGTAATGCTTTTAAATAAAATCAGTCCTAATACTTGTGTTCTAACATGCTGGTCAAAAGATTCCTAGTAATTCTCTACTTAGTGGATTAGCATTTTTCTTAAAAGAAGTTTGGACTTTAAAAAATAAAAGCTGGCAGATGTTTGAATCTTTAATCTGCTCTGAGTACTTTCATAGATGTGTGTGTGTGTGTGTGTGTGTGTGTGTGTGTGTGTGTGTGTGTGTGTGTGTTTTCACACTACCACTGACCCTGAGATGGTCAATGTTTAATCTGGATTGGCAAATCTCTTTTAAAAGAACTAAAGCCAGATATCAACCTCCATCAAGAATATCTAAGCAGCCTATTAATCTCCATTAGCATTTTATAGCTTAAAATGGATCACTAAATTTTACTGAGGAACATTGTCAAGTGAAACAAGGCTCTCATTTATCTTTCCTTATACATGCACAAACCTATCCACCTACCCATACACACACATAAACATTCTTACTGTGGAAATTAGGTATGTCCTCTTGTTGGCTGGCAGACAGAGGAAACATATGTTTATAACTGAAATCTTTAATCTAATATGAGAAAAACATTTATAGTAATTTATAATTACTCTGACACCCCCTCTTATCTCTGACACCTCCTATTCAATAAGCCCCCTCCAATCTTTGACACCCCCTGTTCTAAGCTCCCTCCCCCTCTGACACCCCTGTTCTAAGCCCCCTCCCACTCTGACACACCCTGTTATTACAAGAAATCTCTAATTTAAAGAGATTGCCTAGTCTTATTAGTCAGATCGATATTGGAAATTGTGGTCTATTAACCAATATTTTAAAAAAGGAGCTATAAAAATCATGTTTAGATTCCAAGGCTAGCTCTTTTACCAAGAAATGGTTAGAACATTGTACCTTTTCAATGACAAACTAAAGAAATACATTCTATGAGTCTATTGTTGGCAGTAGTTCTGTATTTCAAAAACCACTTTGAACTTAATGGTTTTTCTTTCCATAATGCAGCTGTATCATGAATACAACCACTACATTTATCAGCTAAAGCATTGCCTTTATTTCCTTCTCTCTCTCTCTCTCTCTCTCTCTCTCTCTCTCTCTCTCTCTCTCTCTCTCTCTCTCTCTCTCTCTCTCTCCTAAAACCTGTTGTAATCTGTTCTCTCTAAAGTTATCAATAATCTTTAAATTGAAAAATCTAATGGCCTTTTCTCAGTTGTTCTTGATCTCTCTAGTATCTGACACTGTTGATTACAAGCCATTCCTGAATATTCTCTTCTCTTTCAGTTTTCCTAGCACACAGCTTTCTCTTGGGTCTCTTTTTCTCATCTGACCATCACTCTTCTTTGCTGAATCATTCATGTTCCACTCATTAGCTATGAGTTTACCCCAAAGCTTTATCCTGGGTCCTCTTCTCTTTTCCATTTATTATCTTTCATTTGGTAGTTTCATTAACTGTAATATTCAATTATCACTTTTATAAGTAATTTCTTTCCACATCTATATACAGCTCTAGCCCATCTCCTGACCTCTAGAACCTGAAGGATAGTACAAATTGGATGTCATCTTAAAATGAATATGTCTGAAACAGACTTTGTCTTTACTCCAAAACCTATCTCTTCTGAACTCCCCTATTTTAGCCCAGAATACCACAATTCTTCCAGCCACTGAGGTTCACAATCTCAGTGTCATCTTTAACTCCCTCACTATGTACCACTTGTCCCACATAGCTAACCGGTTGCCAAATATTGTCATTTCTTTCTCTTCAACAGCTTTGGTATACTTCCTCTCCTCTCCATTCACATATCTTCAGTTCTAGTTCAGGCACTCATCTCCTTTCAAACTAGATGATTAAAATAGCCTCTTAACTGAGCTCCTTGCCTTGAATCTTTCCTCATTCCAAAACATCTTCTAAATAGTTCCTGTCATTTCCTAAAACATAGATCTGATCATGTCATTCTCCTTTTAATAAATCCAGCGGCTCCCTATTTTCTCAACGGTAAAATATAGACTTGTCTTCTCAGCATTTAATGCTCTTCACAAACTTGTCTTATCCTATATTTTTAATCTTTGCAGATATTACTCCTTTCCACATACTCTGTAGTTCAGCTCCACTGGTCTACTTTCTGCTCCTCACATATGCTCACAATGCTCTCTGGGTTCTTCAACTAACTATTGTCCATTCTAGAATACTTTCTATCCTCATTTGCGTCTTTTGGCTTTCTTCAAGACTCAGCTGAAATGTTAATTAATTAATTAACTGATTATTTTAAACCGTTACCTTCTGTCTTGGAGTCAATACTGTGTATTGGTTCCAAGGCAGAAAAGTGGTAAGGATAGGCAATGGGGGTCAAATGACTTGTCCAGGGTCACACAGCTAAGAAGTGTCTGAGGTCAAATTTGAACCTAGGACCTCCCATCTCTAGGCCAGGTCTCAATCCACTGAATTACCCAGCTGCCCCCTTGAAGTGCTAATTTATGTAGATGCTCTTTCCTGTATCCCTAGAGCCTTTCACTTCCCTTCTCAGATTGCATTGTATCATCTATGTATCTAAGTATGTATCTATGTAATTATTTATGTATACATCTATGTATGTATGTATCCATCCATCTATCTATCTATCTATCTATCTATCTATCTATCTATCTATCTATCTATCTATCTATCTATCTATCTATTATATATGCCTATTTGTGTACAGGCTATCTTTCCCATTTCAAAGTAAGTTCCAGGAGGGTAGAAAATATCTTCACTTTTTCTTATCACCAGCACCCAATAGTGTACCTGCTACATAATAATGAATAAATTCTTGTTGACTGACATTACTCTTCACCTCAATTTCATCATCTGTAAAGTGGGGGATTCAGACAAGATCAGTGATCCATAAAGCAGGGCCCCCCCATATCCCCAAGAAGCTGTGAAATGACCTTAAAGGGTGAGCGATCAACCAGTTGTTGAGTAGGAAGTTACCAAATTTTGCTCCTACCTCCACACTCTCTTTTCCATCTGTTCCCTTCTCTGTACCCACACAGCTACCACTCTAGTTGAGGGCTTCATTATCTCATGCCAGGATTATTACAATAGCCTTTTAATTGGTCTCCTGCTTCATCTTTCCCCTCTCTAGGCCATTCTCTACAGAACAGCCAAAGTGATTTTTGCAAAGCACAAGTCTGATCATATCTCTCCCCTACTCAACAAATACCATATATTCTCTGTTGATTACATTATCAAATATTATTTCATGTTTGACTCAAGAGTTTTAATTTAAATGTTGAATGTTTGTGATATATATAATTCATAAAATGTATTTATAACATAAACTTATATATACATAATTTATATAATTTAGAAATTTATTTTTCAAATTATAATAATTATTTTTATCTTATTTATAAATGATAAATTTAGAATTTATTTACATAATTTATTAATATACATATATTGGGAATGCAAGTTCATTTTTTCCTTTGCTCTTAAGGTTATCTAATAAGGCTTGGAGATCATTGGTGTAGATAACCTATGAGCTCCCTTTAAACTTTGAAACTGTGACTGAGACTTTTTATTGGTTTCTAGAGAAGAATTTGCTCCCAGAAGGACCCCTTTCCTTTCGATGAACTCAGTGTGGAGTTTTAGTTTGTTTTCTTCAGCCTGGATATAAAACTTCTTTAAATTTTACAAACTGTCCTCACAAGAGAAGTTCATTCCAATACACTGGGAAGAGTGTCAGGGTTATAAGCCAGAGAGCTAAAAAACACCTCCTTCTCCCCCTGCCCTCAAATCTACCTGGGGCTTTTGTGCGACACAAGATCTTCTGTCTGATATAAGAATTTCATAGGCTGCTATAAATCTAGTGTTGGAATATAAGGAAGGACCTGTTCTAGCCACAGGAAAAACTAAACATTTTTGTTGTAACAGAAATTGCTGACAACATCAATCTATTATATCACATTCTAGAATAACATGGCCAAAAGCAAACAATCTTTTCTACATGTAATAATTCAAGTAACACAAAGTCAATTAGCAAATTAGCAGTCTGATAGTTCTATATAGATCCATTCATTTTGATTGCCTACTATGCTGGGGCTTGAAACTCTACAATTCTTGCTAAGACCACTTCAGTACAATAATGAAAATAAGTTTAATTCCTTTTGTAAGTGTACTTTTTAAATAGAAAATTTTCCTTACAATTCTATTCAGATACCCAAATCCATGCCCATAATCAAAACAGGCAACTTTGAAGTATATCAAAGTCTGGCTGCTATTAAGTATGATGTTGATGTTATTTTCTTTATAGAATTATGTTGTGTTTGGAGGGACAGTAGAATCTGAGTGGCAAAGCAGATAGACAGCTGGGCTTGGTGTTAGAAAAATAAAGACTTCCAATTATGTCCCCAGCAGTTACATAACTGTTTGACCATGGCCAAGTCAACCTCTCAATAACCCAGGCAACTCTGACTAGATTATAGAAGGTTGTTTTTGTTGTTTTTTTTTTAAGACAGAGGAATATCAGAAGTTCCCTGCACTAAAGTCAAGCTCCACAAAATTGAAAAGAAATTGTTGACCTGTGTGATCCTGGGCAAGACACTTCCATCTACATCTCTGCATTTTCTCAGCTAAGAAGATGACTTCTCCAGCATGCTTCTCTCCTTGGATGATGAACTTACCCCTCTCTTCTGATTATTGAGTTTACTCCCACCTTGAACTTTCATTTTAGAAAATGACCTAGGCAGCTATGCTCATTCCTCATTTAGCTTTTCTCCTGACTCTCCAGACCTTTTCAGATTGTACCACACAGTTATCTTTTCTGCTTCCCAGCTTTCCAGTTCACTTTTATGTGTTGTCACTCCTCATTAGACTACATGTAGGCTCCTAGAGGGCAGGGACAACTCTTTTTGCTTATATTTGTATTTCCAGAAGTTAGCAGAATGTCTGGCATACCACAAGCACTTAATAGATGCTTTACCTATCTATCTAGCCCTCAATGTCATGTGTAAAAGAAAAGGCTTGGACTAGATGAGCTCTAAGGTTCCTTCCAACTCTATAGCTATATAATCCCTTGATCTGTTAAAGTACTATATAAATAAATGTCAGCTATTCCTATTACTCCAAGTTCTCTACCATAGCCAAAATAACTTTGTTTCCTTTTTACACATCATGCAAACCATACAAAATTTTCAAAATTAATTAAAAACTAAATTCAATCTGGCACAAATGTGAGCTCCATGACAACTAGCCAGTAAAGTAGAAAGAATAGGGAGTGACCAGAGATGTGCTTCACATTGCTTTATCAAATCAATGGAAACCAGGCAACATGTTTCCATATTATGATGATAATAAGAAATGTCCATCTTTGCTACTTCTTCCATTTATTAAAGGCATTTAGTGGAAGTAAAATTCTAAAGGAAAAGAGATACTTTTTCTGTTTTTGTGAGCTCAAAGGCCAGTACTAGTTGTGTTACTTTTATTTTATTTTAGAAGGTGCTTACAGATGCAGTACCAGGAACAGCTGCTATGCTAATAGCACTGTGTGTATGTGTGTTTTTTCCCCTAGCTAATATTAATCAAAGAAAAGGTCCAGAAAGACTCAAGATTTAGGTTGCCCTCAGGCTCTTTCTACACAGTGAACATCTGTCATTTCAAACACATAGGTCAAGACTTTTGTGCTCCTTTCTTGACAATACCTTAAACATAAATCTAAATAGATTTCATTCAGTTGAAAGGCCCTCCTGCTTGGGGGCAGCTTAACACAGCAGCAGATCTAAATTGCCATCATTTGATCTCCTGTCATGTCACTTACTTTTCTTTCCACTAAAGGCCAAAAAAAATTAGAAAAGCATATATTTAGTAAATCCCTGAAAAATTTCCCCTGATTCTTTCATTCAAAAAAGGATTACATGTCTATATGTTAGTAGGATAATGGAAATATGTAAGCACCTCCACTGTGCATAAGTTGTTATTAGCTTCTCTACTTTACAGGAAAAAAATATCAGGAGCCTAGAAAAGGTTAATAAATATTTATTTTCTTAAGTCACTGGGAGAAAATTCAGAGGAAAAATGTGCAGTTCACAGTTTTGATTTATTAAATGGATTTTCTAGCTTTATTCTCCGTCCTTAAAATTACAATTAAATTGTCCCAACAACAGTCGATTTTTCAGATTACAGATAAATGCGTGCAATATCATTACCCAAAATGATAAAAGCATAAAGTACAAACATCTAATTTTAGTTTAAAACTATAAAGTTCATATTTTGCTGAGTATAATCTCTAATTTCCTGCTTGTATGATAATAGTAGCTCTCAAAAAAGCAGAACATAAAGAGTTTCTATACCTTTGTTAAAGTAGTCTTTTAAGTCTTTTATAAGACTTGAAAGTTTGATCAGCATCCATCCCAATAGTTAAGCATTAATAGGGAAGTCATTTTAGGTTTCTCAATGTAGTTTTGGTCCTATCCCCATGCACTTACTTAACAAGCTGGGTAGACTTAGCAGACTACTATAATGATCCTTCTTAAGTGAGCTTTCATAATAAAACTCACCTCTTATGGGGTGAGTTTTAGAGTCACAGTAGTGAAGGTTTGGAATTAGCTTCGCAATGGGATTTGGGGCAAATTACTTACCTCTCTGGGCCTCAGGTCCCTCTGTAATATGAATTTTAACTAACTAGATGATCACAAGGATTCTTTCCAACTCTAAGTTCATGGTTTTAATCATGCTTCTGACTTATGCGAGAACTTTAGAAACTTAGAAATTAATCTCATGGTGGAATCATTGACAAAGTTATTTCAATGCAATGGAAAAATAATGGAATTGGAGTTGAGACCTGACTTTTGAATTTGTATTTGGACCTTACAGACAGCATGCCCAGTGGGCAAGTCATTTATTCTCTCTTGGCCTGAGTTTTCTCCTTTGCAAAATGAAAAGGTTAGTTTAGATGAACAAAATTGCCTTTTCCACATCTAAAATCTAGGAACTATAATATTGGCTGCTGGTAACCTGGCATACACCAGCTACAAGTTGCCCATATTCCTCAAAAGAAATTATTGTTTGATTTTCTTCAGATTCCAGTACCGTAACATTATAGTGTCTGAAGACATCTATGCTCAGTGATACCAAGCATGACCTCTAATCCATAGAATTCATGATTTTTAATGATCCAACATAATAGCTATGACAATTGCTTAAACTGAATGTGGAGGCTAGAAGAATAAATGTTCATTATAAAGAAGTTACTAATTCACTAGTCATATGTTACACAACAAGAAAACACTACCACATAATGCAGTAACTGGGACTAAAAGTGTTCAGCCACTGACAATCTCTGAATATCAAAGGGCAAACATAATACTCTAAGTTCTCTAAAACCACTTAAAATCAATTTTGCTTTCATAATACAATGTTCTACCAAAGGAATGAAATGTCACATATTTTCTTTTCTTTTCTTTTTTCCTCACCCCAGAATTCCTTTGTTGGAGAGAGGAGAGCAAGACTTGTGATTTCATTGATATAGAAAATTTTGGATGAAGAAACTCCTGCCAGTTCAGATTAATGCCTTCTATATATTAAAGCTTTACACCATGACCAAATATAAGCCTCTATAATTTATTATTTCTATCTTTTATTTCTTTTTTTAAGTGACTGGTCTTTCCTAACCATAGATGTGCTAGAGAATCCTTCTAACTAGTCACCTTTAAATTCATTAATCTAGAAAAAGTAAAAAATTGTGAATAGCAATCCCATTCTTTAGGAATGTTACCAAAAACAATAGACTAAAGTATATAATGTGAGGGAAATAAATCTCTCCTGTGGTTTCTAATGATATTTTCTAATGTAAAAAGGAATTTTTTAATTCCTTTTTTAGATTTAATGGGGGTGCCAGGAGGTCCTCTTACCATAGAGATGTGTAGGGATCAACCAGCCCTCAGTCACAGGAAGTAGAAACTATAGTGACAGGAAGTAGAAACCATAGAAACAGGAAGGAAGAACCATAGAGACAGGAAGTAAGGGAGAGAAGGGTATAAAAAGGTGCCAGTGTCAGTTGGTAGGCTGTCAGTTGTGGGGAAGTTGGCTGTTGTGTATGAGTTGGTCCTTGCTGGTGGTGTGTGTTGGTGATTAGTTGGTGGTTGGGAGATCTCAAGGGTGATCAGCTGGACTTTCTGTAATGGCAGTTTTAGGTAGTCGTTATAGGATAACTAGTTTAGACATTAGGAATTTTTCTTTCTCTACCTCTTTCCTATATTTCTCTCCTTTACTATATTCATTTTATATATTCTTTTACTGTCTCTATTTTAATTAAACTAAATTGGTAATTGTTAAAAGCTGCTAGACATTTTCTTTTCTCTGGCTTAAAGGGATAATATTAATTTACAACTCTACTATATTCTCATTAAAACTTAAATTATTAAAAGCTGCTCTCTTATTTTGTCAAAACTCCTAATTTAACCCTTACACTAATGATGCTAGTAAAAATTTATTAAAACCTTCCAAGATCCTTTCTAAAGGACCTTCTAGATCAGAGTCTTGCATTTCTAATATGAAGCCTGTAATTATGCTGCTAACAACTGAACAATGTGTTGGCTAGAAGGAAATACAACTTGAGGCAGACAAATTAGTAGGTGAATGAGAGTAGTATAAGGTGAGTGATAAAATTAGTCATTCAACAAACATCTATGTGCCAGGATCTGCTAAGTGTTATGAATACAGATCAAGGTAGAAATACTCTCCTTGCCCTCAAGGAGCTTATACAGTAATGGTGAAGAAAACCTATTAATAACTATATATAGGGTGGAAGGTAATCTCATAGGGAGAGGCACAAAGTAGCTGGAGAGATGGAGAAAGCCTTTTGAAGGAGAAAGGATTTGGGCTGGGTCTGGACAGAAGTTAGGGCAAATGAAGAGGCAGTGAGTTGTAAGTGGGGAGAACACACTTGGTGTGAAGACAACCAGCATAAAGATATGGAATTAGGAAATGGAGTCTTGGTTTGCTATAGAAACAAAAAGGTCAGTATTGCTGGCTCTCAGAGTGTTTAGGATGTAGTAACATGTAAGATAGGAAAGGTAGGAGGTGAAACAGATTGTGAAGGACTTTAATGATAAACAGAGGACTTCATATTTGATTCTGAAGGATAAAAAGAAACCACAAAAACTCTTTCAGTGAAAGTAGAAGGAAGAAGAAAACAAGGGTATTAACAGGATCAGATCTTAGATTTAGGAAAACTACTTTGCTTACTAAGTGGAGGATAACATTGGCCTCCTTGCTGTTGCTTACACAAAGATGCTCCATTTCCTGACTTCAGGCATTTTCAATGTCTATAGTCCATGCTTAGAATGCTCTACCTCTTGGCTTCTCTGGCTATTTTCAAGTCCCAGATAAAATCTAAAGGAATCCTTTACTAACCTCTCTAAATGCTACTAGTACCTTTCTTTTGTTCATTACTTCCAATTTATTATGTATTTCACTTTTTTGTATATTTTTATTTTCATGTTGTCTCTTCCATTAGACTGTGAATTCCTTGAGAGTAGAGACTATCTTCTGCCTTTATTTCTATCCCCAGTGTTTAGTGTCGCATCTAGATCATTATAGGGGCTTAAATAAATGTTTATGGACTTACTAACATGAGGCCATAGGAACTCACCAAATGGGGAGGTGAAATGCATATATTAGACCTTCAATCTAGGAAAATCATTTTGGCAGCTAAGTGGAAGATGAATTTGAAAGGGAAAAGACATGAATTTGGGAAACCAATTGGAAGACTACTCAGATAGTCCAGCAATGAGGTTATCTTTTGAGTTATGTAGAGAACTCAAGTAGGATTTTCAGAATTCTGAAAAACAATCTATTTTAACCCAATTGTTTTACTTTCAGGTTCAAAATTTAAATAAAATACTTTCATATTGACAATAAATAACAAATCAATTTCTGGGCTAAGTAGATTTCATTGGACATAGTTGCTGAGGTTTGGTTTTTAAACACAGAGGAACACATCAAAGCTTTCAAAAGGAAATATAAATTTAAAATTAAGATTTACTAAAACTTTATTTCCAGTGAAGGCATCTTGCGACTATAGTCTAAAATGTGTATCTATTTCATGTCAGTAACAGGCATGTTGACTTTCCTATATTGTATCAGAATATAATACCAGAAGCAATACTTTCTCACAATCAAACATTTTCCTATCACACCTTACTTTGGTACTTCAAGAATTTTGGACTTGCTTATATGTCCATTCCTTCCACAAATCCCCTATATCTTAGTAGACTGCTCCTTAGCAAAGGACTTACTGTAATTAAAAAAGAAGAAAAAATAACCAGGTGGCCAACCCTCTGATTAATAGCTTTTTACATAAGTAGATCTTCTAACAATAGACACAAAGTCCATTGGCTCACCCATAGGCAAGTAGTTACTGTAGCTGCAGTAAATCTTCATATAATGAAGTGGGAATGTTTCCTGAAAGCTCCAATTTCCTTCAGTTGTACCAGTTCATTGGTCATGCCCTAAGAAGAAGAAAATCTAGGCATTCCAGACATTTCTGGGACATAGAATAATTCAGACTCCAAGTTGGTCTTGTCTGTGGATCCAGATAAATTTATGTCTCCTGCTCTTGCATGTGCTTTAATTCTAGCAGAAAGGAGTAATTTTGAAAGACTGTAGATCCCACACACAAAGTATTTGACTTTGGAACCAGATAACATATCAGGCTTCATCCAATTTGGTAATTCCTACTTAATTTCATCTTTGAAATAGAAGGGAATAAATGTGCCAGGCAAAAGTAAAGGAAATAAAAATATACGTCAGCAATTTCTGTGCAAACTTGCACATCACAATGTGAGATCTGACTTCTGGAGAAAACATAGGTATCATCAAAATTTAATATTTCTAAGAGTCTGAAAATATTAATGAAGGAAAAAAGATATAAATTAGTAGTCAAATTACTTCTCCAACCCAGATATTCTTTTTTTTTGTCATAACTGACAAAAATATTTGTCCAGAATAATACATTAAAATTATTTAGCTGTTTATTTTTCCCTTATTATTAACTTTCTTATTTGGGCAGTCCCCAATTTACAAATAGGTTATACTCTAAAAGTTCTTCTGTTAAGGAGTTTAATAGAAGCAATGCTATAAACAGTAGCTGTTTCCAGGCTAGCCCACAAAAGTCTATTTAATCTACAGTGAAAATGAAATAGAATCATTTCTAAAATAGTATTATATGTCAGTTAAAGTGTGGGTTAAATAGGGTTTTTTTTTCCCTGTGGGCTGGCCTGGAAACTCAACCATCATTTGTAGTATTGTTTGTTGAGGAAACTCATTCCAAGTTGGAATTTGGGATGCTGGGAACAAGTCCCTATCCCCTGCAGCTGCAGTGGCTACTTGCCAGCTACCAAGAAAGGAATCCCCCCACCCCAGAGCCGCTCACCACCTGGTGAGAAGGGAATCCTTTCCTCCCATGCTCCTATGCTCCTACCAAAATAGCCATTTGCTGCCCAGTTAAAAACGCAATCAGAGAATGCTCTTCATTCTGAGAGTAGAGTCAAAGGTTGGTAGAAAGGTGGGAGTCTATAGATTTAAAAATCAGCATAGGGCTTGGCTACCTGACCCTACGGACAAAATACTTGTGAGCTGGATTTTGTGAAAAAACTCTTTCTGAAATAGGTGTACTGGAACAACAGAAACAGAAACAAATGGAATGTTGGAATTGTTATAGCTTCATAAAAGAAATGCTACCAAAAGGCATATTTAAGGAAAGGGTGAGTCATGGACTTTATTAATATGAAAAGAGAGATAATTAATATTCTCCTATGGATAAGCATTTTTGTTTTCCCATGAGTATTAAAAAGAAAATGTCTGTGCAAGCCTAATTCTACTCTTTTAGGCTGTCATATCAAGCTAATAAACAGGAGCAATTGGCTTTTACACTCTTGCACACTTAAGGAGACAAAAGAGAATAACCTATAGCAATTTAATTCCATTGAATTGATTTGTTGAGTGCTGTAATGGTGGGACACCGGGGATGTTAACTATTATTATTAAAAGGTAATCTCAATGGTTTGTGGGTTCACATTAGGTTGAAGGAGAGACAGGACCAACCAGGATAGGGAGTAAACAGGGTTCACTGCCAAGCTGTTAACTGTCACAGGAATGGCAGTTAGGCCCAACAATCACTCAGCCCTCCTAGGCCAGGGTCTATGGAACCAGCAGGCAAAAGGTAAAAGTTTATAACAGTTTAATTGAGGGAAATAATAATGAAGGATGGGAATAAGCGATTCTATACTTTCAACCTAAGGGCAAACCACTGGGTCCGGGGAAGGACTTGACTACACTATTCTAGTGACCTAAGCCAGGCAGGGCCCAAAGGAAGCAGTATTGAAGTCACAGGGGAAAAGCTCCTCCAAACCTGGTTCCAGCCAGGTTTGGTCAGCTCAGCTAAAGGGCCTGAGGATGGCTTTCACTTGGGATCTCACAGCAAATCCAAGGATGGTCTCAGGATGCCAGGAGCCAACTCCACCGGGACAGGTGATCCAAGGTACCCAGGTAGGGAGAGAGAGTTTGCAATGCTGTCCACCAGATCACAAGCCACTTCCCACTTGGTGCTGCTCTGCAGGTCTTCTGTCCACTGCTGAAAGCCTCCACCTCTCAGGATCCCAGGGAATCTGATGCAGTTTTCCCTAACTCTGCGATCTCCCAGGGTAGCAACAGTTATGTCCCCAACAACTATGGAGTCTCTCTCAGAGTCCAAACCCCATTTCCTGCTCCTTCATTCCATCTTGGAATCCTCCAGCCCTTCCTGCTAGGTCCAACACTAATATTAAATTAATTGTTAAATAACCCTCACTACAGTGCCTATACTTCACAAAACTGGGTCCTTTTGCCTGAGGGCAAAAGAATGTTAGAATAAAAGAAAGGTCCTTGCTCTCAAGAAGCTTCCTTTCTTTTTTAAAGTCAGTCAATTAGCATTTTTTAAGAACCTGCTATGTGCCAGATTGTGTGCTAAAAGTTGAAGGAATCAAAAATATAGAAGATAATCCCCGCTCCCAAATTACTAATCTAAAATAGCTTTGTATAAACAAGATATATATAGTATGTATCTATATTAAACAGGTATAGGGGACAGTCAGTGAACATCTATGTCATCAGGAGATGGCATGTTTGGTGTGAGGAATAGGAAGTACATGGAGGTGGTATAAGGTGTAAGACTAGAAAGGTAGGATGGGCTAGGTTATGGAGGGCTTTGAAAGCCAAACAGAAGATTTTATATTTATTTTTGGTTAAGATCGGAAGTCACTGGAATTTATTGAATAAGGAGTGACATTTAGGAAGGTTCCTTTGACAACTGAGTGGAGGATGGACCTGAGTGGAAAAAGACTTGATGCTGAAAAACAGATTAGAACACTACTGTAATAGTCTAGGCATGAAGTGAGAAAGGTCTGCACCAGTTATGATGGTTTCTGATCTGATGAGGGAGCATAGATGAGAGATGTTATGAAGGTAAAATCAATTAAAGTTGGCAACATACTGGAAAACATATTTCTCAACTGGTAGTCCAATTAAGTGTTAACAAACTAGTGATTTAATTTACAGGAAGTCTGTAAAGTTAACCAGAGTTTTGTATCCATTAATTTAACAAATGACTTAATCCATTTAAAGAAAGTGGGCACCATAATTCACATTTTCATTGGCTGGCTACTTCTCATGTGGGGATTAAAAAGAAAGAAATTTCATTTTTTTATCTCAAGTCAACAAATGTTTACTGATTGGTTGGTTTTTTGTATTGATGGAGATTTTTTTTTAAATTTTGCAAGGTCTAATTCCATCCCTACCACCTGTCATTGATAAAATTTGTTTTACAAGTAAGTTCTGGATAGGAACAACTACACAACAGTAGTCACAGAAACTCTGCCAAATGTGCCTGTGGACAGGGCAGTACCCTTTGCTGTCAGGTGGAACACCTTATCCCATCTTAGTGGCAATAGTATTGTTCTAGCAGCACCTGGCAGAATGAATATCAAGGGCACAGTAACCATACACACTCTCTAGCAGCTAATGAGTCTCAATAGGCCTTTCTTTCCCAATAATGAGGAACTCTTTGGCCACTTTCGGTTTTGTATTTGTCTGAGTCACCCTTCACTCAACACAATTACTATTGTGCTTCCATCTGTCACATTTCAATGTACCTTTGAGAACACAGAGAGCAGATTCAAGTATTTTAATAAGATTTCTTTTTTTTTTTGGCCAGAAAGTAGCTGAGTCAATTAAAAAAGGGAGAAAAAATAAAAGTAAATGGCTGGGAGGCATTAATGACTTTCTAACCTATCCACAACTCTCAAAGTTCCTGAAAGTACAGAGAGAATGGCCACAAGGCTTGACCTTTCTTAATGGTATCTATTCCTCAATTAAACTTACTTATAAGGGGAAACAGAGGATTTTTTTGGTCCAATGGAACTAGTACTACATCAAATAAGTTGTTATACTTTTGATCTCTGCCAATGGTGAATTGTAAACTACCCAAAACACACCTTGTAACTGTATAGTGAAGTATGATACAAAACTCGCTATTTCTTCTCCTCAGGATGTAATAAATTTATTTTAGCCATCTTCAAAACTCCCTAAATAGTTCAAGGCTCTTCTAAAAATATCAAAGACTGGGTCCTCCCAGCATACCTGGACAGTAGGTCTGGGGGGAGAGGATCTGCAAGAATTGTGTTATTCCTCAGGAGAGAGAGAGAGAGAGAGAGAGAGAGAGAGAAGCAAGTGCCCAGAGACAATAGCATTGAGCCAAGGTCATGGGGTCCAAAGTGGTACAATGAGGAACAAAGCCAAAGTCTCCTGACAGGCTGCCATCCTTTGTAAGTCTCCAGAGCTGCCAGAGGATGGGGCATAATAAATCTCCTTAGACTTTACCTCCATTCAAGGTCCTGTGGTTTCTAATCTCTGCCAGCTGGCATGAAGCTCAGTTTTTTTCCAAAGAATCAAAAGCCTTCTTTAATTTTCATAAAGACAAAAGGAAATTAATAAATAGTTCCTTTTTCTTCATGCTAAAAACTGACAATATATTCGGATAACCATCTCAAAATATCATACACACATACACACACATTCTAGTATAGTAACAGTGCAAATCTAAGAGAATTTTAGGATAATTTTGTTCTTCAAAATATAGCCTATTATAAAATATTATTAAAATAAAATGTAGCATAGGCATCCATTTTGAGAGTAGGCAAATAGGAAACAAAATAGAAAGGACTATCTCCATCACACAAAGGCTGAGAACTTTGTTAGATATCAGGGCTTAGAAACAATAAATAACATTCTGTCTTTGGTAGCAGTCAATTTCAAAATTTCATTTTTCATCCATCTGCTCTGATTAGTTTATCTCCTTGAACACCCTTTTCAGATTCCTTTTAGGCATTTTCTTCCCCTATTAAGGGGAAGAAATTAAGATTGTAAACTTCTTGAAAGTAGGGACTAGCTTTCTTTTTCTTATCTATATCTCCAGTGCTTCGCACAGTGCCTGGCAGATAGTAGGTGCTTAATAAATGCTTAATAATTACTAACTTCTTTAAGACTGCAAACCATCAGGATCTGCAGTGCCAAGAGCAAGTTAGGAGACTGGAATATTATAATATTAATTTTATCGTTCTGGGCAGTATTGAGTACCTTTGAGTAGGGGCTTAGAGCTTATTTTCTTCCTTTCTACTCCCCATGATGCTACGGAAATCTGGGGATAGTATATCCATGTTCATTTCTATGTATCTGAGATACTTTTCCTTGTTATTCTCTTTAATTGACTGCCCTTTTGTTGGAGTCATATAATTTATATAGTGCTTACTATGTGCCAGGTACTCTAAGTGTTTTGCAATTATTAATTTATTAAATACTCACACTCACACCGAGTGATAAGTGCTATTATTATTTTCATTTTACAGATGAAGGAACTGAGGAAAGTAGAGGTTTAGTAACTTCCCAGAGTCACATAGCTTTTAAATGTCTGAAACCAAATTTGAACTCAGATGCTCCTGAATGGAACCCAGGCACTCTACTCACTGTGCCACCTAGCTGGTCTGGTCAAGGAAAAATATTGGATAGATGTTTGTAAAGTCAAGTTTTAAAAAGATCCTGTCCAAAGAGTACCAAAAGCCCTAGTTAAGCTTTCAGGGAGCCATCTATAGTAAGGCTTGAACTTAGGACTTTTCAGAACTTCAATGTGAGGGATTTTCTTGTAGCTAGGTGGTGCAGATCTGGAGTCAAGAAGATCTGAGTTCAAACATGACTTTAAAAACTTAATAGATGTAGGATCCTGGGTAAATTATCGAGCCCCTATTTCCCTTACTTCCTTATCTGTAAAATCTCCCTGGGGACACTTAGAGTTGGATATGACCAAAGAACAACAACAACAAAAGGATCTCTTAAAAGACAGAGATAATGTCTTTTTTCAGCTGAAGATGTCTCCTTCATCAGGGCAAAAGATTTAGTATTTAGAGGGTCTGAACCTATAATTTGGGTGTCATTATTGTCTTCTGATGTAAAATATGGACTTGAAGTGAGAGCTCACATGATGTAATTTGCCACACAATAAGTCAAGAAACACTGGAATCCTCTTAACTAGAAATTTAACTTTTTTTCTGTATTAGTAATAGCAGGACAACTTCTATGATTTATTCAAAACAGACATTTCACACTTAAATATTTTAGTACAATACTATTAAAACTAAAATATAAATAAAATATACATCTGATCAGATTGTTTTTAGTCTAAATGTCTCTTTTGAGACTCTGTCCTCAAGGAGCTTACAGTCTAATAGGGAAGACAGCAAACAAACAACTATAGTGTTGATAAGGTTCTAGGCAGCAAAGGGTGGCTTCTACATATGAAATATACTAAATGGATTGACTTGCATCCCTGGAAATAATACAGAACTACTGAATTAATCAGAATATCAATCTACTCTTTACTTAGCATCCTCTACTAAGTGGTGGAAATACAAAGAAACTCAAAAGACAGACCCTGTCCTCAAGGAGCTTACAGTCTAATAGGGAAGAAGCATGCAAACAGCTAGGGAGGAACTTAGAAAATTTGTAAATTAGAGGTAATGAGGTCTTAGAAAAACTATATTATTTTAGTTATTATAGGGAGGAACAAGATATATACAGGAAAAATCAGAGATAATCAGCAGAGGGAAAGACTTCTTGCAGAAGTTCAGATTTCGGGTAAGACTTGAAATATGTGGGCATTTTTAAACCAGGTATGTGGGGAAGAGTGATAAAGGACAAGTTCCAAAAAAGTCAGATGATACAGCAGCCGTTTCATTGACCTGATTTGTAATGTGCTGTTAAGGAGTCCAACACAGAGAACAGAACCAGAAACGTGATCGTAAACAATGAAAGATTAGATATTCATGGACAAGAGGATATGTCTCTCAGTACAGCCATACAAAAATGCTTAGCATTTCCTATTAACAACTCCACTCAAAACTAACAAAAAGCTTCAATAGATATAATACAAAATAACTGGCTTGTTGAGTACAGTGAACTTTGGTGAAATGAAGGCACTTACGCATTCCTCACAAGCGTTATTGATATGCTCTCAAAGACCATTTGGTGTATTTCCTTCCCAATGACATACTTCACTGAATACAAAGTTATTTTATTCCCCAATTCCTAAGATAGAAATCATACATTCTGGGTTTATAATTACCAACCTCTCAGTTCTCCTATAATTTGTTGACCCCAATCTCCTCCCTACCACTTAGCCACATATCATTGTATCATTTGCTCTGTCCTGGTTTCTCTCTGAAGTCAGGGTAGCATTACATTTGGAGGGAAGGAAATAGGAAGACAAAAGTATATCTATCCCCAAATTTTATGTTGATCTCTTCCTTTATTAAGTAACTAGAAAATTAACCAAATACTATTATCTATAATAATATAGTTTTTATAAGACCTCATTATATCTAATTAACAAATTTTCTAAGTTATTAATTTATCCTGAATAATATGATTCATAATAATGTGACATTAAATAGAGCTTCCATGGTATATGGAGCTGCTTTAAATAAGTCAAAACATCAATTTTTTTTGTGTCAGCAATATCTTATTTCATGCAGACATTTTTGTTATTTCAATGCTGGCAAAGGTTATGAGATTATCTGCAATTTTCATATATATTTATATATATTTCATACATAGTTGTTTGCATTTTGTTTCTCTCATTAGATGGTGAACTCCTTGAGGGCAGGGACTGGCTTTGTCTTTCTTTGGATGTCTAACTGCTTAGCAAAATAGTGTCTAATACATAATAAATTCTTGTTGACTTTTTTAATAATGAATACTTTTTAAAAAAAAAATCCTTACCTTCCGTCTTGGAGTCAATACTGTGTATTGGCTCCAAGGCAGAAGAGTGGTAAGGGCTAGGCAATGGGGGTCAAGTGACTTGCCCAGGGTCACACAGCTGGGAAGTGGCTGAGGTCAGATTTGAACCCAGAACCTCCCATCTCTAGGCCTGGCTCTCAATCCACTGAGCTACTCAGCTGCCCCCGATAAAGAATACTTGTAATGCCATGTCTTCATTTGATCACCATCAAATATCATCTTCTTTCTTCAGATCATGTTAAGATCTGGAGATGATCCAAAGATAATGGGGGGGGGGAAGGTCCCTGTTCATGAAACTTAATAATCAAGTTATTATTAAATAATCAACTACAAAAAAGTAGTAGTTTCAGTTTCGAAGATATGAAAGCAAATAAAATGTCCTACATATAGAAAAGTTTGAGTCTATATTAAAATTGTTTCAATAAATATTGAAACAATGATTCCTTTCAGCAGAGCAATTTGGCATTTTCCCAGGAGAAAGAATATTCCACTTAGCTCCATTCTTACTGAAGTTCTTTTCTCAAAAACAATCACTTATCTGGTCATCCAAGGAGATGGTTAATACAAACCTCAGGAGTAAATTTTGCTAGCAGCATAGCTATTGTAAAAGAAAGATTGGATCTTATGGGAGAACTCTGGATCTGTGATTTTATTGTTCTGAGTAAATTCCAGTGTGGAAAAATTCCTCCAGTCCTGTAATGCTGACTGGAAACTCCTAAGTAATTAATAGTTTTGGAGTGACCTGGGGCACTGAGACCTCAATGTTTTGCTCATGGTCACATATCAAGGACATTTCAGAGGGAAGACTTTAATCCAAAGTAATTTAGTCACTTAGCTAGCTTACATAAGTCACAAGACTTGAACCCACATTTATCTCACTCCAAGTAATAATAACTAATGTTTATAGAGAAATTATTATGTGTCTGGCATGGTGCTAAGCACTTTACAATGATTATTTCATTTTATTCTCACAACTCTGAGAGACAGGTGCTAATATCCCTATTTTAAAGATGAGGAAACTGAGGCAAACAAAGTTTTAGTGTCTTGTTTGGGGACACAAAAACTAGTATAGAAAGCTTCCAGTATATTATCCTGCCTTTCAGAAAGGTATACTGCTAAAAATGTGTCTAACACGGTAAATTCAAGATACTATGTCAACTACTAGAATACCTCTAACTGATTGGATTTCACCACATTTAGCTCAGTGAGTATGTGTGAGGCTGAAATGCAAAGTAGTCTACACTACTTCGAGACAAACACCATGATGGTAGCAGTTAAAGAAAATATAAAGCATCTAGGTGATTAAAGAGGGCTGGAAAGTAAAAAACACAGTAATAATAATACAAAAAAGCCTTAGAATAAGCTTGAAAGTAAAAAAAACACAATAATAATACGAAAAAGAATTAGAATAACTAGAGGGTACCAGTAACTACCACATTTGTTTCTTAATAATGTATGTTGAACACCACCAAGTAACTAAATTATTCATATATACCTGACCCAGATGTATTTGAAAGGTAAAAAGAGTGTGTAATAAGAGAACAGAAGTAGAGCCATTATGCTTAGACACAAAAAAGTTTTTGGAATCTGTTAACTTTTTAAAATAAAGCTTTTTGGGGGTTGTCAGAACATACATAAATTAAAACATATTCAATAGTTAGTGTAGTGAAATGACTATAAGCAAAGAATATTTGGCTACCAATTGCATGAATGATGCTTAATATAGAAACACTGATAAAAATGAACACTCTCATCCTATCTTCAAATCATTTACACACATCTAACTTGGTTTGATTCAGTCAAGGATCTCAACATTCCTGGATCTGAAAATTCCCGAGTATTTCCCAGAATGGGTGGAAGAAAACAATCAGGCAAAGTTTGAAATAAGTGCATGGATGGGATTTTAACCCCTAACCTAATTAATTTAATAACAAGGTTTTTGTTAAATATGAGTGATCAACCAAGGGGAGTTTCAAAGGTGTGAACAAGACAGACTATATTCTGTGCTTTCTTTTCAAGGTATGAACTCTTCTTTACTTGGGTCAAAAGAGAACAGTGTGACTGGCTAACCAAACAAGCCAAGAAATTCCTGAAGGTGCTTTAAATAGCAGAGAAATTTTAACAGCTGACTTAGTCCAGTGGCAAAAGAGTAAAGGAGGAGAATTTCAGCCTTTGTTGTGCTTTATGTATGGCTATTCTTATACCTCTAGCAAGAGAGCAGAAGGAAGGTGAGGTGATGTTATCAGAAAGAGTATACTATTTGTAGACAATTCATTCAGCCCAGAGCACAGAAAAACATACTGAGGATGATCATAGACACAGATATATAGAGAAATATAGCTACCTACTAGTTGAAATACATTTAAGGAAAATGATCTTATACCACAAAGTAATGCTGTCAATTGGGGGCAAATTTTGGGGGGAGAAAACTTTATGCCAATTCTTCTTATTATATCACTTTAGTATATACTCTGCTTAAAAAGCTAATTGATGTCTACTGGCTGATTTAAATAGGGAAGTATACCAGTGGGGGCTTTTAAGAGACACTACTTCTCACTTAAGCCCTTGGGGGTTAGTCCTAAAACTGTAAGGGCAGTAGTTAATTGACTCTTCTGGGAGAAGTGCTAGAGAGGTGGTTGGTACTAATTATCAAACTATCCAAAAGTGGAATGTTTGCCATGATAGAAAAAGGTTTCCCTTCATTAGAGGTTTTCATGAAAATGCAGTAAGACCACCTACAACTAAGAATAGATTCTCATTCATGCATGTTTTGTGCAAATGATTACTGAGGTCCCTTTAAATTCTATTTCTGTGTTTATTTTAAGCCATAAATTGTTTAAAGATGAAAGAAAAATTAAAGGTCATGGAGTCAGTGATTTTTTTAAAAACCAGAATTCTTATTATTGGTAACAAAATCCAATTTTAGAAAAAGACAAAATATAATTCCTAATTGTTATTGAACAAAATAAACCATCATCTTAATTTTTATCTCAAAAATCCATGTTAATCCACTTAATCTAAGTGAAAGGAAAATTTAATGACTTGCTAAACAGGTATGACATTTAGATGTGAGGAATATACATGAACACCAATGTGTTCTGCATATTTCTTTCTTTTCTAGAAATAGATGTGAGAAAACTTGCTTTACTCCATTCTACCACTGACCTCCCATATATTCTTGGCCAGGTTACCTAATCTCTCTACTTCTACCTTTCATCCTCAACACCATAAAAGCAGGAAAATGGCACCTGCAAATTATTAATAGCACAGAGATTTTATAGTAATGTAGCTTAGAGACAGAGATCTGGGAAGAGATATGAGAAGGATTGTACCTCTCTGACCCACCTAAACATATAAAAATCCGACCTACTGATGAAGACAACTTAATTTTGAGAGACAGAATAGAGTAACAGAGGGTTGACCTTGGCAAGTTCAACTCTTGCCTTTAATACATATTAATCACATCAGAAGTGTCAAACACCATGATGGTAGCAGTTAAAGAAAATATAAAGCATCAACAGACTTCATGAGGCACACAAAAGTTCCAAGAGAGGCACTAACCATACTAAAATATAATTAGAAAATATTTAACAAAATAAATAAAAATATAAGACAACATAGATAATGTTAATTTGTAGTTTTCTAAGTTAATGTTTGGTCTTTTCTATTTAAGTTTAATGCCACTGAGTTACATGGCCAAGGCAAATCAATTAACCTCTCAATGTCATTAGACAAATCTTTAAGTCTAAAAATTATAGATCTGTTGCCAGTAAGCAACAATAATTCCTTTTGATGAATGCCTCATAAAAAATCTAAATATTTTCATGGTTCTGGGGAAGATATTATAGGATAACAGTTATTCTAAGATAAATCCATTGGCCATTTCTCATTAAGAGTGGAAATGCTTTAAAAATGTTTCATTTACTCAACTGAATTCAACAAGTATGTCCAAGATACACTTCAATACACAGCTGAACAGCATTTGTTATGACTGACCCTTTCCTTGAATGAGCAAAGGCTTTGTATGAGAAAGACATGTAGCTGTGAAGAAAATTTCAAGAAATTTGTGCAAAGGGAAAGAACATTCAATAGCAATATTTAGAGAACTAGTTAATAAAACAGCTGGAACAATTAATATATGAATGTGAACCCTGTGGCGGGGAAAGAAAATGAGGGCACTTAATCATATGGACATCGTATGTTATTCAAGAAATAAAACTTTCAATGCACTTTTTCCCAGACTAAAGTTGTTGAAAAGCTCTAAGTCCATTTTTATTATGCTGGGCACTATGCCCACGCTCTTAATTACCCGTAGGGAGTGCTTTGAGAGCAGTGGGGTGTTTGCCTTTCAGGGTAGCTGGTAGTAAGAAATAAAATAATTCCCCAATTTCTCCCTCAGCCATAGGATAGAGAGATGAAAGACAATGCTGATGAGCACTGCAGCAGGTTTTCCCATTTTGCCCCTTCCTGTAAAAGGATCTTTTCAGCACCTGTTTACTCAGATGTTTAATTAGCACAAAAGTATAGGTAAGTAATGCAGGCTAAAATTGAAGCCCAGTGGATTCTGTTTCCAAATGACTGCTATCATTTTGGGATCAGCATGCTTTACACAGTCCATAGGATCCAGACCTGAAAAGAACCTTAGAGATCTTTAACTCAAGCCTTTATATAAGGAGATTGAGTCTCAAAGAGGCTTAGTTACAAGGTCTCATAAATAGTACACAGCAGGCCAGAATTTAAATTTTTTTTGTCCTTAAAACTGGCAGCTATTAATGGTGACTCAAGAAAGGGTGTCAGCTTATTAATACATTTTCAAGGTTTTGTACTTGATTTTCAATCTTTTTTCTCTTTGATATATAGTCATGTAATAAATTTAAAATTTTTACAAGAAAGAAAAGAATTCCAAAATAATAGAAAGGATCATAGATAGCTCTATGATTTTTAGAAAAACTATACCTACCTACCTACCTACCTACCTATCTGTCTGTCTATTTATCTATCTCCTCAAGTTTCCTCCATTCTTTCAGAGGAGATAAATGTACATATATATGTGCATGTATATACATATGTGCATCCACAGCCACATCCACAAACATATACAAACCAAATGTGAAGTTTATTTTTTTGAGGGAAGAGAAAGGAGCATACTAGCATCTGGGAGTATCAGGAAAGTTTTAAGGTGTCACTTGAGCAGAGTTTTGATGGTACCATTTGCACACTAAACTTTACCACTAATGTAACCAAAGGATTGCCTATTGATGGGGAAGTTCTTGAATGCTCCATTTCAGAGATGACATTATACTAATTAAGTTAATCATGACAGTAGTAAAAATCCTTTGTATTTGTATCTCTAGTGCCTAATACTAAGATTGGCCTGTAGTAGGTGCTTAATACTTTTTTATTGATTATGAAATTCACAGCACTGCAAAAAATCAGTGGAATTCAAACTAGATAAAACAAAGCAGATAAAAATGCCTTTTGCCTAGCTGGAACAAACATTCAAATATATATATATACATATATATATATATATGTATATATATATATATATACACATATATAGATATATTAGATGTTGCAAAAGGTCAATGAATTGACTAGGTACCAATTAAAAGTAGGATAAGAAGATTGGACTGGAACAAATTTTGATTACTTTCACTGATCTCAAACTGCTAATTGCTACAAATGTCAACAACACCATTCTGGTAATTTTGTATGTATATGAATCATAGTATTTCATAGTCTCATAAAAATTAAAATTTAAAATAACCAGAAGAATTGTGATACACGACAGTCAAAAGTTGATTGTCACATTCCTACCAAATATAATTTGTGCTAGAAAAGGGAACGAAGAAAGTATTATTAAGGACAATATACGACAGAAAAAATTAAATAAGTCAGTCATATGATGAGAAAAAGAGACCATAAATATGCAGCCTGGGTTGTACACTGGTACCCCCATCATAGTAAAAGAAGTAGTGATTGGACACCAACACATTGGAAAGGACCTCTACAGAAGATTTTCAGAGGGCTGGTGTTCACAAGAGGACTGCATCCAGGAAACTATCAAAATATCAAGATAACTAACTGAATCTATCGATTCATCTATCTACAAGGAGATGAAGAGCTTATTTTGCCTTCAAAATGGTAATTTTTTCTCTAAACAAATGAACTCAACAGAGAGTATTACAGAGGTCGCTTCCATTCAAAGAGAAAGAATAGCCTTTGCTCATTACCCACACCTCTTATCTTGACTGCTTGGTCCAGAATACTTAGGAAGAGATTTTAAGAAATTATTATATAATGAGTCACCCTTGTTAATATTTTCCAGGTCCAGAGGAAACATGAGGTACATTTTCACATTAGTTCTGTCAATCCCATAGTTTCTAATATCAAAGTGAGTTTTATTATATTTTAGGAATCAAGATCAAATAAGATACTTAAAATCACAATATGTAATCATAAAAGTAGATAAATATTTTGAGGTAGTTATTTTTCCTGGGGGAAAAATCAACTTTATTTAGCTCCTAGGGCTATAATTAACTTTTGAACATTATTCCCAACTGTGTGTTATTGAAGTCTTTTACTTCCACATGGGAACCTAAAGTTTATAAGAAACAATCTCATTCAAAAGTTATCAATGTGCATTTATTTTGTATCCTGCAACTTTGCTAAAGTTGTTGATTACAAAATAAATCAACAACTTTAGCAAAGTTGCAGGCTACAAAATAAATGCACATAAATCATCAGCATTTCTATGTTTCTAACACATCACAGCAGCAAGAAGTAGAAAGAAACACCATTTAAAATCACCCTAGACAATATAAAATACTTAGGAATCTATCTACCAAAACAAACACTGCAATTATACGAAAACAACTACAAAACACTTTCCAAACAAATAAAAGTAGATCTAAACAATCAGAAAAACATTGATTGCTCATGGGTAGGATGAGCTAACATAATAAAAATGACAATTCTACCCAAATTAATTTACCTATTTAGTGCCATACCTATCAAACTACCAAAAAACTTTTTTACTGAATTAGGAAAAACTATAACAAATTTCATTTGGAATAACAAAAGATCAAGAATATCAAGGGAAATAATGAAAAAATGTGAAGGAAGGGGGCCTAGCAGTACCAGATATTAAACTGTACTATAAAGCAGCAGTCATCAAAACGATATGGTACTGGCTAAGAGACAGAAGGGAGGAGCAGTAGAATAGACTTGGGGTAAGTGACATCAGCAAGACAGTGTATGATAAACCCAAAGAGCCCAACTTTTGGGACATGAATCCACTATTTGACAAAAACTGCTGGGAAATTTGGAAAACAATATGGGAGAGATTAAGTTTAGATCAACATCTCACACCCTACACCAAGATAAATTCAGAATGGGTGAATGACTTGAATATAAAGAGGGAAACTATAAATAAGTTAAGTGAACACTGGATAGTATACTTGTCAGATCTCTGGAAAAGGAAAAATTTTAAAACCAAGCAAGAGTTAGAGAAATTACAAAATGTAAAATAAATGGTTTTGATTATATTAAACTAAAAAGCTTTTGTACAAACAAAAACAAAAATGCAGCCAAAATCGGAAGGGAATCAACAAATTGAGAAAAAAAATCTTTATAACAAAAAACTCTGACAAAGGTCTAATTACTCAAATATACAAGGAGTTAAATCAATTGTATAAAAAATCAAGCCATTCCCGAATTGATAAATGGGCAAGGGACAAGAATAGACAATTTTCAGATAAAGAAATCAAAAGTATCAATAAGCACATGAGAAAATGTTCTAAATCTTTAATAATTAGAGAAATGCAAATCAAAACAACTCTGAGGTATCACCTCACACCTAGCAGATTGGCTAAAATGAAAGAAGGGGAGAGTAATGAATGCTAGAGGGGATGTGGCAAAATTGGGACATTAATGCATTGCTGGTTGAGTTGTGAACTGATCCAACCATTCTGGCTGGCAATTTGGAACTATGCTCAAAGGGCTATAAAAGAATGCCTGTCCTTTGATCCAGCCATACCATTGTTGGGTTTGTACCCCAAAGAGATCATGGATAAACAGACTTGTACAAAAATATTTATAGCTGCGCTTTTTGTGGTGGCAACAAACTGGAAAAGGAGGGTATGTCCTTTAATTGGGGAATGGCTGAACAAATTGTGGTATATGCTGGTGATGGAATACTATTGTGCTCAAAGGAATAATAAAGTGGAGGAATTCCATGTGAACTGGAAAGACCTCCAGGAACTGATGCAGAATGAAAGGAGCAGAGCCAGAAGAACACTGTACACAGAGACTGATATACTGTGGTAAAATAGAAGGTAATGGACTTCTGTACTAGCAGCAATGCAATGATCCAGGACAATTCTGAGGGATCTATGGAAAAGAACACTACCCACATTCAGAGGAAGAACTGCAGGAGTGGAAACACAGAAGAAAAGCAACTGCTTGAACACATTGGTTGAGGCAGATATGGTTGGGGATGTAGACTCGAAACTATCACACCAATGCAATGATCAACAATTTGGAAATAGGTCTTGATCAATGACACATGTTAAAACCAGTGGAAATGCACATCGGCCAGGGGTGGGGGGAGAGAGAGGGGTGAAGGGGAAAGTAGGAGCATGAATCATGTAACCCTGTTAACTTTACTAAAAATGAATATTAATAAATGTTTAAAAAATTATCAATGAATAGAAATAAATGATTAAGAACCTGCAATCTGCCAGGTACTGTGGATTCAGAGATGAAAATAAGGAAGTCACTCCTTTCAGACAGTTTACCATTTAGTAGATGGAGGAAGATAGTGCACAAATAAATAAGTTTACTCACATAGGAAAAGTTCAATTTAGAAATATAAGAAGTGAGAGATCACTTCCACAGAAGCCTGCAAGATTGATTTGTGATTTGAAAGTAGAGAAGGATGTCAACAGGTGAAAATAGGAGGAAGATTATTTCAGGGATATTGGACAGCACGTACGGAGTCAGAAGAGGATAGGACAACAACAGGCAGAAATGAATAGTAAGTTGGCTAGGTCATAGAGTGTAGTAATGTGAAATAAAGTAGGCTGGAAGGAGGCTGAGGAGGGCTTTTCAAGCTAGGGCCACAGGTTTGTATTTTCTCCATAAGGAAACGGGAAGCTAGTGAATGGTGGTTGAGGATGGGAGTGCCAGGTCAGTGCTTCATTCAAAACCTAACATTGGCAGCATGAAGAAGAATCATTTTGAAAGGAGGCATATAAGAAGTAATTATTACTTAGGAAGCTATTAGAATAATTAAGCAGAGAGATGACCAGAGTCTGAAGTAAGATGGTGATAGACTGGAAAGATGAGAATGGATTGTAGAATTTAACAAAAATGATTAGGAATAAGGAGGCATAAAGTAAAAAAAATACTTGGATTCTGACTTAAAGTAATTTACATTCAATGTAGTAGATTTTTAAAAATATTTTTGTATTTTATATGTTTTATCATTTTACCTTAAGTGGTCATTATAAGATAAAGCTCACAATGTACAAATAAAGCAACTAGAACAAAAGCAGTTTTGACCTAGTGCTGAGAAATTAGGGACCTTGTTTTCTCATTGACCAAAAAAGCTGAGAAGCAAACTGATTTGACTTTGGCTAAGGGTAAAAGTAAATGTTCTAGCATGGGAAGGACTCTTCTCAAGTTCCCAGTTAAAGAAGTGTTCTTAGTCCACTCTCGAGACTATTTTTGTTTTCAGTTTTTCCCAACTCATGATAAAAAGAATTCTCAGTGTAATACTTTCTATGCCATTTATTTGACCTATGTGACCTCCATAAGAGTCTTAAGCTCTATTGACCTCAGTTTCCTTATCTGTAAAATGAACGGTTTCAATGAAATGATCTCTAACCTCTATTTACATTTTCAAATCCATGATCCTATCAAAAAATACTGTGCAAAATATAGGGTTATATAATCATAGTCTTTGTTTTATATAAATAAACAAATAGGTAATTTTAAATAAATGGTAGCTTTTAGTATTATAATAACATATCATTCTATAAAAACATAATAATTACAACTAGCATCTATGTATCTTAAAAAAATCCTTACCTTCTGTCTTAGAATCAATACTAAATATTAGTTTCAAAACAGACAAGTGGTAAGGTTATTCAGAGTATTTCTCATAGCATCCACCCAAAACGTCCAGCCTTTATTTAAATAATCTCAAGAATGAATTTAATTTCCTTTAATGAGAAAAGTGTCATTTTCTTACCTAGTCTAAGTCTACCTTATGAGGCTAGTTCAATAAGCTTCAAAAACTGACTGATCTTGAACTTGGTTAAGAGTAACTTGTTTGGGAATAAGAAAACTTGAATTTATCTGCAGAATTGATTACATATGATGCATCATGTCAGTTGGTCACAGAGTAAAGTGGTTACAGAGATCTCATCCATCTTTGAGTATTATCCTCATCTTTATACTCCTATCCATATTCCCATCTTGCTTGACTTCTTCATGCTCCAACATATACTTCCTATACAACTGAACCAAGCTGTGAGAAGGACATTAGCTCTATCTGGAGAGCAAAGACTATCATAAAATGTTGATGATAATCAGAAAATCAAACAGTTCTGGTCAAGAGGCAATTCACATTAGTTATTTTCCTATTTCTGTTTCCTTTCTTGGCCACCTCAAATATTTCACTATTACCCCACAAATCTCCAATTATCTCACGCACCATCCATTTTCATTCCATTCTGAATTGGCTACAGAACTGGTTCTCTAGTGAATAGAAAGGGCTGCTGAGAAACCAGTCTTCAGCTATTTGTTCTCTAACTATGGAAACTTTGGCTTAACTCTTGCATATTTTGATATGATTTCTATCTGCTATTTTTCCCTTCCCTCGAATGCTTATATGCTTAATGGAAACTGAGGATAAAAAGCTAAGGGGAACAAGAGGCTAAGGCTGGGAGAAAAATCAACTGTAAAGCCATGGATAGTTTCAATGGCTACACTAAATTGTTCCTTCTAGGGCTATTATCAGAGATCACTTATTATTTCAATTTAAAGTAAAATGTTGTACTTTAGTTCCTTTATCTTTGAGGTGATTATAATTGCCCACCTAAAAGTATAAAGACAATATCTACTCTCTGATTTGTTGCGAGGTTATGAAAGCATTTTTTAGACAAAACAGATACTCTTTTTCTCTTTTTGTTAGAGCATGGTAGTAATAAGACCAGAATTGGCACAATCTCTTAGTGAGTCTTTTAATCTGTTCCAGGGCAAAGGATTACCCATTACACTCAGAGTATTTGCCCTAGCAATGGGTGGTCTGCTTTACAATTTTTGTGAGAGATAGTGTATCATTAAAATTTTAAAAAGAGAGAAGGTTTAGGGGAAAAAAGGAACTTTAAATTGTGTTTCATTGCTTAAAGATAATTAATTCCTTAGTTCCCTCATAAGGAAAATGAGGGATTAGAACATCTCTTCCATTTTTTTCTAGTTTTAAAATGAAATTCTATGTAAAATTTTCTTTTAAAAATACTGCTGGGGTATGTATTTTTTTAAGCTAGCTGAGAAACAATGGTTTAAACCACAGCAATAGCAATAATAATTCACTTTTATAATATAAAATATGATAAAATTTTATTTTATGCTCATTATATACAGTACTTAAAGCTTTCTAGAAATCTTTATTGGGCAAATGAACTTGACTAATTAGTGTTCACCTTTTACTTTTCTCAATATAGAATCTTCATTGTTAACAACTCTGATTACTAAAGATCTGAATTATTACCAGTTGTAGGTGATGAGGAGGGAGGTGTGGAGATATGCTCAGCAGTGAGTTTGGTACTTTTTTACAAAAAGTGGCCTCTCAAGTCACCTTGAACTGAGCTCCCTTATGCGTCACTTCATTTTCAGCATAATTAAAGGCCAGCTTTGCTGGTTACAGTTCTAAACAAACCAGAAAGGAAGGTATAGTGTATTTCAATACCATCTTGAGAGGATTTTCTACTTGGTATGGCACACCTGGAACAATCCTAAGGGACATTTTCTCTCCCTCATAAACATATTTGCAGACTTTAAATCCCTGGCTGTCTGCCCAGACATACAACTTACTGTGGAGCACAATCAGTAATAACATCCCAGAAGAGCTCCCAATGAAAAGAAAAAGGCAATCAATTACGGCATGAAACACAATGAATATATGTCTGTCTGTTTTTTATAACATCTCAGGGATATCAATCCTAATGAAAAATCATTGGGAAAAAAAGATAAAACAACAGCTTAGTTGACCTTTGAAGCCAATTACTGTAAAAGTTCAAAATTATTCTGGTTTTTGATAGAGCTACAAAAATACAACGAGGTTTCATTTGTTCATTCTTCAACCTTCCATTTAACTTTTATTTTCTATGCATGAAAATTATAAAGCTAGTCACCAAATGATAAATTTTTGGCAAAACCAACTCAGAATAAGCCAAAGACAGTATACAACCAGTATTTATGGCAAAACTAACCACAGAAATGAAATCATGAATCTTGAAGCATTTAATGAAATTTCGTTTGAAAACAGAAGGGGTAGAGTTGATTAATTATGCCTTTCCTCTGTTAATTACTTTCAACTTATCCTGTACATAGCCTGTTTTGTATATATTTCTTTGCATATTGTTTCTACCATGAGATCATAAGCTTTTTGAGGGCAGGGGCTATCTTTTGCATCCTTTTGTATCCTCAGCCCTTAGCGTAGTGCATGTCACTCGACAGGCACTTAATAAATGTTTATCGATTGCTACCACTGGCACCTTTATTTTTATTTATTTAATAGAATTTATTCCCGGAACTTATTTCAACACTTCTATCTTTTCCTCACACCACAGAAGGCATCCCTTGACAAATTTTATATGTGTATAAGTGTATGTGTATATGTATACACATATACACATATAAATTATGTCTTTTGTGTTTCTATTTATTCTTTTTCTGGAGGTGGACATTCTCCAGTCATGGTTGAAATGAAAAATGAAAAAAATGAAAAATATTACATAGCTATATAAGGCATTCTCATGGTTCTACTCACTTCACTCTTCATTATTTTGTGTTGATCTTTGCAAGTTTCTTTAAAAAATTAACTTATGGCTCAGAAATATTCCATTAGAATCATATACCACAATTTATGTAACCACTCCTCAATTGACGATCATCCTCTCAATTTCCAATTCTTTGCCACTACAAAGGAAGCCACTATAAATATTTTGAAACATATAAGTTCTTTCTTCTTTCCCTGATCTTCTAGGGAAATAGACTCAGAAATGCTATTACTAGGTCTAAGGGTATTATACACTATAACTCTATTGCCATAATTCCAAATTGCTCTCCAGCATGGTTGAATCAGTTCACAGTTTTACCAACAGTGTATTAATGTCCCCATTTTCCCACATCCTCTCCAACATTTGTCAGTTTACCTTTTTATCATTTCAGACAATCAGATATGTGTGAGATATGTTTTTATTTGTATTTCTCTAATCAGTAGTGATTTAGATTATATTTTCATATGTCCATATATGACTTTGATTTCTTCATCCAAAATCTGTCTGTTCAAATCTTTTTCCCATTGGGAGATAACTCTTATTTTAATAAATTTTACATTGCAGGAAATTGTATATAACCCCCCCCAATTTCCTGCTTTCCTTCTAATCTTGGCTACATTAGTTTTATTCAGACAAATCCTTTTTAATTTATGGTATTCAAAATTTTTCATCTTACAAGGCTCTCCATCTCTCATCGACTCATAAATTCCTCTCTTATCTATAAATCTGAGAGGTAATCTGTTCTCTGTTCTACTAATTTGCTTATAATATCTCCTATTATGTATAGGTCATGTATCCATTTTGATCTTATCTTGGTGAATGGTGTATAAGCTATTTTTAGTGAGCTATGAGTTCTTCTCCTTCAAAATTTGCCTCTATATTTTTGTCAAATGCAAGGTTGTTACTCTCTTTACTACTACTGTTTACTGTATGTCTATTCTCTGTGTATATGATGCTCTGTTCCATTGATTTACCTCACAAGATTTTTAAGCTCAATGTTTTATTTTGCACATTTTTTTGGAGTAGACCAGACTGCAAAAGGTGTCCATGATATAAAAAAGTTAAAAACCATTATAGTAGGAGAATGTCCCTTCAGTCTCAGGCATGAGAGATGGGAAAAAGGCAAAATAATTTTTACAAGCAATTAAGCTATGGCTAGGAGGGAGTAAAAGCCTGAATGCTGAGTAGTTTTGCATCTTCTCTAACCTAACCAAAGACCCAGAAATAAGATTAATCTTTTCTGCCTTGTCTAGATAATTATCCATAAGTAAGAACAGTTGCTTTTGCAAATTTCCCTGGCAGTTTCCCACCTTACCTACCCTGCTTATCAAAAGGTAAAGAGGGATGAAGGGATTTTTTCCCAAAATTCCAGGTGGTGGGAGAGGAGAAGAAAGGGGAGGAAGGAAGAGGAGATAACGGTATGAGGAGAAAATGCATGTGTAAATATAATATACTACAAGTTCAGACTGCTAAAGAAGGCTCATTTCATAACACATGCCTAGTTCAATATACGTATAAAAACACTTTGCCATATGTAAGACCATTTTTCCTATTAAGTAAGTGCCAATGGGAATTGCTCATAAACATGCCAAGCTGTTTTTAATGATCCTCTCCACTGGTAAAACATTTCCCTCTGCCCAAAGCTTTGATGAGCTTTTCACTTCCCCCAAATATAAGATATAAATTCATATATGCTATACTAATTTTGAAAATTGAAGTAGTGCTATATCAAGAATGTGGGGAATTAAGATATGGAACAAAAACATACGATGGAGTAAATTACAATGAAAGCAATAGAGGAGTCATAAAATATAGACAGCCATAGACTTATGTTCCTTTCTGGCTTGAACTCCCCTATCTAATAAGCCATAGTATATTGGTACCATAAGCAACAGCAATACAAAGGTCACTTTGTGGGTTATAGGATATGAACTGGTGATGAAGCAATGATAAATGGGTCAGAAAAAGAAGTCAATAGCCAAAATGAGAAGAGAAGAAAAGGACAAGGAGATGAGTGATCATAACCCTACTGCCTGCCTGCCTCCCCCAAAGCCCTATAATTCCAGGAGAAAGTGAGGGGTAAGGACCACAGACTGTTAACTATGGACAATGCTGGAATTAGTAGGATATTGAGGACAAAAAAGACCTGCACAGTCCATGCCTATTTGGAGATGGGCATTAAAAAATGGTTTTGTGTGTTAGTATTTAATTAAATAAAAGAGGAAATCTGGCACTGACTCAGTCTCTTCCAACTTACTGTGTGGTCCTACTTCTACAGCCTTGAAGTTCAGAAAAGGTGGGAATGCCTATACATGTTGCTTGCCCTGTAGGCACTGAAAGCTGTCCGAACAGTTCTAAGTTCTAGCCACATCATTTGATATTTCTTAAGTCTTCACTGCTGATTTTTCGTCTATAAACTACTAGATAGCATGAATTATGATCAAAGAAACATAAAGGGGTTATTAGATACTATCAGTGAAGCACTTTGGAGCAAGTACCATATCATTATCTGTCAGTCTATGAAATACTTAGAAAATGGGAAGGATGCAAATCTCATGAGGCTAATGGATAGAGGCTGGAGGAAGAAAAAAGAAATGCATGCTAGGTAGTCACTCCAAATAACAATAAATGGAATAACAGTAAGCTGGTCGTTCTCTTAATAACTGAGTCTGATCACCTGCACAAAGAATGCAACTGACGGTGCACTAATCAGAAGATAGGGACAAAAAAGATTGTCCATTGCCTAACAGAAGACAAAATCAGTTGGCAGGTTGAACTCTAAGCATAAAGTTACTCTAAAGCAGTGATTCCCAAAGTGGGTGCTACTGCCCCCTGGTGGGTGCTGCAGCGATCCAGGAAAGCAGTGATGGCAACAGGTGCGTTTTTCTTATTAATTGCTATTAAAATTAAAAAAAATTAATTTCCAGAGGCTAAGTAATATTTTTTCTGAAAAGGGAGCGGTAGATCAAAACTGTTTGGGAACCACTGCTCTAAAGGGACAAAAAAATAGAGAAAAATTTCTGCCTACTCTTTGCTTTGCTATGTTAGGTCCACTAAGGAAGCCAGAAAGAAGGTGATCTAAGACATGATCAGTCTAAATCCTGCAAAAGTTTTCAAGCTAAACAAAACCATGAAAGAAAAAAACAAATGGATGGTACAAGAAATAAATGTTATAGTTGAGAAGAAATGGGATTTGAACTAGGACTTGAAAGATGGAAATCTAGGAAAAAAGAAAGAACAGGGGAGGTAATGCTAAGTGTGAGGCATGGCTTAGAGAGGAGAGGAGCATAATAAGCAAAGTATGTTTATCAAGCAATGAACATACCAGCAGAACTACAAAAAAGAGTGCTTAGTGTGGAATGTTAAAAAGGAAGCTTGTTTTATTTCATAGAGAGGCTGGCCTGGAAATGTGGAAAATACAGTTTCAAGTCTTGCCTCTGACACATACTAATTGTGTGATCCTGGGCAAGACATCTAGCTTCTCATTTCTAGGCAACTTCTTAAGTCTATAAATTGCGGAAAAGGGGCCAATTCTCATTGGGGGAGGGAATTTCTCATTTGGGAATTCCTTACGTTAGTTGTTCTTAAAATGTAGTCTCAGGAATCTCCTCTGCTCTTTAGAGGAGTCCAGGAGGTCAAAACTATTTTAATAGTATTACTAAGACATTTTGATTTCTAGAAGAGCAAATACTAATAGATATAACTTGCACGGGTAATATCTCCTTGTAGAGACTTCAATAATATTCAAGAGCATAAAGGGGTCATGAAACCAAAAATGTCTGACAACCACTATTTTATGTTAATAAAATCACAAGTCCAATCCCTATTCTCCCTACTAGGCAAGAGCAAAGGATAAAGCTAGGAAGGCACTGTAGGGCCAGAATGTGAAGGGTCTAAAGAGTTTGGAAATGGAAGGTCATTCAAACTGTTTGAGTAAAGAAGACATGTGATAAAAAGTGGTATTTTAGGAAAATAATATTAGATGGGAGCCAGATGAACTTAAATGCCTTAAAAAAACCCAACTGACCAAATAAGCATCATCAGTGGAGCACCTAGTACCATCCTCAATGGCTTGATAGCATCCAAAGCAATGAGAAGCATTTAGAGACCTCATTCTTTTTTTTTTTAAGCCTGGAAAAAATATTGTCTCTGTCTCTGAGGTAGAGGTACCTTTTTACACTAGAGAATAGTTCATATGGAGATCACATGTGGTCTCCTTAGACTCCATCACTAAACTAATTATGCAATACATAAAATCATTCAGGCTATTTCTAAACCTAGAATTTGCATAAATATGTTTATATTACTTGGAAAGGAATGGAACACAAGGCCGGGGGTTCAAAGTACCAACCAACCTCTCCTCATGGAGGTACCATCTGCACTTCAAACTCAACATGCTCAAAATAGAATCTGCTATCTTCATGTCTCACGTCCCTTGTCCTCCATATAATGTCACCATGCTACTATTGTCCTATTTAGGTTCAAGCCTCAAAATTACACTTGATTCTTCTCTCTTAAATCCCATTTACTCACTCAGCTGCTGAATCCCATTTATTCTAACTCCATATCTCTCAAAAGCAGTCCCTTGTTCCACTCAGATGGCGACCTAAGTCTAATTCAGGATCTCATTTCCTCCCTCCTTGGCTGGTGTCTTGAATAGTTTCCATATTAGTTTCTCTACTTTAGTTCTTTCCTTCTCTGACCCATCTGCCACACAGCCACTATCACAATCTTTTAAAATGCTTATATTTGCCCTTCCTAGAAAACCGTCAGTGTCTCTCTATTGCCTTGCTATGGCTATGATTGCTGCTATCCTAATCTTAACATTTAAAGTTTTGTATAAATTGACTCCAAAGGATCTTTCACAGCTTTATTTCACGTTAATGCTCTTTATGGATATGGACTAGCTAAAAACAGAATATTAGCCATTTCTAAATTCTGAACCTGCATCCCTTAGCTCTGTGCCTTTCAGAGTTTCCCAGAGCCTGGAATACACTGCCTATCTTTCAAAATATTGATTTTCCTTCAATGTTCAGCAAAGGTGCCACTTCTTCTATGAGGACTTCATAAATCATTAGTAATCACTCTCCCTTCAAAGTGATCCCTGCTGATTTATCTCTAGAGATCTACATCTCCCTAGGGAATGTAAGAAGCCTAAAAGCACGGGATAATTACATATTTTTTGTCTTTATATTCCAGGTCCTAGCAAGTATCATTATTTAGAAAGATAAATAGATATAGTTATATATACATACAGCTATCTGTCTATATATATGTATGGATACATATATACACACACAGACAAATGTTTGTTGAGTTTTTAATTTATTTGTATCATTGATCTCCAAGGTGGTTGTGAACTAGTTTGGACTCAGGCATATGATAAACAAGAAGGTGAGGGAAAACACACGACGACTAGAAAAGTATAAGTGTGCAAATGGACAGAGGAAGGAGAATCGTGAAGTATTTGTACGTCTAAAAAAGGGTTCTAGTTGGCTGATGGCTTCCCCATAAAATAACTCATAAAAAACAGCAGAGCTCTAAGTTCTTGCCTCTGTTTACATATGAAAATTAATTGTCGAAAGACATCATTGGGTTCCTCAGTAGTGTGCAAAATAAAAATTTCTGTAAGAGTAATCCAGTCAACTTGACTTTGTGACATATATATTATATATATATATATTCACATTCAGTCTATTCTATAATAGGGCCATAAATTTGCATTTTAAAATAGTTTCATAATGATATTTCAATGTGATTTATTTCCTTTATAATTCTATGCATTTCAAAATGTTTCATTAGAATTCCAAAGAGGTTAATTCCTGCTATAGAAGGAAAATGTTATATAAAGTCATTTTGGTGTTTTAAGAAAATAAGATGAATTTTCATATTCCTGCATTATATATAGATATTTCTGTTACTTATTATGGGCAGCTTGATGGCACAGTGGATAGAGCACTGGGCTTGGCATCAGGAAGACTGCATCCTCTTGCATTCAAATCTGGCCTCACACTTTCTAGCTATGTGACCCTGGGCAAGTCACTTAACCCTTTTTACCTCCATTTCCTAATCTGTAAAATGAACTGGAGAAGGAAATGGCAAACCATTCCAGTATCTTTGTCAAAAAAAACCCTCAATGAGGGCACAAAGAATCATATATGATCAAACCACAACAATATGTTATACATGTGCTTTGTTTTGTAGTTGTCCATTTGTTTTAGAAAACAAATATTCTTAGAAACATACAATTTATGCTATCCTTTCCAAAATAATGGGGTTATTCTTAAATAACTTCACTCCTCTCTGAGTCTCAATTTCCTCAATTATGAAATAAGGAATCTGAGCAGCAGCCAGGGGACATAGTGCAAAGAGAGTCAGGCAGACTTAGATTCAAATCTGAACTCAGACAGTACATGGACTTGGCAAGTCACTTAACTCCAAGAGCCTACCCCTTTCCAATCTTTTGCCTTCAAACCAATAACTACTATTGACTCCAAGACAAGAAGGTAAGGATTTTTAAATAAATACAATTTAAATAGAGAGCTAGACTTTTTCTTCTCTAAGGTCCCTTCTAAGTCTTGCATTCTATATCTCTGAATCTATAATTGCTTTAGACTAGAATAAGATTATATATAATATATTATTGACATAATATGTTTATTATATGTTAGTTCTGAACTCTGATGAATATGGAATAGCAGACAGAATGCTGTATTAGAACCTCTTATTTATACAAAATTCAGACACTAATTCACCATGTGACATTAGGAAATGAATATCCCTGCACCTATGACTCAGTTCAGCCCTCCAGGAAAAATCAAATAATGACACTCATTTCCCTGCTAGAAACTAACTCCTTTCAAGCCAAGAGTAAAATGATATTAACATAAGTCAAGCTTATCATAATATTTAGTTGAGCTGGATTCAAAATTATATTTTTCATTTTAGTTTCAATTATATTCATGGCAAGGAATAAGGTATGAGGAGGGCCTAAATATTGTATTATGTGCTTTGGTTGTCTCAGGATGGTTAGCCCTTGCTGCTGGAGCCTTTAAATAATATATGCACTTTGAACTATTGTTTTATTAACCAATTGTTAATTAACCAATTTATTAACCAATTCTACTTTGGCTTTCCAGGAGAAGTATTACGATCTCAGTACTTGCAACTCTCTTTGTTTTGTCTGATGCAGTTCATAAAAATAACACATATTCCACTATTAAAAACCAAATTATTGAAATCTAGATTTTCCAAATTAACCACAATTTTTGGTCAATAGCTTTATTAATTTCATTGATAGGTGTATAACTCTAGTCAATTAAACAACAGATAATTAATTAAAAGCAAGCCCTATTTAATGAAAAATGCCCTTTGAAATACATTGATGAGAATATAAGTGATACTCATTTCAGTAAATGATCCATAATTTCCATTTCATATTGTGATGAAATATGAATCATCATGCTTCAATGGCAAGAGCAAGTTTTTGTTTGTTTGTTTGTTTGTTTTAATTTTTCCTTAATAACCCTTACCTTCTGTGTTGGAGCCAAAGGCAGAAGAGTGGTAAGGGCTAGGCAATGGGGGTTAAGTGACTTGCCCAGGGTCACACAGCTAGGAAGTGTCTGAGGCCATATTTGAAACTAGGACCTCCCATCTCTAGACCTGGCTCTCAATCCACTGAGCCACCCAGCTGCCCTCTAGAACAAGTTTTTTTTTTAAGAATTTTGTTGACATTTTTGTTTTCATAAAATATTTCCCACTGTAACCTTCTCCTCCTTACCCTTCATTTCACTGAATAAAAAAATTCAAAAAGTGGAAGAACAATAGTTTATCAAATCTAACCAATATACAAAAAAGGCTGATGTTATAAGCAATATTCCACAACCACAGTTCCTCATTGCATGATGTCATCATCTCTTCTTTGGAACCAAACTTTTCCTCTCATGGCATTCAATTTTTAATTTGTGGAGTTTTGTTGTTATTTTAGTCATTTACATCATCATAGTCATAGAGTATACTGCTTTCCTGCTTCTACTAATTTCATCTTCTATAATTTCATATAATTCTTCCCATTCTTCTCTATAATCATTATTTTATCTTAAAGCATATAAGTGTTCCTTACATTCATTTAGTACACTTTATTCAGCTATTCCTCAGTTGGTGCATATGGGTTCTTTCTCTTTGTCACTGACCTCTTTGGCATATATGCCTACCAATGGCAACTCCAGGATTAAAAGGTATGTACATTTTACTCACTTTTCTTAGCATAATTCTAAATTCCTTTCCATAACAGTTTGACTCATTTCACAGCTTCATCAATAATTCACCAATTTTAAAAAAATATGAGTAGCAAAATACTCATATTTCTACAATCCTCTAGCATCAATCATTTCCATCTTTTTCACATTTGTCAATGTATTAGGTATAAATTGAAACCTTTGGTTTTTATTTTTTATTTGTATTCATCTAAGTATTGTGATTTGAAACATTTTCTCCCTATGGTTGTTAATATTTTATAATACTTCTTTTGAGACCTGTTTGTTCATATCCCCTGACAAGTCAGAAGTTTTAGGTTCTAGTTTTTATCCTGAACAATTTGACTTTGACCAGTGATACCTGATCTAAGTGAAATAGATAATTGACATTACCTTGGCCATTATCTGCTCCGTCCCTTAAAAGCTCATGACAAGATCATGAGTCTTTAAACTCTCTTCTTTTCCAGGAAATTTGAAGCTATCCTAAATACTACAAGTTTATGAAAGAATTCAAACACATCAATGGAATCAAATCTTCATACCTCTATTAGATTTTACGTTCAATATGAACAGTCTTTATTAAATATCTCTTTGTATTCCTAGTATTAACCTTATTCTTTGAATTTAATAATAAATGCTCACTAAATTGAATTGTATATATAAAATGGGTTAGGAAAACACTTATGCTTTTAAATATCCTTTGATTCTAGACTGATCTTTCTGTTACTGTATCTCACTTATGTATATAGGAATGGTAAGTTGGCAAGAACACACAGTGTTCATTTGCCAAAAGCTAAAAGGAGAAGAGAGGTTAATATGACTCTTCTCTCTAGAGAGTGAAAAGAAAAGGAAACACAGGGAAAAATTTATAGCAACAGATGGTGGAATAAACACAGACCTGAACTAGAAAGTGACCAGAAAGAGCTAAAGAGATATCAGTGAATGCTACCACTTGTGATACAGAAAAAGGTAGGCAAGGAAGACAGAAAAAAGAAAATGGACCAGCAGAGTAATCTGTAGGGGAAAAAATAGACTGGAAGCTATTGGAACAAATGAAGCAATTGTCCATTTATTCAAGTTTCAAGGAAATCGAGAAACAAAGAATTTAAAGAAATAAAAGTGGATCCTTCTCTCATAGTCTATGAATTTCTGTTTTCTTTTTGTTCTCTAAAAGTACTATTTCTTATAATAGTTCATTTACTAATCAAGTTTGCTAGAACATTAACTTAAAAAGTTTATTATTTTCCAATGGGAATGGCTTTATTTCATTTAGATTTTTACCTCAAATAATTTATTTAACATATTAATAAGAGAGAAGGAAGTTGATGTTAGGGACAGAAGAGAAAGAAATTAATCCTTCCCAGTTCACCCAGAAATTAATTTTAAATTATAGGTATGGAAAATCTATAGAAATACTGGACTATTTCAATGAATATTTTTTCATGCAATATGTTATAAATAATTCATAAGACAAAGATATCCAGTTTATATAAAAGAAAGGTTTTTCCCTCTAGGAGAAAAGTGACAGAAATTTGAAGTGGCAAGTTCACAATCACAAAAATGATAAGACCAAATTTAGAACCAATTCTAGTGTTATTCCTACCATACTTCCCGGTCTGCTCTAAAAATGTTCCATTTTACAATATGCTAAGAGCTTAAGATATGTCATGTATAAACTGTAAACACTACAATTTCCTATGATACTGTTACTTAAGAAGCCAATGCCAATGGTGTGGGAAGATTCTGTCCACAGACTGTAATAATTTTGTGTTCAATCACAATGTCTTATAAGAAGACGCACTAACCCCTTCATATACTCTACTAGTCAAAAAGAAATTCAATTTGCCTTTAAGTATCCTTTCTGGAAGGAGGTGGACTATGTCCTATATAAATAAGAACAGTAAATCCTTTCTTTAGAGCAAGTTCCTAATCTTAGTATTGGTTTTTTGACTTTTAAAAATTTGGCTTTTAAAAGTTTGTATTTTATTAATTATTCCATTGATTAATCCTTAATGATGGCCTCAGGCTTCCTAATGAAAACCATGCCACAGGCTTAGCAATAGCACTATTGATCTAGAACAATGACATGCAATAATCAGCTACAGTGGTATTTTAAAGAATGATCCCTTGAGGCAGGAAGAGGGAAAGGAAACCCTTTATAACTAAAGTCAGTCCTGTTAAAAATGAAGATAAAACTTTAAAAGTCACATGAAGTCACATTTAAGTTACATAAAGGATGACACCAAAAAAATCCCAGTGGTAGTTTCCCCCAAACCTGAAGTCATATACAAGATGAAATATCTCCTGTTTGTCTACACAAGATTAAAGGTAGATATGGTGAATGCCAATGAAAAAACCATGAAGTTGGCAAAACTCATCTTCATTCTATACCTCTTTCCCCATCAGTAGTGATCCCTGGTCTCACCTTTCCCCTGATTTAAGGGCTCAGCATCCACTTGATCTATAATCTTATCCCTTATTTCCATTTCCCTTCAGCATCCGTACTCTTACCTCTCCAAATCATTTCTCTCTCCATTACCTTTAGATATACCCCAGACACTCCTGATCTCTAGCATACTCCCTTTATTGAATAAAAATATATTGGTCATTTGAACTTGTTAATTGATTGCCATTAGCAGAACTAATCAATGTAATATTTTATTTTAGTTCATAATTAATGATATTTTCTACTGTCAAACCTCTTCTGACTGCCTGGTAACTTATTTCTCGACTTCTTATATGCTTTCTATCTCTGTTAATGGCATCTCTCACTAAGGTGTGTCACTGGAACAGAGCCTTTTCATTAATAGGAGTATTATTATGTTATTAACTTTTTTGGGAAAGGAGAATTTCATACTAGTTTCTTTGGCACTTCTTCATATTTTTTAATGGCAGCAAAATATTCATTCCCAAAAGTGAAGTGAAAACTTCCATTACAGGTGGTTTCTTAAGGGAGAACTTCCTAATCTGGGAGTCAAGCCAAACATTTTATACGAAATCTACATTATTAAATAGGATTCCTGCCTTTTAATAGCCAGACCTCCTATGAAAGAAATTTCACTCATTTACTTCATTCACTATTATGCTCATGTTTGGATACATTTAAGAATAAAAGCCTTTATTAACCAAGAATGGAAACTTCCTCTCTGTTTATTCAAAATAAGAAATCCTCGAATTAATTTAGCAATAAGAAAAATCTTTTCATGTACTTATAAAGACCTGCTATGCCATCAGGAATGCCTTGTTTTGTGGCTGTAACTCATTCAAGAAAAAAAAATAATGAATCATGAACTAGACCAGAAATCATGAAGACCTGAATTCCAGTCTGTCCTCTGAAACATACTGGTTTTCTGGGCAAATAGTTTACTCTCAGTGTCCCAGGCAAGTGGCTAAGACTAGAAATTATACAGAAGATGATAATCTGCAATAGCAGAAGAAATTAAGATTTCCTTACACAAATGAAATCACACAAAAGTCAAAACAAAGCAAAAAAGGAACCTTAATGGCAAAAGGTGGGAAAAGCGACACAATAAAGAGCTAATAATGCACTTGTTGGTATCCAGCCTAGCCCTAGTTAGAAGGAAAAATCTACACTCTAAACTAAAAATTTAAATCTATAGTTCATCATATTAAAAAGAAGATGCTCTAACCAAAATAAATGGTGGAAAGTTCCACTTCTCTGAATTCTACACTGAAAAGGATCCTGTAATGATAATATCAGTTGACAATAGTTTTGTGATGAGATGGCTGAAACTAGTGTTTCTGCCATTATAGATTTTTAAAAGGCACTGTAATACAGTGAAAAGAAAGCTAGATATGGAGTTAGAAGACCCACATTTGAATATTAGCTCTGCCACTTACAATATGGTTGACCTTGAACAAATCACTTAACAAATCTCTAGGTTTCACTTTTCCCATCTATTAAATGATAAATATGGACTAGATGATCTCAAATATGTCTTCCAGCTCTAAAGTTGCTCCAGTGATTTATATAGCTCTGTTAAAAGCATTTTATATAAATTATCACATTTGACCTTCACCGCAATCCTTAAAAGAGAAAGTTTTATTTTGTTCTTTTATTGTTATTTATTCTGTCCTACCACACTTTAAAAATGTACATAATGGAAATATGTATTGCACAAAAGCATTGGTATAATCTACATCAGAATATGCACCATCTCAGGGAGGCATGAAGGGAGGGAATTATAAAATGCCAGAAAAAATTGTCAAAAATTATACATGCATGTAATTATAAATTTTTAAATAAAACATAAAAATGTATATAAGAAATCTGGAGTTCAAAAAAAGTTAAGTGACTTTCTTATAGCTAGAAAGGTGCAGAAGAGACATTTGAACTAAGGTCTCTCCTGACTTCCAACCTCACTTGTCTTTTCTGTTATATTTCACTGTTAAAGTTGACAAGATGATAAATGTTGGAGGGGATGTGAAAAATGCACCAGGTGGTTGTGAGAATTGATCTAGCCATTCTGGAATGCAATATAGAGCTATGCACCAAAAGATTACTTACAACGTATACTTTGTAACTAAAAATATCAGTTATGATTATGCTTCAAAGAGATTAAAGAAAGAAAATGTAGAAAAAATTCTTTTAGTGTTAGCATAAAACTGAAAGGTAAAGGGTACCCATCAGTTTGAAATTATGGTATATCAATGTAACTAAATGTTGTTGTGTCAAAATAAACGATAATAAGGATGGTTTCTAGACACTTCCCAGCTGTGTGACACTGGACAAATCACTTAATGCTTCCCTCCTCCCATTTCTTAGCCCTTACCACTTTTCTGCCTTGGAACCAATACACAGTATTTCTTCTAAGACAGAAGATAGGAGTTTAAAAAAATAGAATAGTTTCAGTGAAAAATGGGAAAACTTATATGGACTGATGCAGAGTAAACTAAGCAGAACCAGGTGTTAGATATTAATATAGATATAGATATATCTTTGAAAGCCTTGAAAACTTTGATTAAGGCAATGCCCATCTATGATTCCAGGGCATCAGTGATGAAGCATGCTACCTACCTCTTGATAAAAAGGTGTTAAGGATTCAGGTTATGAAATAAAATGTGATGTTTGAACATAGTGAATATTTTTATTGATTATGATACTTGTTATAAGGATTTTACTCTGGTTTTTTTTTTTTTACTTTTTTTAAATGATTAGGAATGTATGGAAAGGGAGGGAATCTATTTTTGTTCACTAAAAATAAACACTCCAGGGGGCAGCTGGGTAGCTTGAATTGAGAGCCAGGCCTAGAGATGGGAGGTCTTAGGTTCAAATCTGGCCTCAGACACTTCCCAGCTGTGTGACTCTGGGCAAGTCACTTGGCCCCCATTGCCTAACCTTACCACTCTTCTGCCTTGCAGTCAATACATAGTATTGACTCCAAGACGGAAGGTAAGGGTTATAAAAAAATAAAAGTAAACACCCCATTTCAATGTACTTATCTAGATAACAGGACAATTAAATGTTGAGCCCTACTTCTATAAATTGGTATATGAAAAAATGCTTTTCTTAATTTTTACCTAATTTCAGGTTCATTTGTTATCTAGTCTGATAGGTCAAAAGATAACTATTTTCCTCAAATCTATTCTCTCTCAAATACTTGGTAGAAATAGGAGAGGAGTGTAACAATAGTCAGGTACAGGATGATTTGGGCAACTTTCACAACCAAACTGCATATACAACATAGGTGGCCAACAAGCAGGCTGTGCCTACCCTAACATTCCAATAAATGAACATGGGTTGTTACCACAAAAGCCAAAAATAACATTTTTATGTTAGTAGAGAGAGTGCCATTTCATCAGTGTCACCCTTCAAATCAAAGAGCACTCATTCTTATTCACTCTTATCACCCCTAGGAAATTATTAATCTAGTCCTTAATTCACTATTATGTAGGCCAATAGTAAAACACTAAATACATAAAATTCCACAAAATAAGACTTACATTATTCTTTGGGAGGGTCATTAAGGTTTTTCTCTTTAATCTATATTTAGGAGCCTCACTAGTAAGAACAGACTAGATTTTAGGAAATCCACAGTTTTCTTTCCTAAACACACACCAAAAGATTTCTGTAGAAATTCAGTAGGGGAAATGACTTCCTAATGACCTACATCCTTCTCATTTTGGTCTCTGAAAAATCTTGACTCTTTTTGTGAAGGTCCCTATTTGGTCGTTACTGTTTAATGAGATTGTTTTGAATGATAGTGATTTCCCCTGCCAAAGTTAGCCTCCTATCATAAGGTCAGAATGATGCAAAAAGATACCATTGATGTGAGTATGAACTCTCAGCCTTCCAAAATCATTCTTTAAAGTTAATCTTCCCTTTATTAAAACACTAATTGTCTACAATGTCCTTTTTGCTTTCTACTTTCTTCTCAGATCCATAGAAAGAACAAATCTTGTGAGACAAGTAAACCAGGATTAGGAATGGAATGCCACAGCAGACAAACAAACTACAAGTTCACATTGACCAGCGCTCTTTCTTGGAGGATCCAGGCAATAGAGGAACTCAGTACAGAAAGGTTTCAGAGATTTTGTAACTGGCTCCTCCCTACAGCATCTCCAGGCTGTGTCATCAGGATTGCCACTGGGATTGTCCAGCTCAGATATGTGTGGGGTGCAGCAACCTTCTCAGCACTGTGCCCAAACTTGAAAACAGGTCACTGAGTGAGGAATGACTCTCTTTCTGAGAGTTACTCAAGTTGAACTAGAAGTCTTTCTGGGTCTAGATAGGTTTGAGAAATGGTGGAGATCATTACAAGAGTATTTATTTTATTTTATTTTTTTAGCCTCTCCAGCTCCATAGGAAAAAAGTATTCTATAAAATCTACTGAATAATAAATAGCATGTATAAATAATTATTGGTATCTCACCACATTAAAGACTATTTAAGAAGTGACTCAGGGATGTGAGACAGGAAATATACTTAAGAGGCTTGGCTTGTTGTTTTCCTATACTGTCATTTTAGATTACTGTCATGGAGATTTGACCTTGGCACCTAAAAAGCTAACAATAGGATAAGCATCTTAAGAAGGAAAAAAAAAGCAAAGGGCATCAGCCTGGCAGTCAAGAGACTTCAGACCTAATCCAGGTCTGCAACTAGATGTTTGAGCCAAAGAAGTCACCTAACCTCTTGCGGGCTTCAATTTTCTTAGAGGTAAATTATGAAGACTTTCTAGCCCTAATTCTCTGATTCAATATTTCAAAACACGGAGGGAAATAACGTACTGACATAATTTGAAGGAACTCTTGGATCCCAAAATAGAGATGGCTATATTCAAAACTAGAAACTCAGTATACTTCCTTCAGCAGCACATATACAAAACTAGAAAATCAGCAGGGAAATAGTATTCTAAAATACAAAACTTATAAAGCCTTATATTTATGTACCAATACTTTTGAGAAATCTAAAAATATTTATAACTATTCTCTTGTTTATCCTCAGATATTTTAATATATATTTTAAAATACTGTTGTCTAAGAGAAATAGAAGCCAAATTTCCTTAGATTTTCTTTTGTACACAGTACAAATCTGGAATGGAGAGTGTTTTACAGCAAGTCAAATGCAAAAACAGATGGAGACCTAATTCTTTGGGATCAATATAACCATGCCAACCATTTCTCAGATATAGTGTTATATAATGCCGGATTGTTGTGTTTTTTTTAAAAAATACTACTTATGGCACCCTCATAAAAAATGACTGTATGACAATGTCATCGTGCCATTAAACATAAAAAGAACTAAAAAACAACACTGATTACATTCTACAGTGGAAATGTGAAATTACAATCTATGGACTCTTTCAATAGACATAAAAGAATGTATCAACAAATAAAGTGTGGTCCCCATCTAAAGAGCTTTTGATTTCAGTATTCTGCTGATTTCCTGAACAAATTTATGAGCTCTAGTTACTAAACACAATGGTCTATTTCAGGTGTTTCATATAACTATTCAGCTCATTGTACTTGAAACTTTCATCACTCTATCAGGATACCAGTTGAGTACTTGAGCTGTCCATTTGATGTCCCTTGTCATATGACCAGAATATTTTATTTTTCTATGGTACAGTTCTCTAATGCCATCTTTTACTCAAATGAGATATTTGTAAAGTGCCTAGCACAGTGCTTGCCACTGAGTAGGAATGTAACAAATGCATATTCCCTTATTTTCCCTGCTTTACTCCTTTTTTTTCCTTTGAATTTCCTCATTTGTCATTAGCTGAGACCTACTCATGCTCATCTTGTTTTGCCTCTCCACCACATCCTACCCTAGTTCTTCATCATGATATGGATTCTGGAAGTCTATGTCAATTAAGTCTAAGCTCTGGCAGATTATACCATATCAAAAAGGGTTTGAATAGTTACAGAAACAGACCAATTCTAATGCCAAAAACAAACCTAGCTAAGTATGAAAAAGTTTATCATCAATAGTTGGGCCACCTTGTAAAAAAAACTCCGTTTTTTCACCAGTAGGATAGGCACTTGGTAAAAAATTCTTCGGCCATGGCAGCCAACCTACGAAGTAATATCACAAAGCTTAAATATAGTAATGATGATACTGACATCAGAATAAAATAAAGTAAGAGAAATTAAATGATTTGTACACATAGTATATCCCACTATACTCTTAATCAGCAGCAATTAAATTTTGGCTTTACAATTTGAGAACTAAAGAGAATTCAGAGAACACAGAGAAGAAATTATGATAATTATAAGGATTGGGAAAGAAGAAAAGATAATGAAAGATAATAAAACTGGAATTCTTTAGTCTGGAAGGACCAGAGATTTGAACAAAGATGAATAATTGTTTTATATATATATATATATATATATATATATGAATCAGCACTAAAAGACAGAGATAAACTATTTTAATCCTCATCAATTACAGAATAAAAAGAAATGTTATGGCTCCAGCAGAAGTTATTCTGTTTATTCCTGATATTTAATGAAAGAGAAAAGAAACAATCAGTGCTAAACTGGGTCTTCCCAAAGCAGCAAGATAATCCATTAAATCTTTATTAAATACCTACTATGGGCAAGGTATGGTGCTAGGCATTGGGGATAAAACAAAAAATAGGCCATACCCTCAAAGATCTTATATTTAATTTTAAAAATATGTAACACTTAAATATAAGATTATACATTATTATTTGAGGAAAAAGAGAGCATGAGCAATTTTGGGACATCAGAAAAGGCTTTCTGAAAAGATATTAGGCAAGAAGGAAGATAGAAGGTGAGAAGACAGAAAATAAAATAAGGACATTTTAGATAGCCTGCGTATTCTGAGACAAAAATACCTCAGTTAATGAAAAGTTTAATTTTGTTTTCAGAAACTCTGATACCAATTCAGAGACAATATAACAAATGATCACAAGTAATCACGAAGGACACAGGAACCTAGAACAATGACTTGCAAATGGTAAATACTTAATAAATGGTTATTGAATGAATGTATTTGAGAATGTCATTAAAAAAGATCTATTATGGCATGAAATATTCATTATAACCTAAAATGGCATCACATTTGACAGGGAATATAAATTATGTATCTTTAATGTCTTGAATAAGAGAGGTGTAGATTAGGTGAGAGGAAGGAGATCCAATCTATAGAAGGAACAGAAAGGAGGGTCAGAAGATTTTGGAGGCAGTAGAGCCTACTTCTCAGACAATTGCCAGAACATGATGTATCCTGAGTGCTAGAAAGGATCATTCACATATTCATTCAATAATCATTTTCTAATGGCAGAGAACTGTATTAGACAACTGGAAATAGCTATAAAATAAAAAAACACAAAAAATTACTGAATCTTTATATTTAGGGTAACTATGCATTACAAGATCATCTCACTTGACTCTTAAAACCAACTTTATAGGTAAGGTAGTACAAGCATTAATGTCTTCATTTTACAAATGAGGAAGCTGAGCTTGAAAGAATTTGTCAGCATCTCAAGGTCACACACAATTAGTCCATGGCTGAGCTAAAAGCTGATCCCACAATCTCACAATCTTCTAATTCTTAATCTAATTGTATTTCAAATAGTATTTATCAAGTGCCCACTACTTGCAAGGTACTAGGGATAGAAAGATAAGGAATAAAAAAACAATTTGGTATTCAAGGGCCTAACAATTAATACATACAAATAAATAGAATAAGAGGTAAAATGTTGTAATATGCTAAGCACAAAGGAGAGAGATACCAATAGTGCCAAGACTAGAATATCCAAGGATAAGAGACTTATTTCATTTGGGATGCAGAATCAAAGAAGTTTCTGTAGAGGAGGTAACACCTGACCAGAACTTTCTTTGTTTTTTTCCCCCAAAGCCCTTTTATTTATTTTAAATATTCTTTTATTTTACTGATTAATTATGAAAATTTTTCCATGGTTACATGATTCATCTTCTTTCACTCCCCTCTTTCCTATCTCCCTCCCATAGCCGATGCAGAATTCCACTGGGTTTTACATGTGTTATTGATCAAGACCTATTTCCATATTATTGATATTTGCACTAAGGTGATCATTTAGAGTCTGCAGCAATCATATCCTCATCAACCCATGTGCTGACCAGAACTTTCAAGGAAGAGAAAAATGATAGGTCAGATTGTGGATTGAACACATACCAGGGATAAAGGAAAGGGTGGTCAGAGGTTGGGACCAGAGTCAGTCAGCTAGTTAGTTTGAAATTTGGACTTAAGTAAAACTAGAAAGGGAGGTTGGAACAAATAGTGGAGAACTTTAAATGCCAGATTAAGGAGTTCTTTTATTCTATAGGCACTAGGGAACCACTGAAGACATTAGAACAGGAGAGGGACATGACCAGGCTTTTGTATTAAAAAGATTAATTTTCAGAGCCCAGTGAAAGATTCGTTAGAAAGGAGAAATAAATTAGTCTAGAATTAAAATAATCCATAATTCCAAAACAAACAAGGACTTAAACTATCAATGTGAACGGAAAAGAAGTAAAGAGGAGATATTGTGGAAGTGCAGTTGATGAGACTTGGCATTTGACCAGGCATGAGAAGCATCAGATATGACTAAGTAAGGGCAATGCTATCAAGAGAAAAGGGGAAATTTAGAGATGAGTCAGGTTTGGGAAAAATAATGGGATCAATTTTGGAAATTCTTAATTTGAAGTGTTAGAAAGACATACAGGTCACCTACCAATCATTTATAAATACAGATAAAAACTCAAGGGAAGAGAAGAGGGATAGATTTGGAATTTATTTGCAAAAAAGTGTTAAATGAAGTCTGGAGAGTGGGTATGATCATACATGAGAACTGAAGACAAAGGAAAGGCCATAGGACAGAGTAAAGAATCATGAGGACACCCATGAGGAGAGAAGAATGAGAGAGTAAAAGAATAAGAAGGAACAATCTCAATTTTAGGAAAAGAAAAAGGTGTCAGAAATGTCATGTCTAGTATATTCCCCTCCCACTGTAGATAAATTTAAGACTCCTGTCTTCTAGGTCCCCATCCATAGTTGCCTAAAGAAGATTCCCAGGAGGCATAGTCACTCCATTCCCTTGCTTGTGCTCTTCTAAGGAATTAAGCCAATATCTGTTAAAGGAGAGACAAACATTGGCCACTCTCACCTCCCTGCCTCTTCTAAGTTACTCTAGGGACTAATCCAAATTTATCTAGTATCGGTCTTAAAAGTTGGCCTAGGAACCTTCTGCTGTCAAATGAGGCTCCAAATTCCATTTTAAGGGGACAAAGTTCTCACTATTCAATAATGTCAAAACTCCTTTATAAGGGGACAAAGTCTTTCATTCCATTGTAGGAACTTAAAATATCTTAAATTAATTCTACTTAACAATATTTCACTTAAAATTCAGATATCTGGCAAAGATAAACTGACTGAAAGAAATTTGTATTAATGCAAAATTATTCATCACCTAGAGAACTAATGTCAAATTCTGTTTTGACAGACACAGGGAGCCAGAGAGTAAATGCATTTTTGATCACATTCCTTAATCCACAAATACATCTGGAATAAGAACCGTAATTCCCTTCCATTAGCTATGAAAAAATAGCCAGCTATATTTTGGCATTCCATGTGATAGGGAACATACTAAATTCCACTTAAGATAAATAACATCACACAATGAAAAAAATGTTGAATTTGGAAACAGAGGGCATAGGTTTTCATGATATAAACTAGCATTTAAATATTGTCTACTATGTTCCATACACTACACTAAGCTTTACAAATTTCTTTTGATTCTCACATCTCTGGGAAGAGGTTGTTAATATTATCTCCATTTTACAGATCAGAAAACTGAGACAGAGATGAAGTGATTTGCCCAAGGACACAGAGAGACACAGTAAGTGGTTGAAGTAATATTTGAATTCAAGTCCTCCTGACTTCAGGCTCAGCACTCTATCCATTGAACCCCAGCTGCTACCAGTCACTTAATATCTAGTAGAGAGTAGAAGTGCTATTAACTAACTGTACAGTCTTAGTCAAATTACTCAATTTCCCTGGGCCTCATTTTTCTCACTTGTAAAATAAAAATATATGTATACATATACATATATATATATTTCCAAAACACCCTACCTATGCTATGTGAATTGATCCTCAGAACAACCCTGTAATGAGTAATGCCATTATGTTCATTTTATAGATGAGAAAACTGAGGCTGAGAAGTATTAAGTGACTTGGCCAAATCAATAGCTAATAAGTGCTAAGGACAATATCTTTCATTTTCCAAATCCATTGATCTATCCACTACATCACTTAACTGTTTAACTGACCAAGGATAGGGTTAGATGAAGATGCCTTTAACACCCTTTCCATTTCTGAAGTAATCTATGATCAAGATTCACTATGAAAATTTATTATTTAGCTCTATGAATCTCATAGGTGAAGAAAGATATCCCTCAGCTTTGTGATTAATATCCCGGGCAATGACTTCAGAATAAGAGGGCCACAGGCTTCAGAGACTTTCATTTCTACCTTCATCCACAAACAGAGTAACAATGGGCAAGAGTTCATGGTTTGATTTTCCATAACTGGTTCCCAAATGCAAATATTCTGCTCCCACACTCTGAGACAAACTGTAGCACAGAGTATTCAGATTTGGGTGGAGAGATAAATCAACTGGAGCCTCCTCTTCTCACCCATTGTAGTACTGGAATTTCAGATACTTTTATAGTAACAGTAAACTTGTTTCCCTTGGCTCATACCTGTCTAGGTGGTTCCAATTGAAGTGTCCATGACAAATACATCCCACAAATGAACATTTAAAATATGTCCCCATTTTCATAGTCATGATATTTTCAGGACAGATAAAATTGTAGGTCCACTCCTTTCAAAACAGCAGTTGCCAATAAACAAGCAACCAAACATCAAAGACTATGATTTGTGATTTTTTTTTAACCAGAGAGGACAAATATCCTATATTATGTTATGGGTAGATCAAAAGAGAAGAAAAAATCCCACAAGGTTAAAAATAAATACAACAGACCTCAAAAGCTGAACTGGAACAATGTTCAAAATCAAAGGGCTCATATTTAAGTATGCCAGTGCTATAAACAGAAATATATTAGTTTCATCTAGCCCCCATATAGGGCTTATTAGTCAATGAAAGGAAGTAGTGGATGATAAGATGAAAGTAAGAGCCAACCAGTACTTTTATACAGCTTTTCATAGTTGTCTAAAAAACTAGCCATGCTCCATCAAAGGAATGCCATATATTCAGTTGAATATTGGAAAACCTAGTCCTCTATCCAAATATTTCTAAAATTCTGATTGTTTGGGCATCATAATGGAAAATGACATAATTTTTCTACCTCCATCTTTGTCATGTAGGCATAAACCTTTAATCTTCAACAGCATGGGGTAATACAATGAGCACAAGGTTTGGAATCAGAAGACCTGGATTCAAATCCCCTTTCTGCCACTTATTAGCCATAAGAATTGGACAAAACACTTAACCCTTCAGCACATAATCTCATCTGTAAAAAGGAAGGGTTGGACTACATAAAGTCCAAGATCCCTTCCAGAAAGAGAAGAAAGGACCCATGTATCATATACATATAATCAAGGTGGGGGGGGGGAATCTCCATGTTTGTCATATCCCAAAATTTCTTTCTCATGTATGTGTTAAATCATCATCTCTTCGTACTGAGGAAAACAGAGTTCTTCTTCCTTAGTCCTCTGGAATCATGATTGATTATTATGTTGATCAGAGTTCTTTAGTCTTTGGAGTTGTTTATTTTTATAAAATTACTTTTATAAATTCAGATAGAATAACTAATGCTCATTGTCTTCTTGAGATTTGGAATCCAAAATACTAAAATATGCTACTTAATATTTAAATGAAAATGACAATGTTCTTGGAAGGTGTGAGTGGGCCAATGATTCTTCTGGAATCATTATATTTGTCCTGTTAGTAAATTGATCTTCATATCTTGATATTCATTTCATGCTTTTCTGTCTGTTCTACTTGAGATTATCTTGTTATCAAAAGATGTTTTCTTGAACCTCTGTAATAAAGCACTGACTGCACTTGTTAAGATATCACACAAAATGTTACCTCATTTTCTTACTACTAATTCACCCGCATATCCAGCAGGATCTTCTGTGGTGATTGTTTTCTGACTTTTTCTTAAGAATAGGAGGACAGCATGTAAGAAACCGGAACACCAACTTCTTACTCCTCTCCACCCACATTTTTGGCTGCGTCCCTCAGTAGTGTTGAAACATCTATGCTGAAAAACCTGCATGACATAGCTTTAGGGTTTTGAAAAAACCCAAACACTGAAACCACATTCTGATCCATTCTAGACCCTAATGAATATGATGTAGCTTTTACTTTTGCCGAACCCATGATATTAACTCCACCCCCATCTAAAGCTGGTTGAGTCTCTTATAATCTCTTTTTAATATAAAAAACCATTATGTTGGAAAGTCTACCATTATGCCCACAAATATAAAGAATGTAATACAGTAATGTAAAATCCTAGTAATAATGGTCTCTAGCATACCACAGAACCATTTATTTAGTGGATTCATGCAGCCACAGACATGAAATGTTAGATCTTAGTTGTTCTCTCTCACTATGACATGGAAGCCTAATATATTTTGGTAATCCTAAGATAGGTCTATAATATATATTCATGTATTTCTTTGTAGCCAGCATATTATAAGCAGATCTCTCAGATGTGATATTTTGAAACAATAACTAATTCTCCAAGAATCACTTTCCAGGAGAGTTGGATTTCACAGACTTTTAACTAGGAGGGGAACCTAAGTGTCTATTTAATCCATCCTTCTCTTTGATTGATGAGGAAAATGAAATCCAGAGGGTAACTTGCTCAAGTAAACACATATAGTAAATATCAGAATTGATACTGAGATCCAAGTTATCCATACTCAAACTCAGCACTCTTTATTTTTTTAAATCCTTATTTTCTGTTTTAGAACCAACACTCTTTCTGTCATTCAGACTTCAAGAATACAAGATAATCAGTGCAACCATCCTCATGTAACTTAAGTTTTAACTTAACATAGATTTAAGTAGGTCAAAAATATCATTTTTTGTATCAAGGAATTTTAAATATAAAATAACATTTTCCTGAAGAGGATCGACTACTTGTTTCCCTCCTCTATCCCAGTTAATACAGGTATAGATGATGAAACTTTAAGATATATCTACACTCTGTCCCTTTTATGATATATGAAAAAAATTCTAGATCAAGAAAGAAATAATGTGATTGGCAGAAAACAGGTAGCCATGCCTCTGAAGATTTTAAATATCTGGGCCCTCAAGCAGTTTCAGAATTTGAGAGCTAAAGGAACTTGTGGAAGCAGACATCTGTGCCAATACGTGAAAGTGGCAAGGGGAGGGAGGGGAGAGATGTGTGTGTATGTGGATTTTATTTTTCTTCCCCCTCCCCCGGATCATCAGCCTTGTCTTCAGAGATCCTGGATCAGTGGGAGATACTGCATCCTTTAGGAGCAGATGTACAACCTCCAGATAGCCAAAGATACAGAGAAACAGTTGCACAAGGGAGGAAGTAGCTTTAAAAAGTAAGAACTCTCGCAACTGGGAGTTTAGCTAAGGCGAGGTATAGACTTTACTGAGCAAACCATTTCCTAGAAATGCTATCCCCCAGTGGAACTTTATGAGGATTCTATGAAAAAGGAAGTAAGTTTCAGACCCTAAAAGTACCAGAAGTTAGGAATTTGTCTCTCACCTTTGTGGTCCAAATCGAGCCCAATCTTCCCATGAATGTCCTTTGTATTTGTGAGCATTAGCCCCAGGTTTATGGTAGAAATTATTTGTACTTACATTATTATTATGCCATCATAATAAATGTCTTTATTAAGAACAAATTGAGCCTACTAACTGATCATTAATGAGAAGTACATCTCTGGAGGTTTGTGAGTTATAATGAAAGGAATTTGGTCCACAGAACTACTCTCTCAAAATAGTAAACACTTCTGTAGACTAGGACAAGGAATATTAATGCTATTTTAAGGAATAGTGCAGAGAGAATGCTACGATTATACAAAGTAGTTATCTATCTATCTATCTATCTATCTATCTATCTATCTATCTATCTATTTCTTTCTTCCTTTCACTTTCTTTCTTGAAACAGGGTCATGCAGAGTGGGACATAACTGAAAAACAACAGAAGAACAAAAACATTTACTATTACTTCTGTGCTTATAACTCTGAAGATTGTTATCACTATTCTGAAGATGAGAAGATAAAAGATCTTCTAATGTTGTGCTAATAAATTCTGGCAACATGGTCCATTGTGCTATTCTAAAATAACCTGGATTACATATTATTTAAAATGTAGTCATTGCCTCTGTGGCTAACAAGTTCTTTTTTTAAGTTGTCTAGAATTGGAAATAACTAACAAGAACCCATCTAGATTATAAATCCCTTTCCTTTCATGCTATGTGGGAACCATTCATATCCATAGAAATTAACAAAGTATTCTTATATAGCAAAGATTTTGGTAGCCCTGGTTTCCTTCATCTAACTGCAATCTATCTTCCATGCAGATGCCAAATTGAGATTTCTAAAGAAAAGGTCCGTCCAAGTAGCTCCCTTGTTCAAGAAACTTTCAGTGAATCCCCATTGCCCTTAGGATAAAATATACAATCCTTTGTCGTTTAAAACACTTTTTCTAACCTATTTTTTCCAGGGTACTGTTTATCACTCCATCAAATCCCATTGTACACTAGTCAGAATGACCTCCTTGCTATATACCAGTGGTTCCAAACTTTTTTGGCCTACTGCCCCCTTTCCAGAAAAAAGTATTACTTAGCCCCCTGGAAATTAATTTTTAAAATTTTAATAGCAATTAATATGAAAGATAAATGCACCTATGGCCATCACCTCTCCCCTAGATTGCTGCAGCACCCACCAGGGAGCGGTAGCGCCCACTTTGGGAATCACTGCTATATACTCTCCCCTACTTAAGCAAGAAATCCCATCTCAAGGCTTCCATGTGTTTATGCAGATTGTCCTTCATGCTTAGAATGCGCTCTCTCTTTTTATCTCTATTTTCTGAAATCCTTAACTTTCTTCATGACTATGCTCAAGAACTATCCTTCATGCCTATCTTCAAAAGTTATTGCTCTAGATCAGTGATTCCCAAAGTGGGCGCCACCGCCCCCTGGTGGGTGCTGCAGTGATCCAGGGTGGTGGTGATGGCCACAGGTTCATTTAGTGGTGGTGAATAACTATAAGCGGGCAGTGATAGTATGTGACGAGGCGCTAAGTAATATTTTTTCTGGAAAGGGGGCAGTAGGCCAAAAAAGGTTGGGGAACCACTGCAGTAGATGTTAGCATTCCCTCACCACACTTCTTGTATTCTCATAGTAGAATGCAGTCTACTATGAAAGCATGTACTATCTTGATATTTATTATATGTACATCCATGGGCTTCACACAATGACAACGTTTGAGGCTTGTTGCTATTTCTGTAATTTTTTTTTAAATTAAGAATATCACATCAGCAAACTATTCCTTTAAAATGGACTAGCATAGGCATATCAAATTACCAAAAGAAAATACATATTAAGAAAATATTCCAAGAGCCAGACAAGTATTCAACAATTTTGAGTAATACTAGACTTTGAAGACTAAAATATTTACATGTTCTCTTGAAGTAATGTTTTTATCAATGCCTTTTTTTCATAATTACAAAATAGTGGTAACGTAATTTATTAAACCAACTTATAAGGTCTATTAATTTTTTAAATTTTAATTCAAAATCATTTAATTAGCCTGTTTAAGGCATTGTGCTAGACCCTGGAGATACAAATACAAAATAGAAGCTAGAATCTGTTCTCAAGGTGCTTATATTATGAAGAAAGTGGAGGGGAGAGGCATATACACAATGCAGTATAATGCAATGACAGATGAAAAGAGAGAGTAGCTCTAACAATTAGGGGAATCTAGGAAGTCTTGGAGGAAGGGTTTCTTGACAGAGCCTTGAAGAAACACAAATAATTCAAAGAGGAAACTATCAAGAGGAAATGAATGCATCCCAGACAGGGGCTACTGATATTGTGAAGGAGTGTACCTGCAATGCACAAAGCTGCGAGATGAGAGAATTAAATTGAGGGAATAGCTAATAGTTATTTGGCAGACTAGGCGTTTGTGAAGGAGAATGGTATGAAATAGACTAGAAAAATAGTTGGGAGCCTGATTGTGAAGTCTTAAATAATAACTAAGGTGTCTCTTTTATCTTATAGAAAATGGAGAGCCAAGGGAACAGCCTTCAGGATATTAATTTTGGTAGTAATGTGAAAGAGGGATTGGAAAACAGAGAATGGAAGGAGGGAAGTCAGTTAGAAGGCTATTATCATAACTCTGGATTGAGGTGGCTGTGTGAGTGCAGAGAAAGAAGAAAGACAATGAGATGTGCTCAAGTAGAAATACCAACTGCTTGGCAACTTATCAGATATGGATAGTGAGGAAGAGAAAAGTCAAGATAATTCTGAGGTTAGAAGTGATGGAGCCAGTCACGCCCTCAGCAGAAATGGGGAAAATTCAAAGAAAGCACAGGTATGAAGAAGAGAGGTATCTTTGACTTGAAAATTGTAGCCCAGAGCAAAGAAACAGTACAATATAGTATATTATGAGGAAACCCTCAATCTTGGTATCTTACATCTCCAACAACATCAGTCAGATCATCCACTTATTTCAAGTGGAAAGAAATTTGGGTTAAGAGGCAGGAGGGATGGAGTTCTAGTCATGGTTCTCTCAAAGGAATGAGCTATGTGACTTTAGGTTGTCACCAAGCCTCACTGAACTTCTCTTTTTCATATATGGACAAAGAAAGACTTTATTAGGTGTTCTTAACTTTTTTGTATGTCTCAGACCCTTATGGAAATCTAAGGAAGCTTACACACCGAGGAAGAGCATTACAATAAAAACTGAACAATTTCATAAGTCATATAAATTCTTGGAGGGCAGGGACTATCAGATTTCATTAATGAATTCATTCCCATCCAGTAAGACCTCCTAAGCTCTTATATGTAGATGCCAATAATAGCTGACATTTACATGGCACTTAGAGGTTTTCAGTAGGTTTCAAATATGATTTACTGGAGCACTGAAGGCAGTTCTGTGATATGGCTACTATGGGCATTATCCTCATCTAACAGATCAAGAAACTGAGATTTAGAGAGATTTAGTGATTTGAGGTGGAATCTGAACCCTGGTCTTTCTGACACCTAAACTAGTGTACACTCCATACCATGCTGCCTCTCCACAAGAAAAATGTAATCACTGGGAATACAAAATGAAAAGCAATTCTTGTCTTTATGTAAATTATAAATTACATTCAATATGAAGGAAGAAAGATAACTTTGTACTCACAGTGTCTAAGATAATAATTCCTAATAGGAATGCAAATGAGATAAAATGACCAAATCTGAAAATATTTAGTTAGCCTACAATGCCTGAAACATAGTAGGTGCTTAATAAATACTTATTCCCTTCCCCTAGTAGGTGCTAAATAAATAGCTGCTGAGGAACTAAAAACATAATGAGAGAGATTACATAAGTGCTAAATTTTCAGGGACACAAAAAGGGTTAAGGCTACGGACAGATCTTAATTCCCTGCCCTGAAGAGATAAACTAAGCAGGCAGGTCCCCTCACTGCTGTTTCTGATTGCTAAACCATTTGGTAAATCATTTGTTCTTGTTAAAAATAATAAAAGTTAATTGCATCAGGACCAGATAACAGAACATTTGGCATTCAGTCATCCTTGCAGAACTAACTAGAAGACCAATGGAACCATGCATTTAGAAAGTGAAAGCATTCATTCACTCCTTACTACTCCATTGGGAGAAATATAATCATAATTCCTCCACAGTAACAGATGTCCAATCCAAGGTTCTACACCATCCGGTACACCCCATGCCTTTGGAGGGACTGATTATTCATGGTTTTATTATAAACAATAAACAACTGTTGAAACAAACAAAACTTTGAATTTAAAAAAATTAAAGTCAATATTTAAAATGAATTTAAAAATAAAACCACAATGAGTATAATTATGTATAAATATATTATATATTATTATACATTCATATACTTAACATATAGGAATAAATATATGTATATAATTCTCTCATTTTGAGAAAAAATAACTTCTTCTGTGCTTTTAGCTCTGTGAAGATCTCTAGTGAGGAAGGCACCATCATCTCTCAAGGCAAGTCATTCCATTTTCAGATAATTCTAATTGTTAGAAAAAATTTAAGCCTAAATTTATCTTTTAGCAACTACCACCTACTGCTCCTAGTTTTGTTTTCTGTGGCTAATAAAGCAAACTAGGCTAATCTTTCTCCCACATAATTGCTTTTCAAATACTTGAAGACAGCTGTGACTGCCTCTCTTAAGTCTTCTCTTTCACAGACTAATCATTCCTTGTTCCTTCAACCAAACTTCCTATGTGATGACCTTGTGGTCCTTTGCTTTCCTTGTGGTTCTCTTCCAAACCTTCTATCTTCTTAATGGTATTTCTTTAATGAGATGCATACAATTGAGCATGGACTGATGAGGCATGTGCTTCTGAACTGTCACCTCCCTTCCTCTGACAGTTATGTGTCTGCTGCTGCTGGTTACCTAGTTTTCAAATACTAAAGAGAATGAGATGGGTCTCAGGTGCCTTCAGTAGGAAGGAAAAATGAAGCATGTATGTTAACACCTTCTTTGGATTTCTAGCAATGCAAAGGGTCTTGAGAAAATTTGTTAGTTTTCTCACTACTTTCCTTTTCTTTCCTTCTTTCCCAAAGCAGGTGGCAAAAGCAAAATAGATGAGAAAAGAAGAGAAATGAGGGATTAATTTCAGGAAGATTTCTTTGGTGGGTGTGTTTCATCTATTCATCCTCATAGTGTAATTTTAACATGAGTTTTGGTGGCAATGTTACTCCCTAAGGCTCCTTCTAGCCATTTTCATTTTGGAATTTTATTTTTTAAACTCATCATTTGCCTTTAATACTTGTCTACTATTAATTTTTAATTTTGTCTAACCCCTCCTCCCCTCTCCAAGACCGTAAACTCCTCGAGGGTAGACACTTTTCTTAAGTCTTTCCTTTTTTGTAGGATACTCAGAATCAAACCCAGTCTCTTGGAGCACTGTAGGTATTTAAGAAATGTTTATTTTGGAATAACTCAGTTCTAACTTCTAGCTTCTTCACTCTTTATAAATATAAATGATATAAATACAAATGACTTCATGAAACAAGTCTATTTGCTGGTAGGGAAAAATTAGCAAGCTGGAACTTAACTAAACAAACCATTCACCTATAGGTCAAAAGACTAAGGGAATCAGAATCTCTCTTTGTTCAGGATCCCTTCCCACTTCATTCCCCTCATCACTGAACATTTAACTCATTTCTGATGTCTAGGCTTTAATCACTGTATAATTTGGGCTTAGGCAATTTAAGAAATAATATACTGTCCTCCACAATCTACTTCTATGGTCACTTAGAAATATTGATGTGGGCTCATGAAATTTCATCAGGAAACTTTTCACCCAAATATGTTCCTTGCATAAACACTTTATTGGTATAAATCAAGCTAAGAATCAGAATCTAAGGCTTTCATAGAAATATGACTTCCTTCATTAAGACCCATGACTATCAGATTAGTATAAAAATTTAAAATCAGATTATAAGACAGGTTTCATGTGAGTTTTAAAGTGCATGACTATTTGTGTGTGTGTGTTTATCTCTAATTAAATACAATATGTTTTCCTTCAGTCTAATTCTTGGTCAAATAAGTTCAACTCAAAAAAAAATCCAGGTTATTTGTGAAAATTCTTGGTTTTGAACTTTTTTCCATGGACCTTACCCTACAGTTAATACAACATTTCTTATCAAACTTTTATGTGGTGTTTATTTTTTTCCCTTGTGTAGACTTGAGTGTCTGTATATCACTAAAAGCCCTCTGTTTTTGACTCAGAAAACAAAATGAAATTCAAATGTAATTCAGGCCAGGACTCTGTCTCAATTTATAGCCATGCTATAGCAGTGATGGAGTGTCTTCCAAAGTTCAAAGACAAAGCTTGCTTCAGATTTTAATTCAGTAGCAGCAGAATTACTGCCCTTGTTTCCTTACTGGGGCAACTACACAGACTACTTGACAATCTCCTTTTTGTATCTGCTCAATTGCTTCTAAACCTCCTTTTTCCTTTTCTCCTCCTCAGGATTCATGATTTGTACACAGAATAAAATATGACCCCTTCACTTCTTCAATCTCATTTGTAGTAGATATTGTCCGGAAGAAATTGCCCTAATTGGTCCTCCAGTAATTTACAATTATTTATAGGTCAGAAACATGTGGAATTTGCTTTAAAAAATAATGGAGGTTCAAACCCGGCCTCAGCCACTTCCCAGCTGTGTGACCCTGGGCAAGTCACTTGACCTCCATTGCCCACCCTTACCAATCTTCCACCTATGAGACAAAACACCGAAGTACAAGAGTTAAAAAAAAATAATGGGATAAATCTTTTGGGCACACCTATTTCTTGATCTTCTGCTTATTACTGTTTCCAAAATAACCTATCTTCTGAAGGACTTATGCATATGGTACAAGAACCGCACAAAATGTAATAAAATCATTTACAAATAACCCACAGATAACATGAACTTTCCAGGATATGTGAAATAATCTTCTCAAGTAATAAATTAGCTATACAAATTCCTTGATTGCGCCTGGACATATATAAAGTAATAAAACATTCAAATGGCCATCCATGACGCCAGTTAATAAAATATTTTGTTTCTCTAATGAAATATGTACTGTTTGTCTTTTCAAAGTAATTTGTGTCCTCTTTCTCTTTATTCCTGTAAATGTACTGTGTCCTAAGGCTGAATGTTATTTGATATGGAGAATGTTAAACTTTAGCTATAACATAAATGTAAGGTAAATATATCTTAAATGTACATATTTCACATATATATTTTATGTACATTTATTATTATGTTGCACCTTGAAAGGCTAAAATGAGCTTCTCCCACCACTCTATACCAAAAGATAACAAGTGCTTTGCTACGGTGGTGGAGGGAGAGGAGTGATATTAAAAGGGGGAGGGTTGCTTCTGTAGGAAATAGAAGAGAAAACATATGGGCAGCTCCAATCTTTGGGCTATAGAAGTCTTCACACATAGCAATTTTAGACCAATTAAACAAAACAAAGTATTTCCTTTCAGATTTGATGAAAGGTCACCTTGAGATGCTTACAACAAAGGGGGTTGCCCAGTAGAGTTAGTATAGATCCATCCTTGCCAACTTGAATTGATTTACAACATCTCTTGTATCCATGTCCTTTCTGCTCCTGCAATCTGTCTTATTTCAGGTCATCACCCCTGCTTGCCTGAACTACAACAGTTTCTTAATTTGACTCGCTGCTTCTATTCTCTCCCACTCCAGCACATCTTTGACACTTCTGCTAAATTCATATTCCCAAAACACTGATCTCCAACCCAAAATTCTTTTGTAATTTCCTTCCTACCTCCAGGATAAAATTTTTTTACAATCTTTATTCTGACATTTAAAGCCTCTATGATGTGGCTTCCACATGTCTTCCTTGTCTTATGTCATATGCTCCCCATTTTTCAAAGAAAAACTGCCTAGTTGTTTCTTGTTCAGGAGCATCTAGGTAGGAAAATGGATAAAACCCTGAAATCAGGATGGTAGGGGTTCAAATCCTATCTCAGATACTTATTAACTGTGTGACCCTGGGCAAGTCATTTCACCTCTACCAAAGATTCCTCATCTATAAAACTGGAAGAATAATAGCATCCACCTGGTAGGGTTGTTGAGAAGATAATATGAGATAATTGTAGAGTACTCTGTAAATTGTAAATAGCACAGTGCCTGGCACCCTCTGTAAATGCTAGCTATTATCATTACTGTTACACAAAATTCCATGTCCTACCTCGACACCTTTGCATAACTGGTTCTCCCATGTCTGAAAAGTACTCCTTCTTCAACAAAGTTTCATAAAATGCATATTGCACTCAAGTGTCATCCTTTCCCCCCAAGCTTTTCCTGATCCGTCTAGTTCTCTTTCCCAAAATTATTTTGGATTGCTTTGTATATACTTTCTATTTATTCATCGTGTTTGGAACCCTCAATGGAATGTCTGTAGCTTGAAATGAGAGACTTTTTTGGCTTCTGCTTTGTCCCTCGTCACCTAGCATAATGCCTGGTACATAGTAAGCATCTGGTATTTGATGTATTCTATGGTTATAAAGTAGAAAAACTTGGAATATTTTCAAAAGCACTCTCTTCTCAAACGACATTTTAAAGTATCCATTTGTCTTGAGGTCTCCATCGCCTCTTTTTAATGCTTTCTCTCCCTCTCCTTTTTCTTTATCTTCATCTGTAAGGGTTCTACTTATCCTCCTGCTTTCTCTTGGCAACCCCAAACCTACTCCCTTCCGCAGAGATATCCTATCCAAGCCTAATCACACACCGAATTGATGTTTCCAGAAAGACTCTTAAGTTCCTTGTGGATAGTGATACACATAGACAAGATTCCTTTTGCACCATGGTGCACCTAGCTTACCTGGGATTAAGTTGGACCCAATGACTTTGCTCCTGTGCTTGTTGAAATTCCTTTTGTGTAGCTTTGTCAAGATCTCAGACAAGCACTTCTTTATAAGTTTTTCAGTTTGAGATTCCAGGAGAGTGAATCAGTGAGTATGAAGGAAAATCTACCTTTCAGGATAATAATAACAGCCAGCATTTATGCCACATTTTAAGGTTTTTCAAAGCATTTTCCACTTATCATCTCACTTGATCCTTACACTTCTGAGAGATGGGTGCTATTTTTACCCCCCTCATTTTATAGATGAGGAAGCTGATGCTGAGATGTTAAATGGCCTGAGTTACTCTATTCGTATCTAAGTTAATATGTTAATAATACATTATCTAATTCAAACTCAAGTTTTCCGGACTCCACGTTCAATGCTACTGCAATACTTAGGACAAAAGACTGTACTGTACTGGCTGTACTCTGCCCTGATCAGATCACACCTTAAGTACTGTATTTAGTTCTGGGCAGTATATTTGAGGAAAGACATGGATAATCTGGAGAGTATCTAAAGGAGAAAAATCGAAGTAATGAAGAACCATTCTCTTGTTCTAATACTTCCTAGAAACCAGTGAGATATTTTGCCTTTTTCCACGTTAGTCTTCACTCTTTTTGTGGTCGTCTTACTTCTTTATCCAGTTCTTGCTTAAATTGTTTGTTTTTTTAATGCCACTTATAACATTCAAGTTGCTATTACTATATCATAGCACCCTCTTTACATTCATTAACTCATTGTCTGGGCAGATTACCTGAGGAACACCAGCCTACACATCTGAGGACAGCCCATATTTTTGGCCACCATTTAAATTCTCTTGTCATCCACTGCCTGAATGGTTAGGTCACTTGCAGGTCTGAAAACACATTGTAGGGGGTAGCTGGGTAGCTCAGTGGATTGAGAGTCAGGCTTAAAGAAAGGAGGTCCTTGCTTCAAATCTCACCTCAGCCACTTCCCAGCTGTGTGACCCTGGACAAGTCACTTGACCCCCATTGCCTACCCTTACCACTCTTCTGCCTTGGAGCCAATACGCAGTAAGGGTTTAAAAAACACATATTGTAAGTCTTAAAGTTCTACAAAATGGAAACCATTATCATTTGTTCCTCAGAGACTGTGGTTTGCCATGACTCCTCTCCATCAGCAGGAGAAGATTAGTGCTAAAAAGACGACTTGTGGCAGCAAGCAAGAAAAAACATTGCATAATTTCCTAGTCAGTGTTCTTCTTAAATTCGGGGTTCTGTTTATTACCTAGACATTGATACTGTCCAAGATATGTCTATGTGTATACATACATAAAACTTGCATGTATATATGTATTTACCTATATATTTGTATACATGCATGCATATACATATATACACTCACTAATAGATTAACTGGATGAGATCCTGAGTCAATGCTGCATTATAATTTGAACAAAGAGTGCTGTTCATCTGTTTCCTAGGCAGGATTTAGGGAAGAGAGAATAGTTTGATTCATGAGGTGCTTCCCAAGGAACGACATTTTTTTCTAACTATTATTTAGAATAACTGATGCTCAGCACTCACTAGATTGTACTCTTTGAGAAGCACCCCAGAAATTTAACTTCTCTCTATTCATTATTCCTCATTGAATGTTACTTTTCTACATATTCTCCCTATAGGAGTTTTACTAGCTAGCTGGCTAGTGACGATAAACTAATCAATTATATGTGGATTGGTGATTTTGGCTTAAAACTTGTTTACATTTTAACTCTGGATTTCAAAATCTTAACTTAAAGCAGGAGTTCTTGGGTTCATGGATCGATTTTAAGGGATCTATGAATTTAAATGTGAAAAAATATTACTTTATTTTCAATTTTATTTGGCTTCTTTTGTAATATTATGTGGATCTTAAAATTCATTTTAAAACATTATTCAAAGAAGGGGTTTAGAATTTAGATACTTCCCTAGCAAAAAGTTTGAGAATCTATTCAAATGAATGAGAAATGATGAGGATTTTTGGCCAAAGTTGATTGATCCGGGGAGGTGGATGTTGGGGTTTCTACTGTTCCTCATATCACACCATAAAGGAGATTTTTTTTATCTACACACAGAGCCAGTAATCCTTTCTAGTTATGCTAATTTTTTCAGCTCTTTAAGTTCCTTCAAAGCATAAAGCAGACATGAAATCCAGAACTCCACACTGTGACTAATGAGTCCCATATTCTGCTGAAAGGACTTCTTGTGGAATTTTTAAAGGTAAATATCAAAAGATGAAACTTATACCTAAACTATGCACTGTATACAAGTATATTCATTATAGAGTATATTCCCCAATAGAAACATATACGACCTACTTATAAAGACCTAAATATAGTAAAAATCCATTTACAATGAAATTGAAGCAAGAACTATAGACTGTGCAATTTACCATAATATGAAAATTATAATTCTGTGGCCTACCACATGGCTCAGGGAAAACAAAATAAGTAAGTTTCCTATGAGACGTCACAAAATCATTTTCATCTTGATGCTCCCTCAAACCAGACTCTTTGAGTCACATGAGCCTCTGAGCAGACATAAATGCTTCAAGACTCATTTAATAGCAACCCCTGAAGAATGAGGATATTATTCTTCACACTTTAAAAAGGCCAGTTCCCAATATGTGTCCAGGAGCTATTTCTTTAGGACATAAATATCAAAAGGGATCATCTAGATTGTTTCTTTTTCTTTTTGTTTTATTTATTTATCCATTTATTTGTCCAAATTTTTGTTTATTTACTTATTAATTGCTGCCAGGGTTTGGAGAAACTGTTACTTGGTCTGCTTCTTTGCTTGTGAGGAGACAAAAGGATTATTTATCTATGCATAGAGCCATTCCTTCTCCTTTCTAGTTATGCTAATTTTTTTCAGATCTTTAAGTTCCTTTAAAGCATAAAGCAGACATGAAATCCAGAACTCAAGAAGGAGGAGGAGGGAGAAGGAGAACAAAGAAGAAGGAAAAGGAGAAGAAGGAGAAGGAAAAGGAAAAGGGAAAAGAGAAGAAGAAAGGAAGGACTTTGATGAACATGACTATGATAATGTTGGAGTTAATCTAACGTGTGATTTATTTTAGAGATCAGCAACCTAAGCCATAGAGAGGTGAAGTATGGTGATACCTCACCTGTTGTGGAAGTTATGTTCCAGAGACCCCTGCGATAGGTGAAAATCCATGAAGTAACAGCATTATATTTATTTTATTTTATATATTAAGGCTTTATAAACCCTTCCCACTCTCCTATAAACCTTTTCCACACTCTTATTAACCTACAGTCACGGAGCCAATCAGCACCTAGAATACAGAACACAGCCTTGCTCCAACTAACTGAGGAATAAAAGTAAAAGATAAATAAAAACTAAGATCCTTAGAGGATAGAGAGAACCCTAACAGTAAGAGGGATCAGGAAGATATCTTGGGAGGTAACACTTGTTAAGGCTTGATAAAAACAAAGGAATCTGGGAAGTTCAGAGTGGAGAGGAAAGCAAGCACTATTTAAATGTGAAGGAGTAAGAGGTGGCATGAATTAAGTGAGGAAGAGTGTGGAAGCTAATTTGGCTAGGATATAGAATATCCAAAGAGGATTAATTAGTCAGAGCCAGGAGACCCAAATTAGCATTAGGGTTTGGGTTAGAGTTAGCATTAGGGCTCGAATTTAGATTGTATTCTAGTGTTCTTTCCACCATATTAAACTGCCTCCAAGAGAAAAGTAACATATTCATTTTTCCCAGCCAAGCTTCCACCTTGGTTCTGCCACTACTGTTACTTCTTTTTGCCTTAATTCTGATGTATTCCTCTTCATGCCTGTTCCATGAGCCTCCACATCCAAGTGAGATGAGTATTAGTGTAGTAGTAGTGGGGAAAGGCAAGGCTGAAAACTTGACAGAATGGGGAATCAGCAAAACTGGGCCACAGCCTTGTTAAGATGACACAGAAGCATAGATTTAGAAATGAAAGGGACCTCAGAAGTTCATCTTCCTACATTTTTAAGATGAGGAAACTGAGGCCTAGAGAGGTTTAGTAACAGGGGATGAGTCACAATGGCAATAGACACTCCAAGAAATTGTTAAAAGAAGAGGGTGGGGAGAAGATAAAGCTTCAAGAAGATTCCCATATGACCTCTCCCATTCCTTCTACCTCCAGGCACTGAGATGAATAGGAAGCCATCAATTATAGAATTACTAGATAAAGTTATGGCAAAGTTCTTGAGAAGCTTTAAGAATTCACTAAACTTTAGATTGAACATAATCGTAGAAATGATCTCTAAATAGCATTAAAAGGCAAATTGAATTTTTTCCTTGGATTTAATTTCTGCTAGACACATGTCATGGTTTACTGTGCAATTTATGACATCATTTTGTACTTATCACAAAACTAGATATAGACTACACATTTCATAATGTAATCATAATAAATTCTTTTGGTCTTGACCTGTACTATCATTGCTATAGAAGCCTGATGGTAAAGAAACTCCCTCTTATCAAATTCAGACTGGCACCTGCTAGGAAACTTAATGTCTTTCCAATTTGTATCGTCAATGAGACAACTTGTCCAGGGTCCAACCTATGTTAGAGGCAGATCTAAAACCCAGATTTTCCCAATTCCATGGCCAGCTCTTTATCCAACTATGTTGTACTGTCTCTCTTTATAAATGTATTTGTCTTTAAGAGTAATTTACAAAACTCATTCAAATCATTCAAGGTTAAAGGGATATAAGGGCCTTAGATATGTTATCAAATAAGGGAAAAAAATATAGTGTGCTATATGTTCCAAGATTTTCATGGTAGCATTATATATAATTTTCAAAACAACCTTGGAACTAAACTAAATATCCAACAAAAGGAGAATGGCTAAATAAAGTGTAGTATATTTAATGCAATGGTCTATAATGTAATTAAGATAAAAAGTATGAAAATATGAAGAAATCTCAAAAGATCTTTATGAAATAATTTCGACCATAAAAAACATAAACAGAAGAATGGAACCTTCACTAATTATAATCATATAAAAATGAATGAGAACCAAACAAAGAATATTAATGGGCATTTAAGGGAAATATTATGATACAAATTGACTTAAAATAATTTAAATATAAACAAGCTAATGAATAAAATTAGCTGATTCTACTCACATTCAATATTGTCTCTAACAAAATATTTTTTAAAAGCATAGAGATTTTTGTTTGTACTCTCTTCCTGATCGCCCATGGATTTTGTAAAAGAAAAACTACATTTAGATTTGTTTTGAGGGAAACCTAATGTCAGTGAGAAGGTACTAATGTTGATTAGAAATTATATCTTCTATGTTCAACCCAAAAGAACTTTTCTGCATGATATTTATCTGACATTGATTTCCAGACATGTCTTAGGACTGAATAGGGGTAGGACACCTCTTAAATTAGGAGTGGAGAAATAATCCAATCACCCCCATTGTTATCCACTAAAATAGTTTATTAAAAAATGAAATATCTCTTATAAAGGTGGATTTTGTTATTTTGAAAAATAAATACACACATACAAATATATATGTACACATATACATATATATGATAGTTCCTTTATTGTCTTGATGTTTTATGGATATGATAGAATAGAATCACTATTTTTAAAAGTAACCATACATTGTATTGAATCTATAATTTTAAGAACTCTATGTAATAATAATAGGGACTCTGAAACATTGTTTTAAAATAAAGAAAAAAAGAGGAACCATGTAACAGTTCTGTATAGCTAGGTGGCACAGTGGATGGTGCTGGGTTTAGAGTCAGAATCATTCAATCTTCCTGAGTTCGAATTTGACCGCAGACACTTACTAGCTATATGATCCTGGGCCAGTCACTTTACTCTGTTTGCCTCAGTTTCCCCATCTGTAGAATGAGTTGTAGAGAGAAATGCCAAACAACAATAACTTTGTCAAGAAAATCCCAAATGAAGTCACAAAAAGTCAGATATGACCCCCCCCCAAAAAAAAAAAACTACACATGTCAAGGTTTTATCTGGTAATATCATTACAAAGCTACATGGGACCTTCAAAAGCACAAATTACTTGCTGTGATGTCTGACTCTTCTTTAATTATATGCAGCCATAGGAAAGTGTAAAATGCTATTTGCCTGGGGAAACCTTTGTCCCATCCTATCATTTCTACTAGCATCTCATCATTTCATTCTACCTCCTGGCTACTATTTGAACTGTTTTGCAGATGTCCCTAAAACACAGAGTCCCTGAATCACAGGCCAAAATATCTTCTGCCAATGTTCCTAGGAACACTTTTTTCAGAAGCTTTAATTCAGACCATCTACCCCCTATCTGCCATGATCATTCAGCCCTTTGTCCACTACCACCACTTTGGTTGACATGCAACTGGTTACAATTTTCTACCTCTCTCTGACTCCAAACTGCCCAAATCTATTACAGAGAGGAGCCCACAGTAATCCCAAATAAAGGTGTGGACGTGAGGAAAGAAGCTGCTAACCATCTGGCGACCAGGTGCTTTCTAGCCAAGCTGCCCACAACACAGTGCTCTCCTCTCCACTCTCCAAATATCCAAAAGAGAAGATTTCCATATCACAGAATGTTCTCCTTGTTTTCACATGCCTCATTTTCATAGCCAAGCCAGATAAAACATAGAACATGTCCAGACTAAGGGGTAACTGGAAAAATGATGAACATAGCTGTGACTCCTTTTCAGGAAAAGCTGTATACACCAAACTTTTCACTCTTTTGATAGAGAGGACAGTTCAGCCTAACTACTTAGTTCTACATTTTAGCTATGGACTAGAATCAAAAGCAGAAACTAAGTCAGATGGAAATAGTAACTGTTTACTGTGAGGGATAGGGCAGAAGTCACAGTAATTTAAATACATGTCCCATATATTGGTGACAGCATGAAAGGCCCCATGACTTTATGAGTAGATGGCTGGATTTAGGTAGCAAGAGTTCAATTCAAGCCCTGTGTTTGACACAGACTAGCTGTATCACCTTTGGACAAGACATTTAATGTTTAAGTGTCTCATTCAACTTTCTAAGTCTTTAAAGTACTGAAGAATGGGACATTTGCATGGTAGGGAGGGGAAAGGATGGAATAGTTCAATATCAGGAATTTTCATACCAATAAAGTCACAGGTTCAGGCCCTCCTTCTCTTCTTTTCTTCTTCCCTTCTGACCAAAAAGGCATTTGAAATTCAGGAAATAGTTAATAGTATTTAAAGTACAATGGGAAAAGCTTTAGCTAGGGAGTTAGGAGAAACAGGTTCTAATTCTGAAAAGACTATATTTCTGGGCCAAGACTATATTTCTCTGTTTTATTTGTTGCATTGTTGTTCTAGTTGTGTTTGAATCTCAGTAGCCCCATTTGAAGTTTTCTTGGCAAAGATACCAGAACAGTTTGCCATTTCCTTCTTCAGCTCATTTTACAGATGAGAAAACTGAGGCATAAAGGATTTAAGTGACTTGTCCAGGATCACATTGAAAGTAACTGAGGTCAGATTTGAACTCATATCTTCCTGACTCCATAGCTGACACTCTATTCACCCTATTACTATTACTAGTTGCCCTATTATCTTCAGTAATAAAGTAAAGGGAAAGGTCTAGATGTCATTTAGGCTTTCCCCTTCCATTTTGAGCTAAATAAAGCAATTCCTATGCCTTCGTAATGTGTAAAAACATTCATGCATAAGAAACTGTTAGAGACAATTGATGACTATGTTTAAAAAAACATTTTCCCCATGTTTGGAATAGTAATCAAAGAGTAGAAACTCATTTTTGATGAGGGTAACAGAATTACTGATTTTTTTCTTGAAACACAAATGCAGAAGTTATGGTTTAACTTGTGGGAACTCGTTCAGTACTCTGGAAAATAAATGCTTGTGAAGTGGAATGAGCCTTACATTTAAACAAAGAGATTTTAGATTTGAATGGATTAGAATGTGAGGTTTGAACGGTGTCTTCAGAATCAGGCAATGTAACTCCTTCATTTGACAAAACTGTGTCACAGGGAAATTAAATCATCTGCTATATGCTTTATTTCCCATACTTGTGCTTCCTCATTTCTCTGAGAAGTTGACGAGGTAGGAAATCCAAGGAAGAGGTGAAGAGGAGAATAAGATTAATTCCTCTCCTTTTTTTCCAAGAAGAGTTTGATTGATCCTTCATTCGTGTCTCTTATCTCTGTTCCTTCCTTGCTCCTTTCAACACTCACAACCACATTAGAGTCTTTATCGCCTATGTCTGAACTATCAAAGGTGCTTCCTAACAGGTGTCGATGTCTCTTTTCCCTCCCATACATCTTAGACAACACTGTTAGAAAAAAGACGTAGAACAACAGTATTTTATGTCAGGACCCATGTTCAATAACCTTCTATGACTCCCTAGTTGACATACAGAATAAAGTCCAATCTCCTCACCTTAGAAATAAAAACCCTTACATAATTACTTAACACTCAACATTCTTTTTCATGACTTCCCAACTTGAACTCCACCTTCTAGCCATACTTGCCATCTCATGGACATTCATTTCCTATTCTCACTTCTATGTGTGTGTGTGTGTGTGTGTGTGTGTGTGTTTGTGTGTATGTGTGTGTGTTTTCCATCTTCTCTTCGTATTCCAAGTCCTCAGTATTTACTACTTTCCCACTTACCTCTATGAGCCTTCCTGAATCAGTCTAGTTCATAGTGTTCACCTGTTCCATTGAAATTCTCTAATACTTGTAGGTCTGTGTTGCTCATCAGGCATCGGCAAGCGATGCCTTGGATTTATGTATTATTTACTTTCTTCTGTATTTATGTTGTTTCTCCAAAGCCATTATAAAACCATGAATTCTCTGGATGGAAGAGAACTTAGAAATCATCTAGTGTCTCTCATTTTACAGATGAGGAAAATGAGGCTCTGAATAACTTGCAGAGGCAGAATACAGAGTGAAATCTTTCAATTCAAATTCCAGTTTGTAGGGCGGGAGTGTGTCAAATTTATCCGTATCCTCAGACAGACCAATATGCCAACATACATGGAAGAAGCACATAAATATTTGGTTGATTGACAGGAAAACAAGATAGTTTTCTAGCTTCCCTAATACCATTAAATCATTCATTCCACAAGCACTCATTAAGTAAATATCTTATCAACCAATGAGAAATTATTGTGTTTACTATGTACCAGACACTGTGAGAGGTGAAGGATAAAGACAAAAACGAGTCAATCCCTGCCATAAAAGGATCAAGCAAAAAGGAAAAGAATCTATAGTTTCTAAAATATTTATAGTCATTCTTTTTGTGATAGCAAAGAACTAGAAACTGAAGCGACATCCATAAATTGTAGAATAGGTGAACAAGTTGTGGTATATGCTTGTAATGGAATACTATTGTGGTATAAGAAATGACCAACATCAAACCTGGCCTCAGCCACTTCCCAGCTGTGTGACCCTGGGCAAGTCACTTGACCCCCATTGCCCACCCTTACCAATCTTCCACCTATGAGACAATACACCGAAGTACAAGGGTTTAAAAAAAAAAGAAATGACCAACAAAATGATCACAAAAACACCTCAAAAGACTTACATGAAGTGATGCAAAATAAAGTGAGCAGAATCAGGAGAACACTGTACACAGTGCAACAATGTATGATGATCAACTGTGAATAACTTAACTATTATTAACAAGGCAAGGAACCAGGGCAACTCCAAGAATGCACATGATAAAAAGGATATACACTGCTATAAAAGGAATAGAATGAATACAGATTGAAATACAGCATTTTCACTTTATTTACTGCATTAATTTTTCTCTACTGTAAGCAATATGTGTATTGTTTCATAGCATAATAAAAAGGGAAATATGTATTATGTGTTAATATATGTACAGTCTATATCCTATCACCTACCTTCTTCAGGAGGAGACTAAGGGGAAGGGAGGTAAGAAAGAAGGAACAAAAAAATGAGACTTAGATTTTTGGACAAAGCTAATACGAGAATTTGTTTCTCTTGGATAAGCATATTTGTTACAATTTATTACATATTCATAACAAATCATATGTATTAGATTATTATGTTACATATTATTTATAAACTAAATGATAATTTTAAAGGTGCTTAAATTCTATTCAGATAATAGGGTAATGGTGGTGGTGGGGGCACACAACATATGCACAAAACATATACAAAGTCATTTCTGAGTAAAGAAATGACAACTTCATGTATACCAGGTTTTTGAACAGTGTGTTGAAGGACTCCAGAGATTATATGGGTCAGAAGTGGGAATATTGCACATTTCATATAGAAAACAATGAGAAAACTAGCTTGTATGGAATGTTGAGTGTATAAATTAATATACAATAAACCTGGAAAGATATATTAAAGCCAGATTGTAAAGGGACTTAAAGGCCAGAGAAAATAACATTTTATCGTAAAGACAGTAAGGAGCCACTGAGACTTAATGAGCAGAAAGTAATATGTTCCAACCTATGATTGAGGAACATCAATGTTTGTCCGAGTGGAAATTAGACTAAAGAGAATGACAGAATCAATAAGGGGAAAGGTTATTGTCAGGAACATCAATTTCAAGGTTGTAAAATTGATCTAGGTGAAACATGACAAATAATATAAAGAGGAAGGTGATGAAGTAAGGGCACAGATTGAGAGAGATTATAGAGATAGATGTGACAAGATTTGATACTGATTGGAGGGGGCAGGGCAACAAAGACAGAAAGATCAAGTTTGATCCCTAGTTTGAGAACCTGGAGACTAAAAGATTGGCAGGGACCTCAACAGAAATAGAGATTGGAGGAAGAACGTATATGAAGAGTTCTGTTCTGGACATGATTCATTTGAAATGTTGTCTCCTAGAACTAGGGAGGGAGAGTGTAGTTGGATACATAGAATTTTGATGTATATGTATCGAATTTAATGATAATTTTACCCATGGGATATTATGGGTCAAGCAAAGGAGAAGATATATAGGAACTAAAAAGGAGGGTCCAGAATAGAACCATCAGGGATAAAAAGAGTTAGAGGCTGGGCTGTGGATAATGATGTAGCAAAGGAAACTGAGAAGAAACAGGCAGAATCATAGAAAAACCAAAAGAAAATGATATCAAAAGACAAGGAGTCAAGAGTATGCAAGAAAAGCAGTGTCAAATGCTGAAGAAGATCAACAGGGATGATGATACCTGAGAAAGAACCATGGGATTAAGCAAATGTGGAATCATTGATAGCCTTGGAGACAGTAGTATCAGTTGATTGAGAATTCTAGAAACCAGCTATGGAGACATTGAGAAATGAATGAGAATGGGGAGGGAGGGAGAGTCATTTCTAAAACATCAGAAACATGGAGATTTTGCTTTAAATGACCCAACTGTCTCCAAAAACTACTAGAAATAAATTGTATTATCTCATGATTTCAGTTCTCCATATCTTACTTCCATTAAATGTGGATATCTTAGAATCCTATTTAGATCAATACCCAGCCCTACAATTGAGAATTTTAATAATACCTATACCCAAATAATGTAGGATAATATTGAAAAATCTACTGAATCTAAAATAATTATTACTGACTCTGACAAATATACTTTGAGTAGAAGTGGGTCCATACCAATCCAAGAGGTAATAGTAAAAACTCAGATAATGCTCACCAATATTATACCAATATAGCAGGGTAGAAAAAAAGTGAATTTGAAGTCAGATATTATGGGTTCTATTTTGGTACAACAACATACTACCAATCTGACTGCTCACATCACCCAATTTCTCTGAAACCTCAGTTTCTTCATCTTTTAAAAAAAGTGAAGGGACTAGACTAGATGATTGCTTCAAGCTTTAATCTATGATTTTTGAAAACCAATAGTTATAGTTGTAGAAAAAACTATATTTTCTTCCTATTCCCAAAATAGTGATAAGCAAACAAAAAACTGGGGGAAAATATCAACTTCCTGAGGAATGAGTATCTTTTATTTTATGGGAATTAATTATTCCAGAAAATATAATTATTCTGTGTCACTAATCTACTTCCATATTTATATACATATATATGAGCAGACTAAGTTTACAAAATGTTTTATACATATCATCTCATTTTTAATCACAAAAATCTCATAGAAAGAAGGTATTATAATATATATATATGTATATATATATAGTATGTATTTTCCATATAAGAAACAGATTTGATGACATTAAGTGTCTTGCCCATGGCCATATAGCAATTGTTAGAGGATGGATTCAAATCCAAGTCTCTCTTCATTGCTTTATTATGATAGCAAGCTGCCAATGCTCAG